>NC_064762.1:28071116-28671116 GCF_011397635.1 Epinephelus fuscoguttatus | reverse complement strand
CCAAACGAATGCATGTTTCTGTGAGGCCTAAGTGTTTCACTAACGTTCTTTATGTATTATGACGGATGTCAGACTGGCCGGTCAGTGGCAGAGCTGGGCCCAGAGTCACAAACAGCGCATTTCAACTGACACAGAACCACATCGTCAGAACACCGGCACGGTGCCGGTTCCCGAACCTAATTGAGTAGGCTACTTACAACGGCATGAAAGACAATCTGACATTCTGTTTGTTGTTGGTTATTTCCTTAAAAAACTACGATTTTATTCTCGTAATATTATGACTTCAATCTCATTAAATAACGACTTTAATCTCATAATTCAACTTTATTCTCGTAGCCTAATATTCTGACTTTTTCTCAGTTATGACTTCATTCTCGAAATCTCCGAATTTTTTTTCTTCAGTGTGGCCCTAATACTCCATCGTAATTTCCAATATATAGGCTACAAATTATAAGAAAGATATGGGATATAGTCAAGATGGCACCACCCGAGTGGCAGCTGGTTACAGTAGTTCCGACCCCCCTTCGTGTGGTTCTGAGCGAAGCAGTGGCTAATGTGGCACCTTTCCTGATCTCATAATTACGAGATCCTTATCTCGTAATTATGAGAAAAGATCTCATAATTACGAGATCTTTTCTCATAATTACGAGATCAGGATCTCGTAATTATGAGATAAGGTGTCTAATTTTTTTTTTATCCAGTGAATGCAATGCGCTTTCGTAGTGCTGAAAGAACACCACGTTTCCTATTAATCCTGTTGGTTCTTCTCCTCTTTCACCGTCCTTGGAGGCTTCACTTGAATTAAAAACAGTAAACTTGTTAAAATTGTTTTTTTCCCCAATTTTCTCTCCAATTTTCCATCGCCCTTTTACCACCTGCCACTTGCTGTAAAGTCTGTGAGTTTTCACTGGAACATCTTAATCCTGTCTTTTGCTGTAAAACACCTTCCCTTTGTGTTGTTGCCTTATAAAACAGTGCAGCAGATCACCCTGGAACACTTGGGTCAAAGCTGACAGTCTCCTCCAAAACGGTCTCATTTGTTGAAACAGCGATTGGGGATAATATTTGAAAATTACTGTGATCATGATTTATGGTTGTTAATGCCAACGGTACCATTTTATAAAACGTCAGTACTGATTGTTCTACCAATCGATCAGCACTGATGGATCTGAAATGGGATGGAGTGGATATCATCTTTGCTATGTATTAAAAATAAATCGACAGGCTCATCAGAGTGCCCCTGTGTGTGGTGCGTTCCAGGACGTCAGGGCCTTACCTTAATGAGTGGGTTGATAACTCCTACGTTAGGACTGGCATTGAACACTTTGTTGAAGTTGGTCTCCCTGTTGACGAGTTCCAGCTGGTAGAACTTCTTATCGTCCTGGAGGAAGAAAACCATGTGAGCTGACGGGAGACTCGAGGGACTGTGAAAACAGTTGTTGTGTATATCCAATCTGTCAAAAACAAAAACTTGTGCTGCTGCATCTAAAAGCTAAAAATAAACCAGAGATGGAGTACTTTCCTTTTCACACCTCCTGCTGTATATTGCACACACATTACCTCATCAGCCTTTACCTACCACCAGTTTCTTGACTAGAGATTCTCTCTCAGACACCATGTCCTTAAGCTCGGCGATGAGCTGCAGATCTTCAGGACGACTCTCCCTGTTCCTGAACTTTTCCTCTGTACCCTCCAGCCTGTAAGAAAAAAAACCCAGAACCATAAATACTCTGCATCACAGATCCACTGAACACCATTCAGGCTTGGATATCTTATGTAAATACAACTGCAGTGTTGGAATGTAACTAAGTACATTTACTCAAGTACCGTTCTTAAAGCAAGATGTTGCTGATTTTCAACCAGCTCTGTATCATAGTGTGTGCAGATGAACCCTTGACCGCCAGTGCCTGAAGGTGCTCATTTGCTGGCAGACTGCTGGAAATCAAGGCTTTTGCCTCACCCAGCAAACCTTTGCCAGTGGATGGGCTAGAAGCTCCGGGTGCTGGTGGTGTTGCTTGCAGCTCGTTCAATACACTTTGGACTTGAAGCCAGCAACACTGTGTCTGCTTCATTTCTTTCTATCTCCCCTTACAGGTAAGAACAATGGTTGTAATATGTTCAATAACTGTGTATGCATGTTTTCTGAGTTACAAGGAATGCACTGGTGGTAAATATCTGTGTCAAAAGCACCTTTAGCAAGTGAATATAGTTAAGTGAAACACTAGAGTGTAGACTCATTTTGACTTGGCCAGCGGACTTCACTACAAGCCAACTGGATGACTGCACAATGAGTACTTTTAATTTTCATAATCTAAATACATTTAGCTGACTTACTTGTTTCTGAGGGGAAAAACCCAAGTTATGTGTGCAGTTATACTAGTAACTGCACACATTAGTAAAATATGCAACATCAAATGTTAACTACACATCAAAAAAGGGCAGAAGTAAGAGCAGGTGAACTCGTTAGATCTTGCACTTTGTAGTATGTGTGTATTAGATGGAACCGTTCATGGGTTAAGAGAATTAAAAGCATGTACTACAGGGAGTAAAAAAAGATGAGTGATTCATGGGCTCTCCTTTTTCATTAGCTTTTGATCAATAAAACAGTAATTGTTCCCGGTGTAAAACCTCTGATTCATTTCATATTCGGTGACATTTTCCAAAATGCAGCACACGTTAAAGATTGCTGAGCAGAATGGGCATTAGCCGGTTCTTCAAGCGAAAAACAACCAATCATAGGTGACACCGTTGGCTGGAAAATGACAGATTTTTTTTAAAAATTGTGATGAAAGACAGAGAAAGCTTCTGAAAGCCTTTATCTGGCAACAGCAGCATGTAGTTTAGAGAAGGATTGCGCTGTAAAAAGTTTTTCCGTTTCAGGAAATTTTTAAATGTTTTAAATGTGACCAACACACAAGATATGATGAAAGTCATCGTATTGTTGTGTCAACCTCATGATCTCATACACAACTGTTACCAGAGTGTGTACTGAGCAAGTTTGGGGCATCTATCTAATTACAGTGCTGCAATTTTTCGTTGTGATTAAAAATAAATGTTTAATTTGGAGGACTCTGTTTTCCTCTGAGGTCAAAAAATACAAGTTTAAATTAAACAAGAACAAACACAAAACTGTGAAAATTAAACATTAAAACAGCCACTGACTTCAGCTACAAGCATCACTTTTTGGCTGTAAAGCTGGTCCCCTGCATGTTTAGCTGTGACTCTATTTCTAATTTTACCAAAACCTTATGTGACAATGAGCTAAACAGCCTTTCACTTCCCACGCTGGCACAGTACGAGCCACTGAGGGGTATCTTTGTGACATTTATGCCACAGTGTGAAGTCACACTTTCGTAAAGGCCGAACATCATGGCAGCTTGTCTTCCAGATAAACTGCGGCCTCTCCAAGGAACGTCCAGTGCTGTACAGGAGCAGCCACTGGAGCACTGCTCAGTGATACTGATACATACTGATCTGCACTTTCATCAGATACACTGTCTGCTGCTGTGCTGGTCCTTCTGTGCTCACTCTGACAGCCGTTTTATCGTATTCCTCCTGTTTGTCGGACACTTTCTGCAGCTTGAGCATCAGAATCTTTTTCTGTGCTCTGGCTGTGAACATGTTTAACAGGAACGGATCGTTATAAAAAAAAGAGAAGGGAACATGTTAGGTTAAATTATGAGTGCAAATGTACAATCACTTGCATTATTTAACTGCTTAAAGCAGTATTAAGGTTTTTTTGGGGGGGGGGGGGGCACTTTGGAAGCAGAAAAATCTGTGAAAACAATATTAATATTTTATCATATATTAAGTTTGGGCAAATATATTAGCACACAGTTTTCTATTTACACATTTAGTGGACATGAATAATAGACATATCTGAGCTTTTTTATTCACCCGCTTGGATTGTTATCAGCACATTTAATGCTTGTTATCTGTGTTAACAAGCCTCATAGATATGATTAAGAAGGGGTCTGCTACACCTACCGCCCTGGTTATCAACCCATTCAATGATCATTAGCGGTTTGTTAGGCTTCACTTTCATGTTCATCAGGTTAAGGTGCCAAATCAACATGGTTAGGTTAAGAAAAAGATCATTGTTGGGTATAAATATTGGTTTTACATAGACTCAAACCCCTGTCTGCTGAGTGAAAGTCCTGTGTCCATCTACCACCCTTCCACACCCAATCATTATGTGGACTTTCTCCCATGTGAGAAAGAGCCATGAAAGCCTTTTCTGGCAGAAAGTTTCACTTCATGGCCTGATAATGGCCTTCTCAACCTAACAGTAGGTGTGGCAGGCATCTCCTCATGCATATTTATGATGCTTATTACCACTGATATCGGCCATTTAATGGCCTGATAACAATATAATCAGCTGGGTTTTTTTTGCTAAAATTGACTGGAATTATGACAGAACAACACTTAACAGAAACAATAAAGTTGCAGGTTCAAAAACCAAAACAATGAGCTCATAGATGCTAAAAGAGGACCTGTACGCTAAGAACTTTTCTGACAATACACAATGAGTGGGGCAAACTCATAAAACCTACATCCGTAGCAAACTTTAGAAAATAAATACAAATGGAAAATGGAGACAAGAAAATCATCTATGAACCTACATAACACCCTACAGATAAAGCAGAGATGGGAAGCAGAGATGAACATGGTCATATCACAGGACATTTGGAAGGAGGTATGCACTGAGGCGCATCCGGTCACAAATTCCAACACATGAAGGGAATTTAATTTGAAAATAATAATTCGATTTTTCAGAATACCAGAAATAGTATCTTAATTGGACACATTCTAGCTCATGTTGGAAAAACTGTGGAACATGCATTGCCAATGACACCAATATATTTTGGTAATGTCTGAAGTTAGGTTTATATTAGAGAAAGGTAATTGATGCCCTTAAAGAGGTCTTTCAACAAGATGTTTCACAAAGCCCTACAGTAATACTACTGGGTGTTATCCCTGAAAGTCTGAATGTGAGGGATAAGAACTACCTCTTACATATATCAATTACAGCAGCCTTTATGTATATAATGTATAACTATCAGATGGCTAAAAACCAGACCCTCCCACAATGCAGTGAACAGATCTAAAAAGTCTGGGACCACTATCTGATGAATCAAATTACATACTCATTAAGATTCAAAAATCTGAATTTACTAAACGTTGGAGTCCAAAACTTTTATATTTATATTCCCCCCCCCCCCCCCCCAATGCACATATTGCATACATTGTATGTCATTGTCTGTGGAACAAATTTTGCACCTGCGCTTTATCTGTGTGATTATAATGTGGAGTGGACAATTATACTATTATTTTTCATCTCTTTCTATTTCCTATTTAAATGTTGCTTTTTCTAACCGATCAGTTAAGACTTGAGAGTGGATGTCTAGGCTGTTTTCTCACAAAAAAGGAAATGTATAAATTATACTGTTGTTGATGAAAACTAAATAGAAATAAAGTTCTAAAAAACAGGACCTCTAGAGCTATAATTCTCTGTAGCTTTGCCATTATGAATGACCCCTGTCACATTATTATGACTAATTTGAAACATTGTTCTTATCAAAAAATTGATGAGTGCACCAAGCTATTCGTTATAAGCAAATGAGTAGTAATGCAAGACTGGGTGTTTCTCCACCCCAGAAAACAAATTGCCTGTAAGTGATGTGCTGTTTTAATCTAACCGAGGCTAACACTTCCAGAGAGCTCATTTGTTTAGTAAACTTCTCACATGGAAGGAAGACAAATAATATCTTCTTTAGTAAAATTCATTAGTTCATGATCGGATTTAGAGGGCTCTTTTCTGCTTGATGTAGTATGTGTTGTTCCAGCGGGTATATATATATGTGTATATTTTCGTACCAGCTGGTTTAACTGTGGGTGAATTTCCTCGGGGCAGAAGCACACTGAGGCCAATATGAAGTGTCCAGCTATTTTATGCCTGACTGCCAAAGCATCAGCAACCCTTCACTGGGCAGGGAGACCCTCTGCCTCACCGAGTATCAGGTAGTGCAGTGTGACCAATGGCATTCATCATATGTTTGGGTATTTTTGTCTATGCTCACAGGGAGAGAATATTTCCAGGGTTTGCACAAATGCACCTGCTGCTCCTCGGTTTATATGCAAGCCATCAACACAACCTGCAGGGGGGGAATCCACATCCATCCTCTGCATGGTTAAGCTGATAAGAGATACTGGATGGACACTACTGCTCCCAATGTCAGCAATAAAGCTGCACCAAGACATGGTTTTTCAGGAAGTAGTTCATTTTTTGGGTGAAGGTGGTGTCTGTGATAAGACGATGATTTGGAGTTTCAGGGCGCTGGACTTTAATAAATCCCCAAACTGACAATGACTGATGGTCAAGGAAAGTGTTGGGTAAGTACTCCTGTTATCTTCAGCACCTTCTGGTCGTATTTTGTCATTTTCCCTCATTGCTGCTGCTGCTGCAGTTAGCATTAGCAAACTCAGTGGACTACATATTATGATTTTATTACATATATGATGCTCCTCTTCTTCCAGCCAAAACAGTGACCTCAAAGAACACAAACCCTAACTGTACGATATATGTCTAGTGGTGGGTGTTAAAGTGTAAATTCAATTAGCACAACAGCAAGCAGCAGCAGTGACCCACAGTCTGACACCAGCACACCGTTAGCATGGAAACAGAGGGTTTTGCAGGGAAGCTAACACGCCATCTACTTCTACTTCACTGCAAGCCGACTGGTTGTTGAAAGAGGTTACCAGCCTCATGTTCTAAAACCAACTGCTGGCGATTTGACCAGCTAAGTTGCAGGTGACACCATCAGCTGGCTTGAGTCAACCTCAGACGGTCAGTTCAAAACTCTGCAACTTTTCTCTGTAACGTTCTAAGACAGTTTCGTCCTGTTGCAAAACTTGTGAACAACTCTGATTGATTGTTTTTGTTCAGGCATGGTGGATTCTTGCAAATGCCATAAGGAGCTCCCGGAGGAGGCAGGAGAATATGATTTTTTCACAGATTATCTGTCTCATGCACTATTGTCAAGGATATAGTGACAGTTTCAGCAAATATGACAAAAACTTATATCTATAGAAGTTACCCACTGAACCTTTAAAGTGACTTCAAACAAACATCAAATACATATAAAGATTTAAACACTCCCCTTTTCCTTTGATTGAGTGGCTTATCTTGTGAAGATGCACTTTGAGGTGTGCAGATATAATAAATAATGATCTCTTGTCAAGTCATTTGTTTTGTTATAACAGGAAACTCTTTGTGCATGATCTCATAATTGATTCATTCAAGAGATGATTATTAAAGAAAACAGTGATGAAAGACAAAAGAAAAGGTCTGCAAGAAAAGAAGAAAGACAGATGTAAAAGTTGACATTAAGAGGCTTTGATACTCTATGCCCCATCCATCCATCCATCCATCCATCCATCCATTTTCATCTGCTTACCCGGGGCCGGGTTGCCAGGGCGACAGGCCAAGCAAAGCACCCCAGATGTCCCTCTCCCCAGCAACATTTTCCAGCTCCTCCTGGGGTACCCTGAGGTGTTCCCAGGACAGATGAGACATATAATTCCTCCAGCATGTTCTGGGTCTGCCCCAGGGTTTCTTACCAGTCGGACGCACTCGGAACACCTCAAACGGGAGGCACCCAGGAGGCATCCTGATCAGATGCCTGAACCACCTCAAATGACACCTTTCGATGCAAAGGAGCAGCGGCTCTACTCCGAGCTCCCTCCAGATGTCTGTGCTCTTTACCCTATCTCTACGGCTGTCTCTAAGTCAATCGAAAGCTTTGCCCTCCGGCTCAGCTCCCCCTTCACCACGATGGTTCGGCACAGAGCACTAAACCGCCGCCAGCTATATGTCCCATAACATACAAACTTCAGCTATAAAGTACAGTCTGTATAAAGACTGTAAAGTCAGCGCAATATGATGGTTGGGAAGAGCTACATCTTTTAAAGGGCTGTGTGACTTGTGTGGTTGGACTTCATTCTGATGAGATTCAAGCAAATCACAGGAAAGACGGACATTAAGCTTTATGAATGTCCAACACTGATCATTTACTTTCTGTGTCATGATGATTTTTGGCTCCTAGACTGTCACATCTGCTCCATCTGAGCACAATGAGGTGTTTTGAGTGTCTGAGGGCTCTTGCTTGGCATCTGGAGAGTCTTTTTTAATCTTATGATTGTTTAACCTGGAAGATTTAACTAGATTTATGCAGTAGGGAGCAAACGCATTGTTGCTATGGTAACCTGCAGTATAATTGACTTCACACACTGGTTTCAGAACTGTTAAACCGTTGACTGTAATTATGTTTCAGGTGTCTGGGTGTATGACTTTAACAAACAACAGCAAGCTGGTATATTGCTGATGTGACAACAGATGTGACTACAAACTCCGCACCTAGTTGGCATGACGACCAAAATCCAAACAAACACAGACTGTAACCCACAGACATGCTTTCCAACTCCCACAGGACCAACCGATAAGGCACAGATGCAGGACAAAATGCTAAAATATTCATGGAACTTAAATGGTGGAGCGTTCTCAGTGGCTGTTTAGGGAAAGGGATTTGTAGGGAGGGAACAAGGCTGTCGTCACCATGTTGATTAATTAGGAGGAAAGGGACAGGGCTGGTGCTGAGGACAGATCTGTGTTTTAGTTAATTAGATGGAAGACAGTGGATCATCTCGGGGGACAGCCCCAGAAATGTGTCTTTTGTTGGTGAAGTGAAGAAACTGCCAGAAAATAAAAACTGCTGACCTTTTGAGTAAATTTGTCCCAGAAAACAGGTCAAAATAACAGAAAATAGATATGTTTAGTCTGTGAACTTAATTCCCTGTACAGACTGTGAGACAGTGGAAAAAGTACATGTTTAACCTGATGGTGGCGATACATGAAAAGTGATCACAAATCATCCAGAGGGTAACATGAATGTCTGCACCATATTTAATGGCAGTCCATCCAACAGACAAAGATATCTCACCCTAAGCTTCAGAATATAAATGTCAATAGTTGTTGAGATATTTCAGTCTGGATCAAAAGTGATGGACTGACCAACCAACCACCTGGCACTAGCTGTGTTAAGCCATTTTGTATTGTGTCCACGCCACAGGAACGAGGAATGATCATTGCTCTCAGAACGCCACTCTGAGGGATTATCTTAGCTCCTGTTTTAGAGTAGGTACTCTCCTAGCACAAGAAGAACCTTGAATGACCTAAGTGTATGGTGACTGGTTGAAAACATGAGCCAATGAAGCACCGGCAAATGCCATTTGTAAAAATCAATTAGTAGTGTAATAACAGACAACACAAAACACAAACAGCTTATAACAAAAATGGAGGAAAACACAGACTAATGGACCAACAGTGAAGTCCAGGCTTTACTTTGCATATCTGCAACAGTGGAAATACAACATGATTTTGGCTTGTCAAAAGCAAAATACAAGAAGCCCATGAAGGTACGTAGTTCTCAGGGGTGCTCCCAGTCAGCAGTCCCTCTCAGGAAGTCACCAGAACGGTTTGGCACAAAAACACCTACTGCCATCCCTAGAACCACAAAACCAAGATGAAGAATGCTCAACTTTAACCCAACATGGACAAGGAGTCCTTAAAGTGCTACAAATGAAAGCACAACAGCCAGTGAGATTAAAACATCAGCACATCCATCTCCATGATAACTGAGCAAATTCCATCCTCTGGTAAAGACTGCTGAAGGGATACTTTGGTGATTTTCAACCAGATTTGTATCATAACATTGTGGGTAGTGTATATAAATGAACTATGGTACACTTCCCAACATCTTTCCAGAGCCCAGATCTTCCTGCTCATCCCTCAGCTCAGATCTTTGCTGGCTGTAGGGCTGTTGTTCAAACCACAGTGTGCACTTCCGCATTTCTGTATGCCCACCATCACGGGCACAATGAGTATAGGAGCGGATCAAGAGAACGAGACCCACCTCTATTTCTCTCTCAAACTCAGACCAAACTTTGATCAAATGGTAAAACTAAGCAGTGCTGATTAAATAGAAACTAAGATTCTGTTACTTTATTGCCTATTTCTCACCTAGAATGTCTTCAAAAACATATTTCAGTGTACTGTTTGGCTGTAATATGAGAATTTGTGAACAGGAATTGGGTGCCATACTGTTTCCTATTCTGTAAGGAGGCCAAAAAAAACCTGAGGTCAAACAGTAAAACTAAGTGGTGCTGATCAAATATGAACCAAGATTCTGTTACAGCATTGCCGATTTCTCATCTTCATGTTTTCAGAAATATGTTTTAGCTTAATGTTTAACTGTAGTTCAATTTTGTTTATTACCAGCTGGCCGCCATATTGTTTCCTGTGTCAAAATGGACAAGCTGCATTACATCATCCATCAGTGGGAGCGTTTATTGGCCCAGTGTGGCGCAGTGCATTCTGGTAGCTGTAGGTTTTCTACCTCTTGAGCAAAAGCGAATGCCACAGCCCTTTCCTCTGTTTTTTATTATATATAAATCTATGGATTCTTGACCTCTCCTGTTACATTTTTTGGTGTTTATTAGTGCAAATACTACAAGGAAAAATATATTGGAACATTTTTATGGAAATATCTCTGCTAATTATATCATTATCTGTCCACCTGTCCTTATACTGTATGTGAGAGCCTCTTGAACTGCAGATCCTGCATATTACTCTGTGTGCAATCACAAAGTGTCTTAATGTCGTATTTTCTGTGTAGATGTAATAAATATAGTTCTAATAAAAAGACAAACATGCTCTATATGGATGCGCATCCATTTGAGTCCAGCGGGTGGCGCTTTGCTCTCAGCTTAGTCAGTCTAAAAGGAGGTCAGCTCTGGAGAGGATGCTAGCTTGCTGCATGTCTCCCGACTCTCTCTCACACACACACACACATACACACACATCACTGGGTTTTCCATGAGGCTTTTCTTTCTTTATCTCGCTCTGTTTTTATCTGCTGTCCTCTGTTTATATCTGTATCTCTATAGTTTCTCTTGAGGTCTGGTTTAGTTCTTCTCCCTCATGACTTGGCTTCATCCACTGCCCCGCCGGCAAAAATCTACCTTTCAACTTCTTTCTCTTTTCTTCCTCCATCCATCTTCTCCTCTGAATCTCTGCCTTCACCTGCAGTCATTCATGTCGTAGCCCATCCACAATCTCTTTCCTCATTCTCTTTAGTTGTAACTTTCACATCCCCACAGCTTTCTCTTGTATTATTTCACTCTATAGATACATTACAGCATTTGCCTCACTCTTTCCTACAGTATCCCCACTGCATGGCATGAATAATATAACTCTCCCTCTTCATATGCAGTAATAAAACACATTCCTTAGACTTCAGTATCATTACTTGCTAAGCTAAATGTCTTTGATCTTTATTTCATGAGCCTATACATCACCTTTGATCCATGCAGGTTCTTCAACCGAGGATTCATGATATGTAAATTTACTTTATACTGTACAGCACATTTGGCCAACCATCCAATAAGGATGAACTATAGTTTTCCATTTAGTCGTTAGGTCTTAAAATTTTGGTTGAAACCAGCATGTGGTCATGATTAAGTCTGATTTATCTAAAGGTGAATCATTTTGATTTTTCTTACAGGCTTTTTTAGTCCACCAATGATAATCTTATCTTAAATTATGTACCACTACCGACGTGTCCAGGTTTAAAAGGGACCTTACATTATGTCACAGCTGTGGCAATGACACAAATCAAACACCAATCAGTCCAATCAATGACTGAATATAAAGACAGTCGAGTCTCCACTTCCTCCCACAGTACAAAAATGAAGCCAAAATATCCCAGATATGGCCACTGCCATCTTGCCCTAGTGATGTCATTTGGAGCCAGAGTCTGTGCAGTAGCAATCAGCTGTGGTTTCAAAGTCCTGCTCATACACCTGACCAAACATATCAGGAAAAAAAAAACTCATCAGAAAATGAACATACATTGAGGGATTAGAACTATCTAGAAGAACAGAAACTTTGGGAAAAATGGATGTATAACATGTTCTTTGATCTTAGGGTGCTCCCTAAGTGCGGTTCATTTGGGCAGGTGTGAACACAGCAATCGCACCTGGGTGAACACCAAAACAACCAGACTGAGACCTTCTTGAAGAGGTGGTCTCGGTCTGGCTACAAACGAACTCTGGTACAGTTTGTTTGTGGTTTGTGGTTCCGACCTCGATCCGAACCAACTGCAGTCACATGACACATTGTTTGGGTTAAACATGAGCATGTTACAGTCCTGGAGGATTATTAATGTGCGCCTCCTCCTGTACTGCCTTAATATGCCCATTCAGCACATCCAATGCATCAAAACATTGTTTTCTAGTTGGAGCCGCGCCTCGTTTTCAAACTGTATGGTTTGACTAAAATGAACATTGACAGCAATATAGTCCACGATGACCAGCGCTAAAATCAACCTGTGTAGTTGTCCCTCCATTGTGACATTAGAAAGTGTCACATTTATCTTGCAAGTGTACTCTTCTTCAACGTTTTGTTTACTTCCTGGATTTTTCCTGCATGGAAATTCTGACCAATCAAGAGCAGCTTTCTTGCGTACGGCATTTGATCTGGTCTGCTTATAAATGCTGCCGTGAGAACACAAACCATCTCTAGGCAATTATACAACTTTGTAATAAAATGAGTGCCTGATTCAGACCAAAGCAAGACAACTCTTGGTCTGAAAGCACCAACAGTTTGGCCCATGTCCCATCCACTATTATGGAGGAGGCGTAGTTAATGACCTTCACTGTAGCCAGCCATCAGAGAGCGATTAAGATGTTTTGTCTTTACTTCTGAGGAGCTGTCATGTCGTTCATCTTCATAAACTATGATTCCAATCAACTAGGCAGAACAATGGGACTGGTTCATGGGAAGCCACTCTTTACAACAGACAGGGTTATATCTCCTGTACCACTGATAACATCGTGGTCATGTCTAAGAATTTAAGTTTAATTACAAGAGGAGGAATTTCCAAATGTATGTTTTACACACAATCTACACATGGTGGGTTTCAAAATATGATTCTAATAGTTTTCAGATTGAAGTTTGATACCTTTTATTGCATTTAGATGATAAATCTGAATGTAAATTAAAATATAACAAAGGGAATATTATCCTGGCAATGTGGGAAATGTTTTAAAACAGCATGTGGACAAACAAAATGCAGAAAACATCACTGATCAAACAGATCGATGAAGAGTATTGTTGGTATTTGTGACCTCAGCAGTTTTAAAATCCTGGCAACAGCACTGAGAAAAGCCACAATTCAATTTGTTGCATTTATGGGAGTAAGAGATGTTTTTGATGGTTGATGATTATTTGCTTTGTGCTTGTCTGCTTAAAGAGAGATGATGAATAAAAATGCCTCTGTTAGAAAAACAGTATTTCCTGTGTTAGATCATTTTCAAGGCTGTTACACTTGTGGTTTGTACCACCTGGTTCGAACATTATTAGTCTATTAAATAGGAATTAGTCGTGGTTATCAGCATTATAGATACAGGTTAGCACCACACTCATGATCATGTTGAGAATGGCGTTATCAGCTATTAAATGGCCGTGTTTTCTGTAATGCGGCAACATGTACTGTATATGAACTGACTGAACGGTGGATAGCGTGACATGTAAGTGAGATGGCTGCCAAGCTGCAGACCACTGCTCGGGACCAACAACAACAAAATCGGTTGCTCATTAGCGAGACATTGAGCTGTTTCCAGCGGTGTTTCAACCCCTAAACGTGGTTGTTCTTTAGTGAGCCATCGCTAAGTTTACAATGAGAACTGTGCCACCAAAAGTGGGTGTTTAAAGCCAAACATGATATTTTCCAAACCATAGCAAAGAGTATTTTGTGTCTAAACCTAGCCAAATGTTAACCACAGCTAGGGTCCAAAATTAACACCTGCCAATCGCTAAATTCAGGTAGCTTTTCCTTTTGGTGAGTAAATCAGAGAAGGCTACCTGCCACACTGATGGGTAAATGTTGGTATTAAAATAGACGTGATAAAAACTATGCTGAGGTTCTACCATGTTCTGACATCATTTAGGGATGTGCAGTTCTGCGGCTTCAGTGCTGTCACTTTCAGGGATCCAGAGACACACACATAGACACAACAGATGATTGTCTCGGGCACCCCAAGTTTTGAAGCACTGATAAGTGTACGGGACATCAGCTGAGCTGATCTGCTGAAAATATCACTTGAAGCTGGTCCACTGTTGCTACTGCACTGCTAATGTTTAGCCGAGGGTTATGAGTTGCCAATACTTATAAAGGTAACAAAATAATAACATCGAGGCTCCCTGGTCTGAACTAAGACAGCAAACTTCTTATTGCCTCCCACATTGCAAACAGCAGCGCATTACAGTTTCCTAAAAACTCTAGGCATACACACAGCATCACAGCTTAACAGAGGGAACCTATTCACATGCTGAGACTCTAGTGATGACATTGTGGTGATGATTGCTCTGGTCTCTTTAAGTGTGTATTCAACATAATACCTTTTTGTCTCAATGAAATGCACTTAAATACATGTATATGTAACACAAAAGGGCAATTTATTGTTTTTATCTACCAGCCCCTTTGGTTGTTAAGTCAAAAAGTTAATTTCGGACACAGACCATAGCGTTACTGAAACATAAGGTTTTGCCAACTGCAGCTTAATAGTCAATAAAGGCATCCTAAACATGCTAGTTAGTGTAGCAGGAGACTTCTAACCCAGTGGTTCCCAACTAGTCTAGTCAGGGGGTCCAGACTTCTCCTTAGTCATTAGTTCAAGGTCCACACAGTTTAATATATTCACAGTCATACTTGGGTTTGGCCATGTCGTCAAGCTAGTTTGCTGTCTCTGTTAAGGAGCTGTCTGCTAGTCACTCACTCTACAGCAGGAAACAGCACTTCAAAATAAAAGCTCTATGCCGGAAAACTCTATTTTAAAATAAAGTGTGTCACTTGCGGTCCATTCAGACTTTTGGACCACAACCCACCAGTTGGGAACCACTGTTCTATCCCATATCTATACTGATGCCGATTTAATAGAGTGATAACATTCGAAATGTGTGTTTAAACAGCTAAGATAACAGTGACGTTGGCAATGTGATGCCGCTGTTTGGACTGAACAGATGAACAAATCATGACAATGATCAGATAAACACATGAGGCTGTGCTCACTACGTATGAAAGCCAAAATGCCAAGGGAAACAGAAATCCGCGATATGAATCTTGGGATTATTTCATTCATTAACTGAAAACTTTTCATATCAATGCTTGTACAGAGATGAAGTCAGCTGTTTGAAAAACACCTCCATAGAGTTTTTAAATCAAAGACTCTACACTGCAGAACCATGTGAGAGCGTGCATAAAGTCACATCACACCACATGAATATGAATTCAGGAGCGCCAGACGTTGCTGTGCATTTGTGTTTTTATCTTAGATTTCATGGAGTCATTTTATCTTGTTGTGTTTTTCTTTGTGTTGAAAATGGAAATGCATTCGTTGCTGCAGAATGCAGCTCAGGTACAGATTGAGGGTGTGACGGTAAATCTCTCTTGGCGCTGCCTTTCATGGTGAGCCGGTTTCGTCATGCACTGTTGTGCTTGCTGCAGCTGTTTATAACATATGACACAAGCAATATGATTAGCTGAGGAGAATATAATTCATCACAGCCGCCTGCTATTTATACTGCGCTTCACCTGACGCAAACAAAAGTAAAAATAGACTGCATGGATGCTCCTGTTCCTATATGACTAACAGCTGGAAGTGTATTTAGATATGCCCTAATTGTGTATACGACGCAGTGATGGGGTGGGTCATTGCATGGACAAAAAAGGAAAGCACAGTGTTTGACTTGTTTTTCTCATATTTGATCATCTGCTGGACAAAAAAAATGGATAGTAGAAGATGAGAACAAAAAGAGTTAAATCAGTAGGAACCAGGAATGTTTATGCAGGTGTGAATGCTTCGTCTGTTACTCTCCCCAGGGGAAACCTGTCTGTTGCTTTAAGCTTCCATTTGGCACCTGACAACACATAATTACATTATTGAGGACAGATAGGTTGACCCACGCACGAGGCAGTCATGTGTTAAGAATTATATAAGTGTTACTCCTCTGTGCCATAGACCTCTGTCTTTACATAGCTGTTTGACGAGCACATAAGCACATGATGTGTTTACAGTGTGTACATACAGTATCTGAAGGGCGGAGATCTTGTCTTTGAGCACTTCCTGGGCTTTGTTGAAGTCTGACAGCATGTTCTGCGTCTCTCTGCTGTGGACGGCGCTCATTTCGGCGAGCTCCCTCTCGTGCCTCTTCGTCAACTCTTGTTCATGAGCCCTGAGGAGACAGAGAAGTATGGACAGTTAAGTTTCTAAGTGCCTATTAGAAATACATGACACTGCAAACATAATTTAGGCACCACAAGGTTAATAGCAAACAACTGGATCCACAAAAATATGGAATTTGAACACAACTTCTCTTAGAAAGCTGCCGTGGTATAGAAGCGATAACACTCTGATGTGACCTGATATGGAAAGTAACAGTCAGTGCAGGCAGTGGTGAATTAAGTATTCATATCCTTTGCTTAGGTAATGGTAGCAATTCAACAATGTACAAATACTCCTATTAAATATCACCTTAAGTAAAGGCACAAAGCTATCAGCTTAACTGACTAAATATCAAACCTAAAAGTATGACCCCGTTTAATTTAGTATTGTATTAATACATATCATTAGATCATTATTACTGATGCATTAAAGGGAAACTTTGGCATTTTTTAACCTGGACCCTATTTTTCCAAGTTTTAATGTCTAAGTGACTGATGGAGACGACAGTTTTTCAAAATTGGTCCAGAGACGTGAAACTGGCCACAGTCTAATCCCTATGGGCAATTGTGTACCGTCAATTTACATCCATTAAGCCAAGTTCACACCAAAGATTCTCCACAAGATGAACTGAAACACGCAACTACTTGAAATGCACCATTTTGCAGCGTTCTAAAAGCTTGCCGATTCACACCAATGCAACTAGATGAGATGGTGTATCATCTCTATGCAACAACTCTCTGTATTTCTGTTCTGATTTCCAGCTTTTCAGGCTTATTTTGTGGCTGAATATAATTCGTAGCATCTTAAAATATGAATGAGGATAGTGACAGTGAGATACTGGCTGCAGTTGCATTTGTAATAGTGATGAAATGGCGAAAAACATTAAACAAGCAGCGGATTGACTGTATTCATAATCAATATGCCACAATGATATAAGTAAGCAGCACCAATTAATCAGTCAATGAGTGTGTGTGTGTGTGTGTGTGTGTGTTTTGGGGAGGGGGGGGGGGAGGGGGGGGCATAAGCACATACATTACACTGTGAGGATGGAAACAGAGGAGACAGTGGGGATGGAGCATCTGCCACAGCAAGCGAACACGCCGTCTACGTCATTTTGACTTGACCAGCAGACTTCACTACAAGCCGAATGGCTGCTGAAACAGGTGCCGTGCTTTGTGTTATAAAACCAGTTGCCAGTGATTTGACTAGCTGAGTTGCAGGTGACACCATCAGCCAGCTTGAGTCCAGCTCAGATGCCCAGTTCACACCACTGCAACTTTTCTCTGCAGCGCTCTGAAGCGGTTTCGTCTCGTCACAAATAATTGGTCTGAACTGGGCATTAAAAGTGGTTGTTTTGCCCCTGACAGGCTCAGAGTGTTTATGTTTCTATTAAGTGTCTGATGACATTATATCAAAGACCCCACAGAGCAATGAAACATTTTTCCTCTCAATTCACTGGTTTGTTTATTATTGTGACCAAGTCTCTTTCAGGGAAAAGTCTCGTTCTGAAATCTCACGAGAAGTGACCTGCTGCAGGAAAAACAATGGTGAAAACATTACAGAATCACAGAAAGAAAGGTCAAGAGAAAGAAAGGTCAAGAGAGAAACTAACAGGAAGAAAAAGTAGCAAAGCCCCCTAAATTAGATTACTTTAACTTTTTTGTAAAGAGTTGCTAGCCACTGCCTTTCAATAATGACACTTCTATTAACAATCTGAGCCTGTCAGGGGCAAAAACAAGCACTTCTAATGGATGTAAATTGGCAGCGCACAGTTGCCCTTAGGAGTTATATTGCACCCTGTTTCGCTGCTGTGGCAACAGCGTCTCTCTCAGTACTGGACCAATTTCAAAAATTGTTGTCTCCATTAGTCACTTCGACACAAATTTGGGATATTAGGGTCCAAGTTAAAAAATACTGAAGTTTCCCCTTAACATGTGTAAAGCATTTTGGTGTTGTAGCTGGATGAGGTGGACCTAATTTTAAATTCCGTTTAATTTACTGTAAAACAATGCATCATATTTAACTGCTTTATGTCAGTTTAAATGTTCTTAAAATTACATTATCTGTACAGTAACTAGTAACTATCTGTCATATCAACGCTGAGTAAAGATCATAACATTTCCTTCTGAAAATTAAGTGGAATATAAAGTAGCATCAAATGGAAATACTCAAGTGAAGTACAAGTCTGCACAGTACTTGAGTAAATGTACTTAGTTACTGTCAATGACTAACACTTTGATTGAAGGCTTTCTTCACCTGTAGCTTACTATTTTTGTATATACGTATATATTGTTACATATTTTACGCTGCACACTGATCATTAAAGTACAGAAAAGTGGTATCATGTTAAGAGTCTGGTGACCATGGCTGTTACATATCACGATTTTGCCACATGCCACATCATATCTTGTCACATTACATCACGTCTCGCCACGTTACGTCACAAACAAACAAAAGAAATCTAATCCTTCCTATTTATGAAGCCGTTAAAATAAAGCCGTACCAGTGAAATCACAATTCAAGCTTTAGGACAGAGTGAAGCAAACCACCGGCCAAGACGTTAATGGCTCAGGAAGAATGCATATTTTTAAATGGGTGACATTTCCCTTTAAGACTTAATCAGGACCTGCACACTCTCCGCTCTCTGTCCGGCTCTCCCAGGAGGAGCGAACATAATGGATTGTTCCACAGAGGAAACGTTGGCGAGATTAGAATAGGGAGATAGATGCACATAATGAATTCCTAGAACATAATTGTATGAAAACATACTATGAATGTAATTAGACTTTTCCAGTTTGCACTAACAGCAGAACACAATAAGACAGTATGAACATGCACCAAACACAAATGAGCTGTGACATACAGTATGTATACTTAGTGTACAATATAATGTAAAACACATGCACAGAAAGTATGTCATTAATTCTTCTTCTTAATGTAGAAGTTTTGGGTGCAGGTGGAAAGGAGCTAAAGAAAGAAGAGCAAGATGGAATATGGGAATAAAAGACGATAATAATTAAATGAGGAGGAGAAAAAGGCTGATGAAAGGGATGTGAGGGATGAAGGAGAAGCATGGATGTCTGTCTGCCTCTCACTCTGACTGGGCCAACTCTCCCTGAGGGGCGCACATCTTATCTCTCTCTGCTTCCTCTTTATTTATTTATCAGCCTATTTTTATCCCTGTGACCAGGATTCAGACGGAGCGTTACGTAACAGAGGGAGAAATGTGCTGCGCATGGGCCTGCCAGCAAAGAGGGGGAAGAGGACGCATATACATATAGACTAACAGCGCATGAAGGAGCCATAGAGAGCAAAGCACCATGGGAGCAGTCATATAACGTACAAACATGGTGGAAAAAACACACACACATAAGTCCTTGATTGATTCTAATGGGTAGCTGGACCACATTAGCTATACAGCACTTAAAAAAAAATCCCAACATCCTGCAGGGAGCGACATGATTATAGATTCCATTTTGCTTTTACCCTAAATAACCTTCACATCCAATCAATGGGCTCGTGACACCGGTCAGGACAGATGGAGAGGAAGACAAAGACAGCGAGAGAGAGGGAGTGATTTGCCTCGTCCGCCTTTTTTCGTTCTCTCTTTCATCCTGCTGTGTTTTGGAGCAAGAGTGGGGTTGCAGAAAATATCGTCATCCAAATATAATAAGAGAAGTCAAAATGCAGCAACATGCACTGATGATGGGAGACCAAAGAGCAGAGCAAAAAGAGATGAGAGCATTTCTGTGCTTCTTTTAAAAAAATGAGAGGTCAAGGCTATTCTGAAATGTTCTTTATGTTGCTGCTCTGTACTTATTGACTAAAAATAATCATTCAGCATTTTGGGCAAATACTCTGATTCACCTTCTTTTCAAAAGTGAGATGAGAAAATTGATACCACTTCCATGTCTGTGTGTTGAATACAAAGCAGGAGGCGGGAGATGATTAGCTTAGCTTAGCATAAAGACTGGAAGCGGGGGGAAACAGCTAGCATGGCTCTATCTAAAGTTCAAATATATGTCTACTAACACCTCTTTTGCCAAACAACACAGTGTATTTCCTTTGTTTTAATCGATACACAAACAAAAATGTATAAACGACAATGGCGCTATAGCCACAAGCTCTGCACATAAGTGTTAGCTATCTGGATAAACTGCTGTTCCTCAATCGCCTCTTTTTAAATTCTTGTCTGTTTATGGCATACAAGATACGACTTGAACATTAGTGAGCTTAAAAGTGTGTTAAGACAGAACTGGAAGCAAATTTTCACCTTGTATCATTTGTCCCAATTTGACTGCTGATTTGCTCCAAACAGCCAATATACCAACTGTGCAGATGTTAGTGGTAAGCAAACTAGCAACTCACCAAGAACTCCAGTTCTTTCTGTTTAATCCATCTAGTCTTATTCCTTTTTCTCTTGTATCTTTACAATTATGAAGCAGGTTCATAAAGCTTAGGGTTACGGGTACATCTTTCCATGGGCAGTTCCCAATTATGCCACCTCTAAAATTTGCCTCCAGCACATCATTGGAGGTGTTGGTAGGCAGATTTTTCAACTTCAGACAGCAAAGCGAAGGCTAACAGACAAAACAGTTTTCTTTTGCAAGACAGTTTTCCCAACAAATACAGCATGCTAACTTTGTTAGCACAGGCCCATGCTATTTCACATAGCATAAATTAGCCTAGCAGCTATTGGACCTTTTCTCTACTTATATGAAGCCAGGAACCACAGCAAGATTTAACAAAGCTAATGTTATAAAATTTGGCTGCATTGTAACTCAAGGTTATCTTGTACTTGACATTTTCCCCCATATTTACAACATGCTAATACTATTAGCATAAGCCTATGACATTTCCTGTTGCATAAATCAGCCTAGTAGCTAGCAAACTTCCTCTGTTTCTTCCTAGTATTTCATGGGGGCTTTATTGCTTTTACAATTTGTTTCTTATCTGTGAAATAAAATGACATAAAAGCTTTGTTTCTACTGAGGGAAATGGTTTTAAGTTTACATAATTAAACAGGAGGTCTGCATTGCCACAATGTGTAGTTAATTCAATTCAATTCAATTTTATTTATAAAGCCCAATATTACAAATCACAATTTGCCTCAGAGGGCTTTACAGCATATGACATCCCTCTGTCCTTGGACCCTCACAGCAAAAAAGGAAAAAACTCCCCCCAAAAAACCCTTTAATGGGGATAAAAGTTACATCTCTGTCGAGGTGCATGTCAGGCTAAGGTGTAGGGTATATGTCTCGGCACAATATTTCCCAAAATGCTGAAGCATTTTTCAAACAGAGTTAAAACTTTAACTCCTGGTTCTTGAAACTCAAACTGTCAACAGAAATATACATCATACTATTAACTGGTAGCTGCACTGAGACAAGTGATCAGCACTAATGGAGTCAGAACTTACAAACACAACCATATCATAAGAGCTTATTGCCAAAATGGAGGCAAAGAAGATGAAAAATGGGAAACTCAAGGACCACCACTCTGAATTCATGAGAAAAATATTCAGCACTTTGGTTGCCAGGTTACAGCGTATTCTGATAAGCTGCATTGTGAACACACTGGTCTAGTAGTCCAACTGTGTGACCATGAATATTTCAGCAACAAAATGTGACACACAGAAAAGAGACAAACTCGGAGGACTTGTCTTGTCTTGTATCAGACATGGATACAGAGGATGATGTCAGTTTGGCAGCTCCTGGCTTTTAAAGGATATGAAGAGTAAGGAGTCGCTTTTGTAATATAAATGAAGGCACATGAACGCTCCAGTCTGGCAGGGATATTCAGATCAATCTGTGCTTTCAACTGCAATAACTTAAACCTGACATATATAAAACAAAATGAGAGTATTACTATCTTGTGTATCATCAGATCCCTTCATTGGCTCTGAGCTCAGGTTTGAACCGAGGGTGTGATTTCAATATTATATCGCTCTGTATGTCAGCTGTGCTCTGAGCGCTGACTCATACCTGATCTGCTGATTGGCTTCGCTGCGGATCTTGAGCACCTCCTTGCCCTTGAGCTCCAGCTCTTTAGTCAGAGTGCTGATATTTTCATTGAGCGTGTGGATCTGGTGGTCCAGCTGAGCGATGTGGTTCTTCCTCCTGGAGACCTCCTCCTGCAACTCGGTGATCCGGCCCAACAGCTCACGCTCCTATGGAGGAAAAGATCAATGTTCATTTTCATGGTTGAAGGAGCTGATCTCCCACAGTGTTATTTTGCCACTAATGATTTTTAATTGCCTCTTGACTACTTGACTTAAGGTGAAAACAAACAAACAAACAAACATAGCAATTTACTTTTCTCATTTTCCCTCTTAGCAACCATCAGTTGAGACGTGAACTAAGAGGTACTTTATGTCTGATGTATTAAAGTAACATCAAACTTACTATGGCTAAGTATATAAAAACGGTTATAATATAATGTATTCATGCTGTAAGCATGGATTTTGTCTATAATTGGCCTGTGATAACTGAGATGGCAAGACAACATCTGTTGGTCTGACTAGCGTTTCACCTATGTAAAACTTTAACAGACTCAAGGAATTTTGAGAAATAAGCATGGACTAAAAGGGTTATGCTTATATTTTGTGTGAAACTAAACATATTTCACAGGTTCTTCAGTGCAGTGGCATTTTTAATTCTTAAAAACTAAAAGTTTGTAAACCTTTCCCATTTTAAAGTAAAACTAATACTGTGAAAATAAACAAAAAACATGAGACAATGGCTACTGAATACAGCTACGTCGACATAAATAAAATAATTTACAAAATGAACATCATGCTGAAGAAGACGTGAAACTAGCAAATGAGACCATAAACTCAGTGGGAAAATGTTTATTGGGGGAATAAATCAAGTGAGAATTCGGGTAATTTTCTCGTAGACTTCCATACAATTCAACTTCTTTTTGCAACCAGTGGAGTTGCCCCCTGCTGGCCATTAGAAAGAATGCAAGTTTATGCTGGGTTCACGCCACAAAATATTTTTGTGTGTTTCGACAGTCAGATTAGGAGATTGTGGAGTCATAAAATCGTGCCGTGACTTGGCCGACAGACATGACACACTACATGATGGTCCACAACCAATCATCCATGGTTGTCTTTGACAACGTGTGTGATGTCATCGGGTTATTCTTGTCTTATTTTTATTAGTATTATTATTATTTCAGTCACTGTGTCTGTTCATGTGCCAGCTGAAATGTTACTGTAGTAACGTAAAAAGCGTCACCAGATGGCAGGAGCTACATTTGAAGCACCGTACGCAAACATACAAGTCACTGAATCATCCACAACAAGTTCCTGCAAATGTTTCACAATAAAAGCCTATTTAGAAAATGAAGGGATTGTCTCAACTGAAGTTATAAGGGGCTTTAAATTTAAAACAGATACAGGAAGTGTTGAGTTTGAAATGATGGCGCAGTGCATTAACTTTATCAAGGCAATGGGAGCGGATAAAAAGTAAATATATAAAACTACAGAGAGAATAATGAATAACGGCCCGTTTATAATGTAGTTTGTTTCAAATGAAGCTGGTAGCCTCTGCAGTTGTGGTGTGTAAAAGCCCCTATTTTTTAATTTTCTTACTTTATGTCCGTCTCCATTATAAAGAAATAACATTCTTTGCTAGCTTGATGCTAATGACAGTACTCACTGGGTTGATAAAGACTGTTTCACGCCATATTTTTTCCCTTTTTACTCTGTGTGGTAACATCCCTAGAGGAAATATCAAAAACCCTGGGGGTGCTGTTGACACACTTGTCCACGCAGATTGTGTTTCAATTGGTAAAGGTGACGGCTGTGATGGGAGCAGTCATGTATGACAAAAAGAAAATCAAACATGCTAGACTTTCTGTAAGAACGTAGTGAGGCATCCCAGATGTGGCTTCGGTTATCATCTGCTATGACACACTACACAAGATGAAACGATGGATTACTGTGTACTCATTGTCGTTCACAATCCGAGCTGACACCGTACAACACTGCATCGGGCTATAATCGGGCTGATATCGTGTAGTGTGAACCTGACATTAAGGCACTTCCACATTGGCTTTGCTTCTCAGACCCAGAGATAACCCTTTGCTCAGTACATTGGTCTGAATTTGACTATAGTCTCTACTTGTATTTTGAAATGAAACAAATGAACTAAAACTTAAAAAAAAAAAGTAATTGAAAGGTATTCATTCAGGGATCTACTGTTTGTTATTGACAGCACGAACTGGGCCCATAATTAGATGAGATGATTAATCTACAGTGAGTCAAAGTTCCACAGTAGCTGTTATTAAATACTGTTAAAGTGTTAATGAATGAACTGACAGTGAATGGTAGTATTCATTATCATTCACAGGCCAACGATGAGTTGTAATCATAAATACTCCTCTGTAGACTGGGCCACTCTTACTGTTTGCACTGTTTGGTTCCTGTGTGAATTACAATACTGCTCTTGATTTTATTACCGAAGGGCCACTTTAGAAGAGGCTTGAAAAGAACAGTGTTATGAGACCTTTACTTTGTTAAAGAATAGTGCTGGTTATTATGTGTATGGACCATTTCATTGCTATTCTGTTGCTAGGGCAACAACTTTGGTCCCTGTTTACTTCCTGTCAGCTTCTGCATTAACATACATTAAACAGGAAATACAAAGGGACCCATTTAGAATGTTTATGTTGTCCGGTTTGAAACGGTCTATACAGTGTTGCAGTGTGCATGTCAAGTGTTCTTTAAAAAGGATTAAAGTCATTCACAAATGTGATGAAAGCAAAATTTCAATCAACATCAGCCACGAACGCAGGTGCTCATCTGAATCACTATGAGTTATCGTAGTTCTCCACATGACTGAGTGACGTCTGTGTAAACAACAACCGACTCTCCGAATTACTCACGGCCCCCTGCGGAGCTCCTCAGTGACACAAGATCTGGCTCACATTAGCCATGAGTTCAAAGTGAGAGAAGGAACGATTGATTTTCTCAACAGTGTGGGAGTGAACAACTCGTGGGTCTAATCAAAGACTCACATGTAGACAACATGCAAATGGCCTGACTTTACAGTGAATGCAGTACCAAAAGGATGGTGCTTAAATACTTGACTCACTACTTCTAGAGTACACTCAAAGTTTCTTAGGATTCTTAAAGTTTCAGTCCTGGTTGATTAAAAAGTATCTAAGGTTTATCAGTACTGAATTATTAGGAAGAACAGAATCTAAGGGTAGACACACGCAATATTCTATATTTATCCTACTGTTGACAAATCCCATAAAAACAATGAATTGCTCCCTCTGACAAGTGTCTAACATAAGCCTGACATATACATTAATCTTCTTCTTCTTCTGTGTCATAGAGCTCCATTGTTGTTCAAAAGCTATTTAAAACACATCGGTGAGTCATACTGTTGCACTGCATAACATGTTCTAAATCATAATGCACATGGTTATCGAAGAACCAAATGTGTATTCATCCCTGACTCACAACAGGACCACACAAAAACACTATTTACTCCTGTTTAGCAAGTGTTTCATCAAAACCACAGTACCCAGCTATTTTAGGAAAGTACAGAGCATGTTTTTAAAATTGTGAATGTGTGATTTTTCTTTTTTTTTTTTTTCGTACAATCTATGTCTACAGCAGGGATGAGAGTGCTTGGGGCCACAGACAGATTGAACTTTACACTTTAGGATTCTCCACACGTCAAATTCCTAACATCAAACCCAAAAGTGCAAAGAAAGATGGGCTCATGACAACTGAATCTGACTGCTCCCTTCACCAGCCTCCTGGTTACTGATGAGAAATTAAAGAATCCCGCACATAATGGGTCCCTTGAACTCATTTCATTGGCAATGTTTGGTCTAATTTTTCCCGATAAATCTTTAAGGACTGAACTGTTTGTTGTTTTTAATTAGGGGTGCAAGGATTCATCGCTTTGGATTGTTGGACCGATTTGAAGATCAGTGACTCAGTGTCATTGATTGCAAAGTGAAATAATCCATCCATATCATTGTGTTTAAGATATACCATTATTTTTAAATTCCCAAGGCACATCTCTGTCACCGTGAAACAGCGCCAGGCAGATAATGGCAAACAACCAAGAAAAAGCTGCTGAGGATATTCACTCCCTCCTCTGGAATAAATCTGCAGCGTGGAAATATTTGGGATTCTGGAGAAAAGACGAGTCAACAGACAATCACATGACATATGTAAAAAATGCTGTGATGGGATAATACTTTGGAAACGAGACAAACCTGCTAGGGTATCTCACTTTGCTATCTTGTTGCTCTTGCTACGACAACATTAGCGGCTCTGTTTCAACAATGTTAGGCTGCTGTGAAATAACTTTGTTGACATAAATGAAATCACTTCACAGGACTTCAAAAGTTCAAAACAGCTTTATATTGTCATCAGGATCTAACAGCCATCAACACGCAAAGCTGCCAAGTTCAGTGTTAAAATCCTCATCATGAAGCAGAGTTGGCCTTGTTTGCCAAATTGATCATTATGATTAGAGACTTGACTGAAGAGGCAGAGATGTGATCTGAGGGCTCCCAGTAGAGGACCACTTAACTCCATCAGAATCAGATTAAAGATCGTCAAGTTATTGTCCACTAATGATTCCCCACTCTGCAAAAATCTCATTCCACTTGCCTCTATAACAATTTGTGCCAAGGGCTGTGTTCATATATCCAAAAGCCATAATCTTGTGTAATAGTCTCATAGTCAAAACCTCCTGTCTCGCTATCTGTCTCTATCCGAGCCCCTCTCGACATCTTAATTTAATGTCATTGGCTTTTTTTTTGCTGTCCCATAAACCTAGCGGCGCAATTAAACACAATGGGGACGTGGCAGATTAATCTTTAATGACTCATTTACTCATTTCACTCTTCATCTCGTCAAACTGCTGGCGTCATTCTGGGAAGAGAGGAGGCACAAAGGCAGAAAAAACATGCAAACGGGAAAGCTAGGGGAAAGGATGACAGGATAAAAGACAAGAACAAAGGAAAGAAAATACAATACATTGAGGGAAATTTAAATGTTCACATTTATGGTGAACGACCAATGACATAAAACTGTTGCTGTGAGGCTCTAAACTTTACTGTCTGTCACCCTGTTATCACTTTCTGTTGTTACTGTCACCATCTCTCTTTCTAATCTCTTTTTCTCCCCCACTGCAAATGACTTTGTTAAATAAGCAAACAGCACTATAAAGGAGAATATGTGCACCATCCTTTTTTCTGCTCTTTTGCCAGTCCACCCTCTCTATTCTCATTTTTCAGTCTTTGAAAAATAAATAAAGTTATTCAAATATTTATCAGGCGAGGACATTAGCTGGCTGAGTCTCTGTGCTGAATTAGGGTGTGATTTCCTGAACTTCTGAAAATAGAAAAATGTATTAAAAAGATGATGGGTAGACATTACTCCGTCCATCTCATCCATCCAGTATGATATATGGTATACTATAATTAATAAGTATTAAACTGGTTCTTTATGGAATATTATTGATGTTTTTTTAATAACCATATAAGACCTAAGGTCAAATATGGATATGAAAAAAACTCTCTTAGTACTACTCGATCTCACTGCAGCCTTGATACAGTCCACCACTCAATTCTTTAAGATAGACTTCACAATCTGATTGGCCTCTCTGGTACTGTTTTAAACTGGTTTAAATCTTATCTTTCTGAAAGATAATTTTATGTAACAATGTATGAATGTTTGTCAAAAAGCTGTAAAATGGGTTGTGGGGTCCCCCAAGGTTCCATTTTAGGTCCAACACTTTGAAAATTTTCCGACCGGTTTGATTTAAAGCCAAATATCTAACCGAACCGATATATTGAATTATATACCTAAATTTACCACTGGGGGTTGCATTCGAGCTATTTTTCCCAATAAAAGCCCATAATAGGTGTAATGCGCTTCCAATCCACTAGGTGGCGGTAATGCTGTATTAACCGCCAATACACACAAGGTTACACAAGAAGAAGAAGACGCAGAAGGACACCAGGGAGCCTTTCTCTGACTCCGCTCTCTCAGTGGAGACACGGCGGTTGAGAGGGCCGATAGAGAGGACGTTCCTGTAGTAGTTCCAGCCCCCGAAATAGTACCAGGAACTTCTTCAGTGGAAACGGGTTACTAGGGCAAATGATTGCTGACTCCCTCAGCACTTTTCCCCGCCCCCAATGAAATTTGATCTCTCGCGCCAGCAGCAACCAGCTGAGCAGAGTGAGTCCCTCTGAAGCCTCTGAGACAAACTAAACAAAACACTTGTAGGCTCCTCCACTTCATTTAGAAAACAAACATAAACCTTATTAAGTTGTCATAATGCATGTTACAATGCAAGATAAGTTGAACATAGTCCCTTGACATGCCGCCGATGTGAAAAGCTTTTTTTTTTTTTTTTTTTTTTTTAATCCGGTTGATGTGAATTAAACCGGGTGGAGCTCTTAAACCGGACCGAACCGGTTAAACCGGAAATCGGCAAAAGCCTAATCGGGAGGCAAGGCATCAGTTTCCTGATGATACACAACTGTACATCACCGTGATGACTCGGGGCCAACTGATGCCGTTTTTTTTCCACTGTATTTTAGATATCAAGTCCTGGATGGCAGAAAACTTTGTTCAACTCAACCAGGACAAAATTGAGGTCTTAGTTATTTGTCCTGAAGCTCAGAGAGAGAAACTCAACGCAAAACTGGCAGAAATACCCTGTCAACAAGTGAAAAACCTCAGTGTTATCTTCGATTCAAATCTTAGTTTTGAACCACATATTAGAAGTATAACCAAAACTGGATTTTATCATCCTGAGAACATTGCCAGACTGTGGCCGTTTCTCTCTCAAGCCAACACAGAGACACTAATGCATGCTTTTATTACCTGCAGAATTGATTATTGTCATGCTCTACTTTCCAGTCTTCCCAAGAAAAACATTGCTCAATTACAGTTACTACAAAACTCAGCTGCACGTGTGCTGATGAGGACTGGAAAGAGAGCACACATTAATCAATTTTAAAGTCTCTGCATTGGCTTCCTGTGTACTTCAGAATTGATTTTAAGATCCTTTTATTGGTTTATAAAGCTCTTAATGGTCTTAGTTCTACCAATTTATCAGATTTGCTTTTGTCATATGAATCCTCTGAAACCATGTTTGTATGAAAAGTGCTGTATAAATAACGTTTGATTGATTGATTGATTGATTGAGCTGAGCTACACCAGAGCATATTTGATTCAAACAGAGGGCTGATGCTGTTTAGCCCTCATTATTCTCCATGAAGTTTGGTAGAAATGATGTAATGCAGCCCTTGTGTGTCTTACTGTATGAGAAATGAGCACTGTTCCGGACTAAGTTAAAATAGTAAATAGCCTTTTAAATGCTACATTGCTTGTCAGCAACCAGTCTTATAGGATGCAATTTGTCCTTGTGTGGTCTAATTAATTTGGCGTTAAGTTATACACTAGTCTTAATTTTGTTTTAATGACAACTCAGCTCCTTTGCTGGCATTTGCTCCTGGTGTTCTTCACCACTGTTTGGAAGACAGAAAGAACAGGAGTAACAGGAGAACCAGCTTTAAAATGGATATATTTTCTTTTTAGATGAGTGCTGTGCTGATCTAATAAATACCAATGTGAAGAGTGGTAGTGTGGATTTAGATAAGAATGTTTAAGTAAGTGTTAAATTTGAGAACAGAACTTGGTGTGACAGTAGTTGGTAGGGCCAAAGTAGTCAACTTACGGGACACAATGAATGTGAGCTGTTTGACGTGGAGATTGTGATGCTATCCTCAGTTTCAGTGGACAATTGTGGTGTTGCGCTGTCTAAATGACCAACAATATCTTACACTGTTAGAGTTAGAGTTAGAACAGTTTCACATGAATCACCTCTTTATCTCTCCTCTGTGCTCTCCTCACTAGTTGAAGTTGAAGTGGGTGGGGACTCTGTGGACTTTTTTGCCCTGGGTTTTGCCTCTCAAGCTACTTACAGTCCACTTTACCTTATAATGGGAGGTTGATGGGACTGAGAGGGAGACAGCAGACGATACTCAGGACTAAAATGGCCGCCACCTCCACAGCATAATTTCAGCTGAACAAATCCTTTAGTTATACTTTCATTCATTCAATGTGAATGTTCTCCTAAAAAGACATTAGAATTGAGCATCAACCAAATCAGTAAAGGTGCAAAAATAACTTCACCTGTCACAAAATATCTCGATCATGAAAACTAAAGGTGTGTGCATTAAGAACACAGAGGTTTACATTACAGTTAGATATCTATTTTGTTTGTTATACCAGAGAAAGCACTGTAAAAATTTCACTCTGAAAACAAACCTTCGCCCTTGAGAGAAATGTTTTCAGAGGCTTTAAAGTAATACTTCACACCCCATACTATCATTTCTAACTATTCACCCCATGTTACATTGAATTCGGGAGGAAAACTTTGTTTTTGCCTCCATTGTGAACAAAGAATCCAAAAACAGAAATTTTTTGAGGAATTGAAATGAAAGGGGGACCACCTTCACAACAGCAAAACAATAGCCCTTTTATACTGCCTGTTCAGGGCAGGAATGTTGCGCTGTTATGCCACCTGGCCGTGCTGTATATAAGGTATGATCGCGGAATGGGGGGACAGAGTGGTCTTGCCTTAATTTGCCACAGGAGGTAGTAACAGCGCTGAAACTGTGTCTGTGTAAAGGGGATAGGATCAGGGGTGGCACAGGCGTTACTTTTTGACAAGGTGTTATATATGCGACCCACTGTGATTTAAAGAGTAGCTGTTAGCAGTTAGTGGTTAACTCAAAGAAGAACAGGAGCTGTACATGTCTGCAAATTGGGAAAACAATGAGATTCAGCTCTTTACCCTCTGAGCAGAGGACCAGATCAGCTGTCATATAACAGAGAAAGCAGAGGCTTGTAATTGACATGTTATGCCATTATTGCTATTTAGAAAGCGCTGCTGACACGTGTTATATGTCACACCAGAGGACGAAGCTGAAGTTGTCATGCCCGTCATGCCTCATTTAATTCTGCAAAGCCATGAAGCAGTGTATAATCACACACTGCTGCTGAATGATGCTGCCATCGTTTGGTTCTGTGCAAAAATGCAAAGGAAGCATTATCCTTTAAAGTTCCAAAAGATTAGTTGCGCATCTTGGCTACTGTCAGGTCTGCCCAGTTTGTTATAACTTGACTCTAAAATCCCAAGCACAACTGCAAACTATATGCAAGAAAGACAGAGGAGAGGAAAAGAATGATGAGGTGAGCTGAGACAAAAGAGCTGGAAGAGAAAATGACAGCACTTTCAAGATACTTTACATACATTGATTAAAAAAAAAAATATAAAAAAGAATTCAGTTCAGAGAGAAAGACGCACTTTGTCAAAACACTAAAAACTACATCAAAAATAGACCAATACAGTAGAAATAGAACAGAATAGACATTGGATGTCAGGATGATGATGATGTGGTAATTGATCAGACAGCACAGTTAGATCAAACAAGGTAAGTATCTCCAGGGAGACAGACGTCAATGGGTACACACGTGCACACACACAGCCCAAAGCTTCATCAGCATCTTCCTCCCCGTCTGCTAAATAATTGGAGGTATTAAAACATTATTTAACACAGCGTGACGACTGTCTGCTGCTGAGCTCTTCCACTCCGATGACTCAGGAAGTTTCACTTAATGTGCCATTAGGTCTCCGGCATAGTAAACAAGGAATTGATGTAAACATGAACTCTCAATGTGTCTGTCGTTTCACATGCAGCACTTTAACACTGATAAATCATTCAACAACATCTGGTTACTAACACTATATTTCACAAATAAGGACAATTACTTGGTGGGGTACAGCTTGTGCCGTGAAATCTGCTGTGCTATTTAAAAGCACAAAGGGAGACTAACAGGACTGGTAATAACAGATGGTAAAAGGACAGAAAGGGTAAAGTCACTTTCAAAATTAGGCTGGCCAAACAGCGAGCTCTCCTGCCTGAGAAACATAATGTAACTGCAATGTTCCCAATTCAGATCCTTTGTTGCATGTCATCCCTTCTCTCTCCCTCTGTGCTCACTGTTCATGTCTGAGTCTCTGCTGTACCAAATCAGATGAAGTTAAAAATGCCCAAAAACTCGTCATAAAGAAAAGACGAAAAAGCATTCAGAGTACTAGTGTTTGAGCTGGACTGGTAAATTGGTTGATGTCTGATGTGTTTGCATGAAAGTAAATGTTTTTCGGAAGCCAGGAGTAGAACTTTAAGCTCATTTGGTTAAGATATAAACAGTCTGTCGTGTGCAGCTTTTCTTGTGTTATTCCAATACAAACAGAGGTAACTGAAATAAGAACATGTTCTGATCTTTAAAAGATCATTACTCAGATAATCATGTTGGTAATGGAACTCATATTATGTAAAAATAACCACCTCCATCACAGGTTTCCTTTCCAGTATTTGTAACAAAGCTAAAACAGTCAAATGTTTTACCTAAATAAACACTGTAAAACTATCTGGGAGTCTAAAAGCTGCTTGTGCGCTGCAGGAGCGACTGAAATACAAACTGTTCCCACTGCGTCTGCTGCAGCCATATGACTGACAGGCAGTTCAGACTGTAACACTCGACTATTAGCCTTTATTGACTCCCTATTGCCTTGGCAACTAAAGATGAGAGGGACTGATGGCGGAGTGTGGGGGGTATTGAAGACGGCCAGCTGTGCTTCTCTGCTAGAACATCTGTATCACAAGGTGATGAGAGAGGAACTCGTGGTGTTTGGGGTAATTAGTAAGATTTACAGGAGATGGTAAGAGGGTGGCCTGCCGTGTGGCGTGTGTGTGTGTGTGTGTGTGTGTGTGTGTGTGTGTGTGTGTATGTGCGTGTTTGAGCCTGCGGCAGGTGTATGTGAGGCATGCTGGCTATCTCATTTCTGTTTAACAGCTGGCACAGGTAAACATTACAAACAAACAAAAAGAAACTGCGAAATTTAAACAGCAACTATTTTTATTATCAGTTTCATCTCTTGATTTATTTTTTATTGATGTGTTAATTGTTTTGTTGTAAAAATGTCAGAAAATAGTAAAAACTTTATTGCAGTTTCCAGAAGTGCAAGATTCTATAATTCTATTGATTGACTGATTGATATTCATTTTGAACATGCAAAACAAACAAAACAAAATGATGATAACAATTGTTGATGATTAATTTTCTGTTGATGAACTAATCATTATTCGACTAACTGTGTCAGCACCATCTCTGGTTAACTACAAAACTTAAAAGTTACAATTTTAACTTGAAACTTTTCACAGAAATAGACCTTGTTTTTGATGCTGCGTCAGTCAGGAACACTTTAGTCAAAGAAAACTTTATTTCCATTTGCAGTATTATATATGGTGGTATGGCTCTGTCCTGGGGCCTCTCTGCCTTTCCTAGACCTACGCAGAAAGCCTCTTCCACGCACCTACATGGAAAGTCTAAGGCAGAGAGAGCAAACTTCACTGCCCTTCCACATGCCTGTGTTAAAGCCATACTACAGAGAGAGCACACCTCTCTACCCTTCCGTGCGCAAACCAGGAAAGCCTGAGGTGGAAAGAACAAACCTCCCTGCCCTTCCATGTGCCTACATGGAAAGCCTAAGGCAGGGAGAGCAGCATCAAAACCAGAAATGACATGGATAAGTCAGACACAACATAAAAAGGAGGAGCTGGGGTGGAGGCAGGTTGCAAAGCGGTTTGCAGAGGAAGCAGCAACAGTCGGCAGGCCAGAGCAGTTTAAATAGGGCACCCTGAATGAGATTCCCCAATTGCTTGCATAGAATGGAATCATGTAATCTATCAGCTGACTCCCTTCCATCAATCAGCTGCTCCATCAGTCGCTATGCAAAATTTGTGGTCAGTATTTTTTTTAGCAATAGCCACTCAGTGTTTTAACACTCAGTACGTCACATTCACACACACACATTTACACACTGGTGCTACGATACAAGGTGCTACCTCCTACTTAGTAACCATTCACAGGCTGTCACACACAAATGAAACAGCAATCGGGTTCAGTATCTTGCCCACGGATACTTTGACTGGAGGGGCTGGGGATCGAACTGCAGCAGCTTCATTCCAAACATACTGGCATTACAAACAGCTCTCTACATTTCTTATCAGTAAATCCTGCATGAGACGTGTACTATAGAGATTTCTCTTCCTGTTTATCACTAGAATAGCTTCCTGGCAGACTGTGGGTGAATGTGTGAGTAGAGATAGTGATAGTGTGAAAGAGAGGTCCCAAATGTCTGTTTGGAGGCTGTGGATTTATTCTAATCACATAAAATCATATTTGACTGGAGAGTCATTCATCACAGTCGCTCTGTTTCCACGCAGTGCTCTAGTGACAGTTTGTGTCATCAACAACAAAGATGGTGGCAGGGCGTTTGGGAGCTATTCAATTATGATGATGACTATTAGCTGTAGTAGTAGCAGTCGTAGTATTAAGTTAATATTTAATTTAATTTGCCCCATCACAGTTTCGTGTCGGCATTGCCCGCAAATAACTGACACTTGTGACACAGACACAGTCCAGGACTGAGCGCTAAGGTGTGTATCTGTGTGTGTGTTTGAGAGAGAAAGAGAGAGAGAGAGAGAGAGAGAGAGAGAGCGAGAGAGAGAGAGCGAAGGAAAGAGAAGGTGGAACGTGGGCTATTGTATGCAATGTTTTTGTAAATTATAAATAACTTACTTGGACCCCCGCTTTGTCACTTTTTGACAAGCCTGCCCGAAACACTGCCCATAATCTATCCGAGACAGACGTAATATGACACTTCAGTTTAGCCTTGTGTGTTTTTATGGTTCTAATATATCTTTTGGCCCAAATTCTATTTTTGTAATGAATGAACAAACTTTATAAAGCACCTTTCATGCACAGATTGCTTTACAATTCAGCGGCAGAGACAAACAGCAAAGAAATAAAACCATACAATTATAAAACACTCATTGAAAGAGAAATGAGAATACATAGATTAATCAATCAATGATGAATCAAATAATTAAAAAAAAAATACATAAAAAATACATAATGGTAATATTACAACAGACAGCTGCCAGTTATAGGCTATATTAAAAAGATATGTTTTGAGTCGTTGTTTAAAACTGTCCACTGAGCCAGCATGTCTAATATCTAAATGCAGAGTGTTCCATATTTTTGGGCGTAGTAGCTAAAAGAAGCATCCCCAAAGGTTTTTGTAGTGACATTAGGAACAGATAACAGAGCAGCTGTGAAGGATCTCAGGGTTCTTGGAAGTACATAAGGTGATACAGAATCTATTATATAGGAGGGGTGATGCCAGTAAGAGCCTTAAAAACCAACAGAAGGGTTTTAAATTCAATTCTAAAATATACTGGGAGCCAGTGTAGGTTACATGAAGCAGGGGTTTTGTTAAAACTCTGGCAGCAGCATTCTGAATGGTCTGTAGTTTTGAAATGGCAGTTTTAGGAAGACCAGTGCATCGGGCATTACAACAGTCAGTCGCTTGTCTGTCCTATCAAATAAAGGCTAAAAATGCCCCATAAAATATCTTAAAAAAAAACAAAAAAAACATAAAATATATTTATATATATTTATTTATTTATATATATATATATTATTAATAATAATAACAACAGTGAAGTGAAGGGTTGGTCAGCAAGGAAGAAGGAGAGAGAGCTGAATGGCGTGAGCACAAAGAAAGCCAGAATGATCTAATAATCTTTTTTTTCTTACTTAATGACCCTGACGCATAATTCATTTCAATATTTCGAGCAATTATGTATATCATATTGCCTATAATGATCTAATGGAGCCTACTGTAGTTGTGCTTCATCTTAAATTTAAATGGTTCATCATTATGATTATGATTGATGATCATTAGCTGTTTCTGTGCCCCCTCCAGCACTGGATGCCATATGCACAGTGCGTGATGCGCGTGCATGTAGCAGTGCCGCTGGATGGCGGTGAGTCTGCAGAGTTTTATAATCAACTCTTCAGACATGTGTTACATGTGCAGCTGTAATTTTCTTGTCCCTACCTGTATCCGGTTGTTCTCCAGTGTTTTCTCCAGCTCCACCTTGGCAGCAGCTGACTCCTGTTGGTGGGTTTGTCTCAGGTGTTCGATGGCTGATGCGTGGATGTGGTTCAACTCTGATCGCAGAGAGGCTGGTGGGAAAAAAGGACATTAGAGGCCATATTTAATTTGTACACAACAAATGAAAAAACGTGTCTGCATATTTCAGACTCAGTGATTTTTCAGGCTTGTTGAAAAAGTTTCTCCAACCTTTGGTCTGCTCGCAAAAATTTGCTCATTAGATGCAAAGGCCTTTTTATTACAAAATAAATAAATAAAGTATTTTTTTTACTTTGCAAATAAAGCAGAGTGCTTCGGCTGCCTGTGCCCAAGTGGCCTTTAATCCTCACTCCAATGAACAAGTTTCATTGCAAACAGTCTAATAGTTTCGTATAGAGAGGGAACACACACTGATATTAGCTCTCTACTTGAATGTAAAACAAATTTATAGTGTAAGAATAAAGAAATACAGCAGTGAAAGCTGACCACTGCAGTTTTTGAAATTATGAAACTACAGAATAAAAAACATAATATTACATACACTCCCATCTGAGCACACACACGTATACACACACACATTCACACATACAAGGGGAGAAGATGAAGGAAAGTAAGAGAAGGAGCGAGATAAAGAGAAAAAAGGTATTAAAAGGATGTCAGGATGTGGGAAGTGAGAGATAGATGGAGGCAGCTCTCCAGTGTCAGGACCATGACATGAAGGTTAATGGAAGACCATTTATCACCGCACAGTACTGGTTCCTGCTAAAAAGCTGATAAGATTTTTCTGCACTTTCCAGTTGTGTTGGCGTATCTCAGACTCTCTGCTCATGCTCTCATGTTTTAACTGTTGTCTGTGCATCACATTATTGTATATATATGTAAAAATACACACTGCATCTTTTAGTATTTTCTTTTATTTCTACACTAACTTCAGAAACAAAGCGGCAACAGTTTGTTTCAGAAGCCAGACAAATGATAGAATATCAATATATCTATTATTACAGAGAGGAAGGACTTGCGTGCACACAAAAAATTGCGTACCAATGCAACTATGGATTCATCACCCTCCTGAAATCATACCATCTCTAGGGGGTCTAATCACCAAAGACTTTCCATAGTTTTTCATTCTTATGTGCACACGTTAATCTATACCAAAAGAGTCTCTCCTGACTGAAATACATATTATTCTGAGATGGGCCATTCTGCATCATGAGTACTTTATTGATGCTTTTTGTACTTTTGTTATCAAATTTAAAATGAAAAAAATTGTATTTCTACACTGTGGTATTATTCTTTTTCCTAAAGTAAATGATCAGAGTACTTCTATCCTGCAAGGTGACAAAAAAACAGAAGAACTGAGAGAAAAAATAAGATGGCAAGAAGAACTAGACTTAAAACTAAGCATCTCAGGTCTGGCGAGAATATGCATGTAAATTCCAGATGAGATATTTTGTAACACCTTTTCAACAAGCCAAAACCCAACACTTAGTAGCCCTTTTTAAACAGGAATTGTGCAAATTTGCAGGAAAGCCCAATCAGTCTTCTTTCAGCATTGGCAGTATAAAAACAAAATCGGGGAGTGCAACAAAATGGCACCTACCTACTTTTGTTTATACAGAATGCACCTTTTTCGGGGCAATGGGGGGCGTGAGCAAGTAACACAACGCGTAGCTCAGCGCGTGACGTAAACTGACATGGGAGGGAAGCCGCGGCTGGTCAGTCCTTCGGCGATTCTCTCGTAAGTCAGCCTGTTCTTCATCGTCCCCGTCATCTGATGGTTAATGGCCTCTTTGTTTGCGAGGACAAGGAGGGTGCGCAATTCCTTGTCTCCCCAGTTGCTCATCTTTATAGTGTCTGTCAGGTTTGCGTTTCCCTCTTGCTACTAGCTGCTCGCTAATTCCTGCTATCAGCTGTTTCCTGTTTATCCACCGCCAGTGGGTCGCACATGCGGTGTCATCAACAGCTCCTCCCACAAGTCTCCAACAGCCCCTCCCGTGGCGGAAGACCGCCTCATTATTTTTAAACTAAAAGGGTTCTGCCAATATGACTACCCTACAAGGCAGAAAACTGGGCACCTCAGATCAACTCGACAATCCGGGTCTGTGTGTCTAAACGCTCGCAGCTTGCTGGCAAAACGGCCGAACATTCACGGGAAATCTGGCAGTGTAAAAGGGGCAATTGACACCAAATTGTTGGAGAATGCAGAGAAAACCATGCTGATTATAGTCACATCTTTTGGTCTTGTCCGCTTTTAAAAACTTACTGGGCATATAGTTGTATAGAAATTAAATATGTTTCAAAAAATTACCTAGAAATTAGTCAAAAGTTCATTCTGTTAGGAAAAATGCCAAAGGAGATGGTTGGATTTGAAGATAAAATCCTTATTGGAATACTGAGGATAACTGCTGTTAAAGTGTAGAGAAATGGAGGAGCCTGGTGGAACAAGCATATAAAATCAGAGGAAATCTTACAATGAGACGCACATTGTGGGCAAAATGGGAGAGCTACATAGAACGTAAGATTCGAACCATGATGCACCTCAGCTAAATGCAAAGCATAGTAACAGTAGACACTTAAACAGCCAATAGATTGCTATTGGATTAATAGATATTGACAAGAGTCAACAACCAAATGGGGGAGCACTTTTGTTTGCTGTGAACTTAGAAGTATACATGAATTGAATTGTATGGACTTTGAGGTGCAGTGGTTTGGATAATATATAAATGTTTGTATTTAGTCACATTGTATTATTTCTGATATAACATGTGCTACCTTGTTGAGGGTTTGTGTTGGTTTTTCTTTATTTGCGCTTTCTTTATTAATTTTGCTTAGTTTGTTGTTCGTTATTTACCTCAGTTACATGTCACAGCGGTATCTCACATCTTGGAAAAAATGAAAAAGATCTGAGTACTTCTTCCGCCTCTGCTTTTAGCCCGTTACGTGATCATGTCAGGGTAGTATGCTGCCACAAATGTTTTAGTTTTCTGAATTCCAACTGCACTGGGGCAAAATAAAGTATGTTGTAAATCTGAAAGTGTCAGTGTTATATCTCTGTTTACAAAATTAAAGCACAGAGGTTCAATGTTTCAGTATTTTCTTTCAGTACGACCTCAGATTTCCCTGTAACATCAGGCCACAGTGTGACCAAAAAAAATCCCCAGTCTGTGCATTCTTAAGTAACTTTGTTGGAAAATAAAATGTGCCAAAGGTCAGGGATGGGTGAATCTTTTAAATGCAAGCAACACGCACGCACGCACACACACACACACACACACACACACACACAAAGACCTTACCCAGCATGGCTTTGCCCTCGTCTTCCAGTTCAAAGCGGAGTGTTTGCAGCTCTTGTTCTGACTGCTGTTTGAGCGTCTCGATGCTCTGGCGATGAGCCTCTCTGAGAGACTGCAGCTCTGCATGGTGATGATGGCGGAGACGCTCCTCCAACTCCTGATGGAGAGATGAGAGCGGGAGGAAGAAGGGGTTGTGTCAGGGGAGGTGAGGGAACAGGGGAGGGTGAGAGAGGACAGCAGAAAGGAACAAAGAGGGGTGCAGCAAAATAGGGAGAAAGAGGAGAACAGAGAGTGGGAGGGCCAAAGGGAAGACAGGGTGAGGGGTGGGAGGAAATTAGGGTAGATAAAAGGAGGGAAGGGAGGGAGAGAGAGATGAGAATTTGTGGATTAAAAGTTTACGACATAGGAGGACATGACAGAAGTAAGAGAGATATAAGAATGAAAATGGAAAAGTGAGGCAAGGACAGATAGAGAGGTATTTAAGCATCATTTTAAATCCTCCATATGGACTAAAGGACAAACTGACCAATCATCATGCACTGACTTGAACTGCACAGAAACATCAGCCAAAAACAGAAGAAAAATCGGACTTTCTACGGCACAGTTTGAGAAAGATAGAGATAAGATCACTCTCTATGTCAAATGTATTGAAAGGCAGACTCTTCTCTCATAAAGACGTTTCCATAAAAGGTTTGCTGACAGTTACAATGGATCCCTGAGCAGAACGACCTCGACTGTGACGAAAATCAATTGAAAGTCATTCTGCTGTTGAGTTTTTAAGAATATAAAAAGGTAAAGTCACCTCACTGTCAAACTGCATTGAAATACCGACTATTGTCTCTTTTTCGACAGTTCGGTTTTTGAGAAAAATAGAGGGAAGGTCGCCTCTCATGTTGTATCTCCGAAAAAAATAAAAAAGCCTAAAAAGGTTTGAGGACAATTCTCTGTTGTCTGTTCAGAACAGCCTTGACTGAAACTTTACTTTTATAACACTGACATTTAGTTCAATATAATTTCCTCAGCTACACTGAGCAGTAAAAAAATAAGACATTTCTGGTAAATTATCACCTTATTTTCTAAAATATAATTGAACAGACAGAGACAGTGGCTAAAAATCATGACACATTTAACCTTTAGAGACAAAGTGGGTTTTATGATAATTTTTTCATATACTGACGATTAAACACATTTACTTTGGGATTGGGTTACAAGTTCGTCAAGCTACAGAGTAAGAAAACAAATGACTGAATTCCCAACAGGTTCTTTGGGAACTTTGTGACCAAAGTTGTTCTCGCAGTAGAACTAAAAGGGACTGTATTGTTGAAACAAACATAATAATTATGTGTATTATGGACAGCTGTCAATCACTAATATGTACTAAAAGTTTCCTTAAAGACAGAGGAATCTAGACAGAAGCTTTTACTCTACAAATGTCCATTAAAGAGGACTTATTATGGTATTTCTTTCAGGTTCATACTTGTATTTTGGGTTTTGATTAGGAAATGCTTTAATGATGAAAAAAACCCTCTGTCTCTCTTTAAGCTCCCCTGCCAGAGAAGCCCAGTCTGAATAACTGCAATCGAGCATCGCAACACTTTCTACCAAGAAAAATCGCCAATAAAAACTTCTAAACCAAAATCTTCACAACCAAACACATTCCAGCAGCAATATGATCCAAAATTGTGGAAAAATTAACAACACCAGCAACCAAGATTAGATGTTTCTCTGATATTAGCATGTAGCTACATGTAGCAGTGTACTTGCAGCAGGGAAATGACTGTAACCGAGTACAGCAGCACTTTCTTCAGTGAAGAATCACCAATAAAAGCTTTGAAACACAACCTCACATTTCTCCAGGAATATTGTCCAAAATCAGCAGAAATGAAAAACAAGATACTATGTTTCCCTAATGTTAGCATGTAGCTACATGTAGCAGTGTAGGCTACATAATGTAAACACTTGCAGTAGTGCGCCTGGAGCAGATGACCATATACAGAGATCCATCATGAGCTGACGTCAGCTTGTAGACATTCAGAACGGTCTGAAGCCTGAGGTTTTTATTCACAGGGATTACTTTTACTTATGTTTACCTCATTATTTGAAACTTTGGCCACATTTATCATATACATTTGACATTGTAACATTACATATATGACAGAAAATAAGTTAAAGCATATAGGTCCCATTTAATAATTCTACTTGTGAAGGAATTTAGAGTGTGAACTAATTCTTCAGTAAAACAAAAACAAGTGTTTTCACCATTTTGTTAATTGCTTTTTTTTTTGTTAGGGGATTAATTAATGAAATTGTGTTAAGTTAGTTTCCAGCTGTTGTTTACCACAGCGTTGGCTTCATTACAAGAATTTAACAAACAACTTAACCAGAACAACACATTAAAATATTAGCAAAGAAAACTAACAAGTACTTATATACACAGCATTAGCATCAGGCATTAGCTCTGTTGACTGGAGGGCTGCCACAAACCATGCATACACACACACACACACACACACACACACACACACACTGAGCACAGACCTACTAACATTACACTGCTGGCAGTCGAAAGTTTATTTTGGCAGGAAGAGCTGCTGTTGATGTGTGAGGAGCCACATTATATTTGTTTAGTTATTAGTGTTTGTGTTTATAGGAAATATGGTTTAACTTTTGGGAAACACATTCACAACCCCTGCTTCTGTTTAATTTGACCAACAACTCAACAGACGTTTGTTGTGTCAAGTGTCTTATCACAGTGAGCTCATCAATCTGACAAAGTTGGTTGTCATCTGGTTTGTGGGGAGAGAATGTGAGATCAACATTACACTTGACCATAAAACTGAACATTTTAGAGTGAATTTGTGTTACTTGTACATGCCTTGTCTATTTTTTTGATGAAGCCTTGGTGCACAATAAACCAGATGAAACAAAAAAATAAATAATTTAACTACACAGACTGCTTCTAGTAGAAGCACAAATATCAAGGAAAAATGACCAAATCAACAAAATCTGCAAGTCTATAAATACAGGCAGGCAAAATGCTCTGACGCTCTGCAAAGGACAGAACAAAATTGGGTCGCAGCCGGACGGTGAGCTGCACCTGGTTGAACTGTCCCTTCCAGCTCCCTTACAGTCAAGATGGTAGATAAAAACAAGATAACAAAAAAACAACAACAACAACAAAAAAAAAAAAACAGTGGTTTTTCATCTCGTATTGGGCCTAATTTTAGTGGATCATACATGGGTATGAAATTAATCTGCAGATGCTGTGGTTCAAATTGAGATGAACTTTTCTATGGATGTCAGTTTTTGAGCCACAACAGGCCAAAATGTGGCCTAGAACAAACTGGGTAGGACTTGTCTTTTTTAGTCAAGCCGATTTTGGAATAACTGTGGTCACTACGGGCAAGGGTGCTGAGGAGTGAGCAGTCAATGACAATATAAAACAGTTAATAAAACAGGTTCTTCAACAATGTGAATCTCAGTAACCACAAGCTGTCATTGAGCGTACAGTCATAAATGAGTGCACAAGATATTAGGCTGATTGGTCCAAACACAACCAAACACATGATCCTCTCCAGACTTACAGGGGACAGAGATACTTACTAATATATAATCTAATTATATAACAGATATTACATATCTTTGCGGAGTGATTTACCAAATGAAGGAAATGTTGAATATCAAGAAGAAAACACAGTTGCTATTCATGTTAGCAGTATCAGAATATTTGAGTTGAGATTTCGTTTTCATTATTACACAAAGCCCTAAAAGAACACCACTGCAGACACAAAGCCACTGTTCACACTGAGTGGAACCCATTTTTCTTTGTCAGTGAAAATAATAAGATGGCATTTTGCAAATTATAACTAGAACCCATCAACAAGGAACATCTAAAATGATATTCATAGAAGGCTGACGGCAACATCTGTGGCATTTTAATCCGCCAATATGCAATGCCTTTGGGAAGTGATTCATGGAACGAAGAGAGCAATGAATATTCAAATGAACCTCGCTCTGAGTTGGCGGACAGCAGTCTCCGTTTCTTTTAGTGTTTGAAGGGCCAACTATTCTGTTTTTATGGTAACACTTCAAACAAAAGTGGTAAAGTTCATTAAAGCAAAATCTCTGTGTTTGGATGGATAATAATATTGATCACACTATATTTAGTTGTGTATCTGCTAAAACTGATATCACCAAGTATTACAACAAGCCTCTCCCCTCTCCCTATTGTCAGTGTGCCAGTCCCTAACTCTTCCTGTCCTGCTGTAGTCCCCAGTGTCTCCTCCCACTCTGCTACTCCTCACTCCCACATCCACCTGTACACCTGCTCCCAAATCCCGTCTAATCAGCTCCTCAGTACAGTTAATACACTCCTATCCCTCAGTCTCATCTCCTTGCCCAATCATCTATTTTTACTCTGCTTTAATGGCCCATCCTTCTTGTTAAGAACCATAAGCAGAGTATATCTTTGCTGTTGCCTAACCTGCCTGCCTGTCTTTCTCTGACTTCATAGGCACTTGTTTCTTGTTGAGGTATACATTTTTGGCAGTTTGCAGCATATTTTGGTTCTTCATGTATTTGGGTGCTTTCAGACTTAGAGTTGTCTTACTTTGGTCTGAATCAGGGACTTATTTTGTCACAAAGTTGCATATTTGTCTAGAGTTGGTTCGTGTTCTCACGGCAGCATTTACAAGCGGACCAGATCAAATGCCTCGCTTGAGAAAGCTGCTCTTGATTGGTCAGAATTTCCATGTGGGAAAAATCCAGTAAATAAACAAAAAATTGAGGAGGAGTACACTTGCAAGATAAATGTGACACTTTCTAATGTCACAATGGAGGGACAACTACGCAGGTTGATTTTAGCGCTGCTCATCGTGTACTGTATTGCTTGCATAGTTCATTTTAGACAAACCATACAGTTGGAAAATGAGGCGCGGCTCCAAATAGAGAACAATTTTTTGATACATTGGAAGTCAGCAGAAGGAAAATTTGCAGACTGGAGAGTTGATTTTCTCATTCTGATGAGTAACTTGCAGCCAAACACCACCACCGTCCAAAGCCAACCACAAGAAGCACTATCAAGACTTGCAAATTAGACTGAAGAGCCTAAATTTATCCTAAATTTAGCAGAGCTGACAGAGAGGCAACTGGAAGTCAAACATGAAACAATGTTTGTCCATTAGCTTGTAATATGTAGTGGCTAGGAAAGCTTGCCTGAGTCCAGATCTTTGATTTGCCCACACCACCAAGTTGGAGTTGAATGATTCATCTGGATCGTGACATGAACAGTGTTTGCTCAGTTAACATAAGGGCCCTGGGCAGACTCAATTAGTCAATCAGCGTCACAGATAATGCCAGTTGGTGCTCCTCAAAGTTAAGGATTATTCCTGAGTAGGATGGATCTTTCCAAGTCGGATCCTACAGAGGCTAGGCAATGCTCCTTCCTAGCATTTGGTGAACACACATTGGAACAGGCTAGTGAGCGCCCAGGAGTGTGTCACTGAAGAGGCTCTACCTTCAATTTTGGAATTGTGGGTACTTCATGCCTGCTGGGGTATACACACATGCATTCTTGAAAATTCTCTGAGGGAAGGACTTGGTCCTCTGTAGAATTTGAAGGATCCTAGACATTGAAACAGTCCTCCGGTGGGATTCCATGATGAAGCCTCCTTGAAATTCAGCCATTTAAGGATTATTTCTTGACTTTGAAAAGCAACAACTCTTGTGCTGTTGTCAAGGAGTAATGGCCTCAATGGTGAGCACTATAGAGAAGATGGACGCTGCTACTGAGGTGGTTCTAAGTTGACATGTCCCCTCAATATCGCCAGATATCGTGGTTTGTTTTACTATGCTACGCTCCACTCTTAAAACCCTGGCAAAACAAGTATCTTGGAATGACTAAGCATCAGTGTGGACATGACTTTAGATTCAGACAGATACCGTGGTCTCTAGCAATTGATTAGGGAAAAATTGAATCTCCCACCCCACGGAAATTAGTTAGAATCGACGCAATGTCAGACTGAAGATGGAAATGAAGTCTAATGAGTAGTGAGGCAATAGCAGAGCAACATCATAGTAAGACGTGCGTGTTTGGCTGTCAGTTGGCAAAAACTTTCTTTAAGCTTTGAAATAATATAGTTGAGGTTTATTCATTTCACCCTTATCTTCCTCCTGACCTAACAATGCAGGTAAGGGAGGTGTGGGTGAAGGTGAAAATCCAGCGAGGTGCCAAATGTGAATTTTAAGAAGCATCAATGTGACTTTCTGTAGCTTAAGAGGACTGTTAATGTTTATTAATGATCCTTAGTTTGTAAAAAAAAAATACAAGTGTTTAAACTCCGGTGGGATGTTTTGTCACAGTGTAAGAAAGTGCACTTTAAAAGCCATTAATCTCTCTTCTTCATTGGTATTGATCATTGGTCTTTTTGTGCTGTGGGTCAGTAAAAACCATAGCTTTTATTCCTTTAATTAAAGGGAGCATATTAATTACTCCTAATCACAGTGAGTCCTATAATTACAAATTGACTGTATTGTTGTCACCTCCTCCTCTATGCTCTCTGCGTGGAGGCAACAGAGTGGTGGTTCAATCTTGATTCCATTACTGGACAGTCAATATTTGTTACTTTGCTGGTGGGTGAGTCCATTTAACTAAGTAAAAGGGGGTTGATACTGATGAACAAGTATGAGAGAGACGGAGGGATAAACACACAAAGACATGAAGTGAGACTGTGGCCCTCGGGTCCCTCGGCAAGCTGATCCAGCTGCTTCAGCACAGGTCTTAATCCCGACCCCGAGGACAACTCAGAGATCTGAGTTGGAGGAACTGAGGCATCTAGAGGGGTTACAGCTGTCTGATATGTATTCAGGTGCTAGAATGGTGAGTGGTTTAAAACCCAAGAGCAGAATTTTAATGCCCAAACTGACCTGCAGCCAACACATCGACTTTGAAACAGGTGTAACGTTCTATTCTTTGGGTCTTAGTCAGCACTCAAGCTGCTGTATTATCCTCTGCTTATTCAAAGCTTTCTCTTGGAGACCAAAACAGAGAGCATTACACTATGGCGCCTGTTAGAGATTAAGGTATGTGTAACCTTTCGAGTATCTGACCTTGAGAAATGACTGCACACTGGCAAGGTTTCAGAAAAGTTGGGCATGTTAGTAATATTTTTATGGGCTTTCAAGGTACATGTGTAAAATATGGCCAGAAATTTGGTTTAAAACAATAAAAAAGGAACCACCATTATCAGCAGGCTGTGAAGAAGTAACAGTTTTGATGTATGGTGATGCAGTGATATCTACTAAAAGTAGCATGCTAACCAGCTAGACCTGGCACGTTCTGCTCTGTTGTACCTCAGGAGGCGACAGTGAGTCACTGTAGCATCCAATCTGACCTCAGTCCAACATGAGTGGACAAAGAGTAAAGTATAGCCCCCAGTTAGTGGCACAGTAAAAACAAAGTCTACTGACCTTTTCACCACCCCAACCACAGAGAGACAGACCAGACTTCCACACAAACAAACAAAACAAGAGCAAACATTGGTATGACTTTCCACCACCGGCTCTTGGCGAGGTAAGACATAAGGTTTGATGCTGAACTCACAACATTTCTTTCAGACTGGTAGGTAACATCTAACGTTGGCCATTTCACGAGACATATCTTTAATGCAACTAATGACATCACAAACGTTACCAAACAACATGATCCGAATGGTGTCGATATGCGATTTTGATGTGGCTGATGTTTTCTTTTTACCACGTTTTTTCTGAGACTTAACAAGGCAAGTTATAACATACACTAAAGTCCAACGCCACATGAAGATTATAAGACAGCAGTATTATTTTGACTGTCTCTCAGAGTTTAAGCAGTTAGGTCAAATTCTGCGTATTCTTGCCCTGCTGTTAGTAGTGCGCTTCTTCTTCTTTTCTTTTTTTTTTCAAATAGCTAATGACTGTAAATTTAGATTGCATGGGCCCAGGATTTGTCCATTGAAATGCTGCCCCCATTTCTTTTGAGCATGTGTAGTATTACACATTGCCCCAGATATCAAAAACAATAATGGAGAACCTATATAATATAACCCATATATATTTGGGTTCATTGCCTTTCAAGATGTATTACAGGCTTAACAAAACTAACTGTCTTCAGCCATGCTTTCTGCTCTGTGAATCTGCATGCTTAGACACTGCCAAATGCTGATATGCACACAACAAAAATGTGATGTTTATGTGGTTCTGATGTTTATCTTCTTTTGGCAGAGCCTATTTCTGGATATATTTCAGCTTTATTGCCTAGTTTAAAACATCTGTTAGAAAAGTGACAAAAAGTAAGTATCCTCTATGGAAGAAATACCTGTAAAACACCACTGAAAAAGGGGCCTGATTTCACGATTCTATAAAACCATCATGGACGGCTCCCAGATCTCCTCAGAAATGAAGAGACTTGCATGGTGTGAGGACTTAAATTGCAAAATCTCCATCAAGGACTGGCAGACGATCTGCCTGGAAGCTCAAACGCAATCCATAAATGCCCATTTTTAGTTACTGCAATATAAGTGGATAATGAGAATATATATGTAACTCAAACCATGTCCCAATACCCCTGACATTGTAATAAATATGGAATAAAGGGCACACTATTTCATTGCCTATGGGATTGCCCAAATATCCAGGTATTCTGGATAGAGATTTTGGAAATCCTTTCACAGGTCATAGGTGTTAAGTTGTCTGTATTCCCTAAAGTTTGTATCCTTGGAATTTTTCCCGTAAACTGTAAACTAAGCAAGGCAGATAAGAAAATGACACTCTACTGCTTATTACAAGCAAAACACACCACAGCCAGATTCTGGAAATCCACTATGAGACCAAGTTTAGAAACCTGGCTCACTGGGCCGTCACACTGTTGCCCTTGAAAAACTTACCTTTACAATTAAGGGTAAATATTCTACTTTTAATAAGATATGGGGACGTTTTACGCCATTTTTTTAGAAGGGGAGAAGGCTGCAGAAGTCTACCTGTCTTAATCTCTTGAATGTATAGGTAGCATTTCTGATTATTTATTTTGAACCTTGGAAATGTACTCACTGTACTGCCCTATCGTAGCAGTTGTTAGTAAGATGATGCCTTACTATTAATGTTCTATTTCCTATCTTACTTGTTTTTTGTTGTTGTTTTTGATGTACAATTTGAGGTATATTAAAAAGTCAATAAACACACTTCTTTAAAAAAAAAAAAAAAGTTATATTACTTTGATGAAGAAATTGAAGTAGATACATTATCTATTACATTTTGAACAGGGTAACATTTCCTACACTGATTAAAATTGGTGCTTAATGAAAAACTGGGGATCTCTGAAGTAATTAGAAACCATAAATGTCTGCATCAAATTAACAGACTGTTTAACCTGGCAACAACTGCAGCTGGCTCAAACGTGATTGGTCAATATCACGCGGACGACAAACAGCCTAGCACCGGAAACCAGGGCTCTTCCGCTTTTCTTCCGGAGGCAAGATCTCCAGGGTTTGCTTACAGACTCTACATTCACTGAATGTAGAGTCTGTATATAGAGACTACATGGTCTGTAACCTGAAAGTCAACAAAAAACAAAACAGTTCAACAAATTTAATAATGGTAACCAGCAGAATTACTGAGGAGGAGCAAATAATATTCTCATAGAAGTTTAAAAGAAGAGTTTGGGAAAAGCCATTAAAGCAGCCACCAAGCAACCATTAATGCCACTGATACCCACCACGCCTTAAATAAACACCTTGAGCTGGTTCCTTTGGGGCAGGAGTATAGATTTTTCAAGGCTAGGTCCCAGTGGTTTAAACAGTCCTATTAAATTTGTTTGGTAAAATAACTTAACTTGTACTCTGGCAGTTAGTTTGTGTTCTCTGTGGTTAACCCAAAGACCAGTCCATCTGTAATGACCCATAATTAAATAAACAGATGAATTTACTTGCACACAGAGTGGCTCTTTTTCCATTTTACTTCATAAAAGCCAAAATGGCTCCATATTGTAGCTTTTAAACGAAGCAGTGCCACTGGTATTGTATCCATCTGTGGTGACACATGCTAACCCACTGTGGGATATTAATGCCAGCGTAGTGTCCAGTGTTTGCATACTGTAATATTTCGCAGGAAACAGTATGTAATTCACATACTGTTAAATAATAAATGGTCCACAGCCTTTTGAATTTAAAATGTTAACTGCATTAATTAATGAATTAATTAATATGAAAGCACCTTAGAGTGTCCTGCCAGAATAACAACATCAGGGAAAGGCACAGTGCTCCACTGTGGTGTTTTAACATCCCCAGCAGTGCAGAGGAGCTTCTCTCCTGCACTGTAAACTCCAGGGACAGCCAAGACCCTGAGCAGGCCGGGCGCAGGTTTTTAGGTGAAACACACTGAGTCTCATTAATAAAATGGTAGTAAGTCTGTGAGTAGATTTGCACATAAAAAACCCTTGGTACTAAAAACCTACACCAGATTCATGAACACTGCGGAAAACGTGGATGTGATCATTCGTAAATTGACAAGAGTGCTCCCGCAAGTCAGCAATTAGCATACATCCCGCCCATGAATAGCCAGTGACCACCATATAAGGAGGTGATTATTACTATGGATAGGTGCATCCTGTTGACCTGCGAGTATGGAGCAAACAAAGAAACAGAAAGAAAAACTTTATTTATTATATATAGTTAAACTTTATTTAACTTTAGTTCTTCTATTTATGGTGTTGTGACTATTTCTTTTTAATAATTTTATATTTTAGTTTTTAAATTTGGCCCATGGCATCAACCGGGTGAGGCGGAGGCGCAGCGCACCTGCACTTCGCCAACTGGGTGTGGCCAGGCGGATTTTGCCAGTTTGGCACACCGTGTGTCTGGGGCAGCTACTCCTCTTTCCCACCTCCGTCCCTCCTACATGTGCAAGTCAGAAAGAGGGAGGAGAGAAGGCGTGTAGTGGGTTTGACACAGCTGATTCACATCACACCAATCAAATGAGCCCCTCTCCTCGCCCTTAAATGCGCCACGCGAAGGCGTAATGAGAGTTCACTCAATTTACCATGGCAGAAGAGAGCAGCAGTGTCAGACGGCCAAACTTTGGTCCGGGAGGTCCAACCTCGCAGTGTCCAAATATACAGAACTGCGAGCAGACCTCCACGGTAGAGGCTGACATTTTTTCGGGAATCCCACAGGTCATGTGATTCCTGTGGGATTCCCACAGGATGGGAATCAGTTTCGACAGAAACGACAAGAGTGTTCACTGCTATACATCGTCTGGCAGTCAGGTGAGTTGGTTCATTAGCGTAATGAACGGAGGGAAAGCTCTTGTCATCGAGTGTCTTTGTCTCTGTGGGGGAGGCAGGGCTATGGGCTACACACACACACACACACACAGTGCGATATTCATGAGGGGGAGACGAGGCGGAGAAGAAAACAGAGAGTTGAGCGTAAGAGAAAGACATGGAACTTGTTCCTTAACCAAATGCCACGGCCCCTGTGTGGGAGTGTTTTGGATTTAAACCAAATGACAGAGGGCAGCCCAGTAATTTGGACGAGCCGGTGTGCCGAGTGAATATGAATAAAAGAGTGAATACGACCAAATTAACTGCACACCTGCTACAACAGTAGCATGCTGCTCTAACACTGATGCTTCAGTATTAATAATTTAATGATGCCATATATAACCATATCAGTCAGAGGAACCAAACACTACTTCTACTGCAATACTTGTGTGACCACATCAGAAATCAAATGTGTTTGTCATTCTGAACAGCTTCAAGGTGGAGTGAATGTTAAAATAATTAGGCAATAAACATCAAAACACAACATTAGATGTCATATTTGGGTTTATATTCAACTAAGGCAGGCATTGTGTGATCCATGTACTATAGATATATATTTTTTTTTTTTTACTGTAACTGAAACACAACACAGGAGCGGGATGGGACGGGAGTCATTCTTGTGGGATTGGGACGGGACAGGATTTTTTTTTTCCTTTTTCATGGGATTGGGACGGGATTGGATTATTTTTGTGGGAGTGGGATGGGACGGGACTGAAAATCCACTCCCGTGTCACCCTCTACTCCACGGGTTTCCATTACGCGTACCAAAAGGTGCCAGTCCCCTTTGATCTGACATCAGATGTGACGGGACAGTCGATATAGAGATACATTTATGTGCTGATTGCAGATAGTTGCATTGAATAGTGGTTTTGTGGGTATTTATTGCTGGAAACCTGCCTGTGAGGTTTTGGTGACGTGTGCGCACTGTCCGCCGGTCAGCCAAACTTCCACTACACCGGGCTGCGCTCCGCCTACTGCGCCGCCACACCCATCTCAGCGCACCTCGGTCTGCCAAACTACCAAACTGAGCATGCCTCGGGTTGCGCTGCTCGAAACTAGCTCTGCACAGGGTTCGTCACCCTGCGCCACCCTGCGCTGCGCCGGGAAACTAGAGCCCACTGAGTTGAAGTCCTGCCCCTCCCTCTTCACCGTTCCTTGTGGCAGCTGCACGCAAATAAAGTGCCCTGCAGAGCAGCATCACGTCTCCCTCACCTGCTGTCATGAACAGGCAGGTAACGATAGTGTATGCCCTAAGCCTCCGCAATATTTGTCTCTGCTGTGAAACTAAACCACTATTAACATATCTTAATACAGGCAATCTAATGTAGGCAACAAGTAAGATAGTCTGGCATAAAACTACACCATCTCTGTCCAACTTTCTGCCAAATTCAAGTTCACTAGCTGCCCATTGTGAGCAGAGACAAACGCCGAATTGCTTTCCCACATCCACCAGTCTTTTTAAACCAAAACTCAATCTGAAATAATGTTTACGTCTCCCACGTCGCGTCTGTAACAATTAAACAGAAATGACATGCAGTTTGGGACTGTGCTGCGTAAAGAGGGCAGAGGAGGAGAGCAGGAGCGCGCTGGTTTATGTTATTTATTTAGAGAACAGCATCTTCCAGTTTTGTATTGAGCTGATTTAAATAACCCATTCACATTTTAAGAACCATGATCTGAAGCTTAAATGTGCTAAATGCTAACTAATTTAACTAAATGTGTTTGATTTCTAATCTCTTGTCAAGTTTAACGTACATGTTTCAAAGTCATCTGCGTATTGTGAACACAACAGAGCAGAGCAAAATTTTTGTGCAGTATCTTATTTACACAAGCACTACGAGCAGTCAGAAGCAGGTGTAGATTTTGTTAGTACCTACGCAAAGACTGGAGCTACTAACATATCAATGAATGTCAAAATACATGTAAATTTTCTCCTGCTAACAGTTTACATACAAATTTGTTCTACTAACGTTTCGTGAATAAGACCCACTGAGTGTACAGTTATTTCCTTAATCCCAGTGTTGTTTTAATGTTTAATGCAGCAGCATGTGTTGGTCAGCCGGTCTTGTTTGGTAATGTTACTGCTGATGGCTGCTCCTCTCCGTTAATGTTCATCTCTGGGTGGTAGCACAGAAAGTATTTACAATATACTTTACGTTCGTCTTGCAAATGTAATTATCTAGACATTAAATTAAACATGTTTGCAGATGCTGCTTTTTGTGAAGAGGAATAACAAGTTAACTCTAGTGTGTCTGTGCTGTAGACTGATAGAGGATCACCAGAGTCGATAGGATTCATCCCCTGGGGACCATGAATGTCTGAACAAACTCCATCCATCCAATATTTCAGTCTGTGGATGGGCTGACACTGCAACCCTGCTGCTAGCATGGCTACAAAGATGACTTTTTATGTGGTTTACTTGGATATTTTTTACATTTTGTACATTACTTCATATTAATATCCACATGCCCTGAGCAGAGCAGGTACAACACGTCACCGTCTGCATGCAGGCAAGAGAAAGTGAGCAAGAGCCTGAGAGATATGATAAGTAAGACAAAAGATGCAAATCAATAAGCTGTCAATTGCTCCGTGCACACTTGCTGCTTCTATTTGTAGCTTTTCGGTAGCGGGATGTTGGGGAGCTAAATTAGGTTATGTGAGTGTGTTTGTGTAGCGGGGATTTGTAACAACTTTATTACTCCCTGGATGTGGCTGTGTGCGAACAGATAACGCCAGACAATCTGCGCGTACCTCCCATCCACCCGAACACACATAAAACACACACACACACACACACACACACACACACACACACAAATCATCCCTCTAATGCCTCCACTCTGGATAATTGAGTTTTCTTTCCCTGCACTGCTGACAGAAATATAAACACCCCAGCACCATAAAAGCCCTCCGTAAAGCTTTTAACACTTTATTCCCCTGCTTATTAACTAAGACTGTGGCGGGAGAAAGAAGAGTGTTTGACAGAAAACGGGTGGTCAATCGTGTGGTTATACTGAGGGAGTGTGCAGCGGCTGGTGTGTGTGTGTTTGCATCAGAAGATGAAACAAGTGGAGGAGGAGGAGAAAGAGATAACAGGGAGGAGAATGTTTGTCACAGCAGTCAGTTTGGTTTACAGGAAAATAATGAAGACTGCCGATTTCATAAGTGCTATGTGACTCAGAGGTGATATTCTTTCTCCACACAGGCACACACACACACACTCGTCCTCGTACACATTTGTACCCGAGGAGTTGCCAAAAACACATCATAAGGACACCGCTTCCTGACCTCCATTCTGCCTAAAGCATTAATACAATTACAGCGTCCAAGTCGAAAAAGGGATTTGGGATTGTGATGTATAGCTGATCCAAATCGACCTTGACTGTGAAATGGAAGGATTAGCGTTGAAGAACATTTTCTTGGCACCTTGAGGAGTGTGTATGTTGGTTTGTGCATGCATATTTTGACATTATAAAGGGGAAACACAGAGCTGTCAGCATAGCTACTTGATATATAAGCTGTCTGCTGTCAGTGAGTGTGAGTAATGATGGTGATGACTCACTGACAGTCTAACCTTGACTCTGACAAGGCTCTATTGGATAAAAATGTCATGGATGGCTTCTCCTGGGGAGCTTCTCTAACTGGCACTGGGAGATGACATAAATGCTGCAGCTCAGAGATCAAGCATACATTGTTTGCATGTAATTACAGGATAATCATTTAGTTTTGAAGAGCGCATTTTTGAACAAACTTAGGAACTTCGTGGTTTGGGAATTCAGGGTGCTGAAAGTGCAGGTTTTCTGGTTTTACTTTACAGTCTTACATTTCTACAGCCATTATACTACATCTAAATTAATGTGAGAGTGATATATTGAGGTAAATAATCCACACTGAGGGACTAAGGGAGGCTTTTTAAAGGGGGACCTGTTGTGCTTTTCCTTATTTCTGTAATGTTACAAAGCCAAAGTTTCAAATAATGAAGTAAATGCACGTAAACAAATCCCTGTGAGCAAAAACCTCAGGCTTCAGACCATTCTGAACACTTTGTTTGCAATGTTTTTTACTACATTGGCTACATACTAATGTGAGCAAGGAATCAGGGTGTCTACAGATACAACCAAGTTAAATTTAAGACTTTTTAAGACGTTTTTAATAGCACCTTATATGAAATTTAAGACCAAATCTGCAATGGAAATACACATCAGGCTGGAGACATTTTCATGGTAATGTGACCCAAAATATTTAAGACCCACTTAATCAGAATTTAACACAATTTAAGAGTTTTTAAGGCCTGAGAAAACTTAATTTACAGATGGTTGTGACAGACACATGTGTCTTTTTCTTGAGAGGCCACTATGTTTGAATAGTTGTTGTTTTATTGTGGATTTTTGTATTAAATGTTGTATTTGTTGCATTTAAATGTGTTTCTATTGGCTGCTACAGTGGCTAGGTCTCTCTTGTAAAAGAGATTTCAATCTCAATGGAACTTCCTGGTTATATAAATAAATAAATAAATAAATAAATGACATCTTTAGACTTCTCAAGGACCTGTGGACACCCTGGGATTGGATTTCTTTATATGGTCATCTGCTCCAGGCACATTACTGCAACTGTTTACATTACATTGCCTACACTGCTACTTGTAGCTACATGCTAATATCAGGGAAACATGTAATCTTGGTTGCTGATGTTGTTAATTTCTTCCAGATTTTGGATCATGGTCCTGATGGAACATGTCATGTTTAGAAGCTTTTATTGGTGATTTTTCACAGTAGAGAGTGAAGCTATACTACGTCACATTAGTTCCCCCAGCGTCAGTGATGTTGCAGAGACGTCAAGAGTGCAGATACCAAACCTGGAAACACTGACTAATCAGAGCAGACTGGGCTTTTTTGGGAGAGGGGCTGAAAGAAACAGGTGCTAAAGCAGAGTGTTTCAGACAGAGGGTGCACACAGGTGTTCCAGCACACAGTATGAGGAAGATACAGCGCTGTTTGACCATCAAAGCATGTAAACATGTTCTAGTAAAAACCCAAAATACAAGTATGAGCCTGAAAATGAGAATAATAGGTCCTCTTTCATAATCCAGGATAAATGTTGCTGTTGTTATACATCAGCTCACTGTGCTGATTTAGAGTTTGAGGTAAGCATGCAGTCGCTGTCCATGGTGCTGACTTTGGATCTAAATGCTCAGTCTCGCCTGCAGTATTTCTGTTTGGCTGTATCACATATAGTGATTTCTGACTGAACTTTTACTGGACACTACCAGAAATATTGGCAAATAGGAGCTTGACTTATTGACAGGAGCAACACAATAGGTGAGGCTGATTAATATTACCTTATTGCATTTGTATGCCAGCCAATATATTGAGCAATAAAATGCTGGATTTTAAATTTTTTAGATTCATAAATATCATGATCAGTCTCGGCTTAATCCAGTTTGATTTGGGCTCTATTTCTGAGCACTGGTGGTGCTGTGGAGTGGGTTTGTATCTCATGCTCTACTAAGACATGCATGGGTGCACTCATAAGCATGAAATAAGTATTTATGTCGACTGTTTCATGCTGTTACAGTGATTGACAGCTGGTGGCAGTAACACACCAAGAAACCAGCCATGTAAAAGACTAGGAAGAAGAGGACTGCTAGCTAGCAACCATGGATGCAGCTTTCAAAATATTCAAAATGTCTTTACATGAAAACTCTACAGGGTATGGTGTCATTTTGAAAGTCTTTGGATTAAACTGTGGATAAATGTACACATGTGTACATGTGCATGTTGGCCACCACCTACCTTCAGGTCCCTCTGCCTGGCATGCTCCATGTCCTGCATGGAGCAGCAGTGGACCTCCTGCAGACGCTGCTGTCGCCTCTGGTGCTCCGTCTGCAGCTCGTCCAGCTGCATCCTCAGGTGCTCCCTCTCCTGGCTGAACTGGTGCTGCAGCTGCTGCAGCGACGACTGCGACTGGGACAGCTGCATCTCCAGACTCTGCTTCAACAGGGAGATCTGGAGAGGAGCGGACGAAATAATAAATGTTAGGGAGGGCAGTTGAGCGAGCTGCTGCTTCCACACCTTTGCATACATAAACTAAAAGGACATATAAGGACATCTTTAGAGAACAGCATCTTTTTGTAGCAGAATAACAGAGAAGGGCAAAGAGGGGGTGGCAATCAGGCAATTAGGCTTAAACAAAGGTTGCAATATTAAATGTCTGTAATTCTTTAAAGCCTGGAGCAATAAAGTTTCTTACTTTTGTAAATAAATAGTTTGCAGTTTACTGCAGTTAATAATAAAGTCTGGCTAATGGTGCAGGGCAATGGATGTAGCACTGGAATCATTGTGGGGAGAAAGCAGCATGATTCACCAAATTAGTCTGTCTAGACAACTTAAGATAATGAGTCTTTGGGCAAATGTAGAGATAATAATGCAGTACAACCTTGTACAACCTGCTTTGGCAATGCTTTATTTAATTGTGGTCATGCCAATGAAGCTAATTTGATAAAGAAGCTGAATAGAAAACTTAAGAATATTAAGGATTGCATCTATTATTTGGACGAGCTTTGCTGTGCTACTAAAAGGTCAGCCAGCTGCTGTGCGTAGAGCCCACTTGTCCTCTCATGTCTACAAACAGCAACTCTCGTCGGCAGGATGCAAAGTTACAGACAACTTTGTCTGCTTTACCAACTGTTGAAGTTCCTTTGGAGCAAACTGACAGGTGAGACCAGCTGGACCCTAAATAATTCATATTTTACACTTTGAAACTTAGTTGGAATAAATAACTTCATCACCTGTGGGATCAGCTTGCAGATCATGATGAGTGGGATTACTACGCACAACAAAGACAGATTCTCAGTGAACCAAAAAGAGCAGCAGCTGCAGCTCAGCCTCGGTAACTGTGTCCTAAATTTGGAAATTATATTATGACTAAGACATGAGTCATGCACTGTGTCACAAGGTTGGAAAGCTTCATTAACACAAACATATGCTTATATATGCTGTATTCTGAGACGCTGTTTACCTGCTGATACAACTGAGTTACTGATCTGTGAAATGTTTTAGGTGTGGAGGGTGATGACTATTACTGAGACACCTGAGAATCATGTGAAAGGGGTAACCATCCTAGGCCCAATCCCATTTCTTATTTTTGCCCCTACCCCTCATTTCTGAGTGACCCTTTGACCCTCAGAACAGAGTAATGGGGTAGCGATTCAAATCTTCTCCTATGAAATTGGACAACTCTTGAAGACCCCGATTCGTCATCAGTAGCCTTTCATGGTGTTAACGCAAACAGACACGACTATGGCAATCATTGATGAAGATTTTTAAGTCTTCCAGGTCATGGTAATCTTAAGTGCTATATCGTAGGCAACTGGACCTTGCTTGACTTTCTTGAAGATGTTTCACCTCTTAACCAAGAAGCTTCTTCAGTTCGAATGGACTGATGCAGAGTCGCAGGCTTTAAACTCTGTGTGGGTGTGATTGCACAAAATGGAGGGGTAAGGGCTTAATGTAGGGGCAAAATTGATGTGGACAACTATAGGTTCTTTCAGTAAATGTCTTAAACCTGTGTTAATTGTTTGTTTTCTACCTGGAGGCAGCACAACACACTGTAAGCATAATGCATTATAAAGCTGATATAGTGAACATGCTAATAAACCGGGTGCCTATTCACACATCCTGCAGATATGCAACATTAGCATTCATTAATTATAATAAATAAATATTCAATCAGCTCCTGAGGGAAATATCACGCTCTTACACTGCTAAATGCTTCTATATGTTTGCCAGCTCATTGTTAAATGTCTGTCACTTGGTGAAGGTATATTACATTGTTTGTCGGAGCTCTTCTGCTTAAAACAGCTGCCTTACACTGGGAGCGACTCCAGTGGATAGAGATACAGAAAACACATATTTGCTCAGTGTTGGTAATGATTGCAAAGAAGATGATTACAGTGTTACAGAGAAATATAAAGACAGTTTCTGTACCCCTACGTGCACCTTTGAGGGTACCTCACCTATGGAGAAGTGTCTCCCGTCTTACCTCTCCCCTTTTGCTGTTGTAGGGAGAGGTAAGCAACATTGCTCTTGTGGTAATTTCCATGTTTTAGCTTTTTAGCTATGTTTTTAAGTTCATTTTATGTCACATAATTTGTGTAGGGTTGATATGGTTGTAATTGATGAAGGATTTTTTTTTTATCTCTTGTTGTCAGTTATGTTTTCTGTGTTTACTGTGCTGAATTGAATGTAACATGGCACCCTTTGCTGTTGTGCTCCATGGGAGAGGGGCTTGAGTTTATATGGTTGAATTTGACGGAGAAATTTGTTTTCACCGCTTGCTATCAGAGTTGTAAGGAATAAATGGAGATTGCCTCCAAAGATATCCACAGTCTGGGCCTCTTTATATCAACACAATGCAGACAACACTAGAGTCCACCGGTTACATTTGGTAAAAAAAAAAAAAAAAAAAAGATCAGTGCTTTTCATCACCGTCTGAACAGCCCCACTTCATCCCTGTGTGTACCTAAAGCTAACACAGTGCCATCTAACTTAACTAAATAACAAAGTACCACGCCTAGAAACAAAAATATATGACTGGTTGACACTTTATGGCATCATTGGAGCACTGAAATAAGTTGAGGCCAGCTCAACTTTGATTTGTAGCGCGTCATGTGAAAACGACTTGTAGCCTCTTACTGTGTCGTTTGTAGTGTGAACACAGCTTAAGAGACATGAGCACAGAACAGACTGTAATTGTGTATAAGTGCATGTATAGTGAGGGTACAGTGACAAACTAATTAGGAATACCCCCTGACCTTATCTTATTTATTGTCCAGAGTCTCCCAACAGGCACATGAAGACCTATGGGTGATGGCATTTAAGTAAGAATGAGGTTGGGTGCCTGTGTCTGTGCTGCCTCTATGAACAGATCCCGAATAAGACAGGTCGATGTGTAATGTTTGTATATGATTGCATGTGGAAATTTAAAAAACATGCTGCTACTGGAAACAGCACGGTTTAGAGCAGTGAAAAATAACCAAAAACGGTAAAGTTGAGGGCTGGAAAACCAAAACAATGAGCTGAAAGATGCTGAATGCTCTAGAGCCAAGGGGAATTAAAGAGTCGTGATAACGTCAAGTATGAGCAACACCTTTGACATCACTCTTCATTAGTGTGGCTTTAACTAACCTCTGACTCATATGCAGGTATTGTGACATACCCTCCTTCCTTTTAAAATCCTAGCTAGAAGTGCTGATTTCAAGTATTGCTAACTGCGCACACATTGGAGCCCTACTCCCACTGCTGATACACACATTTGCAACTGTACTTTTTGAACAAACACACTGTGGAGCATCTTGAGTGTGAGCAAAAGTCAAAACATATTCTGTAAAAGTTCTATCTGCCCACGCATCACTGGCGCAGACATCACAATCTGTTAAAATACAAACAGTAAGAAAACAGTCTGTTCCTTCACTTCACTTCCAAACAGCTTCTTCTCTGTCAGTGTGTATCTATTAAGAGGTGGACCGCTGCTCTGATTTGACATCAGAGTAAATAAATATGGTTCCGCTGATTGCGCTGCGTGAAGCGGACACATTAATCACTGGATGAGAGCTGATGGACAGCATGACGGCAACTGGCGGCTGATGCGCACGGCATGCAAAAAGGAGCATTAATAAAGCCACTGACACTGTGTCTGTGTGTACGATGACCACAGGAGAGCTTAGGCACGCTACATTAATATTACCGGACAGTCATTAGCAGCAGCTGCCCGCTGCGGTGCATTCACTGCAGCATCAAATAACGAGCATGTGAGTGAGTTTGTCCACCAGTGCGAGGGAGAAATAAGTCAGTCTGGCACAGACAGGAGGTCTTATACAGGGGGCAAGATGAGCTTTGAAGGGATACAGTTGCTCTTACTGCCTTTCTCATTCTCTCTCTGTATTGATTTTCTTACTACTGGTATAATTACAGAAATTCAGCTACAAGCTGCAGGCATCTGGTATTTGTAACGTGAAGATTAAAACTATCTTTTACCAGGAAATGAGGGTACCTCTACTTCTCTACAGTGATGGAAAGTACATTTTCTTAACTACTGCACTAAAGTACAATTTTACGGTGCTTGTTTCTATTTTATGCTACTTTATGTTTCTACTCCACTGTGATGTATTTTTATAGGTAGTATACACTCACCAGCCACTTTATTAGGTACACCTGATCAGCCAATCACATGGCTACTACTCAATGGATTTAGGCATGTAGACATGGTCCAGACGACTTGCTGAAGGTCAAATTGAGCATCAGAATGGGGCAGAAAGGTGATTTAAGTGACCTTGAACGTGGCATGGTTGTTGGTGCCAGACAGGCTGATGTACTGGGATTTTCACACACTCTCATCTCTAGGGTTTACAGAGGATGGTCCCAAAAAGAGAAAATATCCAGTGAGCGGCAGTTCTGTGCCTTGTTGATGCCAGAGGTCAGAGGAGAATGGCCAGACTGGTTCAAGATGATAGAAAGGCAACAGTAACTCAAATAACCACTCGTGTCAACCAAGGTCTGCAGAAGACCTGAATGACTTGAATAACAGGTAAACAGTAAACACTTTTGAAAACATCTGAGTTGAGAAATAGGCAACACAGTGACAGAATCTTGGGTCATTATTATCAGCACTACCTTGTTGAATGGTTTTAGGCACAGGAAACAGTATGGTGTTCGCTTCTTATCCACAAACTCTCATATCACAGCCAAACAGTGCACTAAAATATGTTTCTCAAGACATTTTAGGCAAGAAATAGACAATGCAGTGACAGAGTGTTGGTTTATATTTGATCAGCACAGCAAAACTCTCTGCCCATTTCTGCTGTAACACCATTAGCCAATATCTTTTGTCAATCATACCTTGATGCGGGGCAGATAGTGGTTGTAAATGATGTGCAATTCATGTTGCTATCAGCAGCCGCAATTTGTTCTTTATGAATTAGCCTGTGAGTATTTTTACACTGTGGCATTGCTACTTTTATTGGAGTAAAAGATCTCAGTACTTCATCCACCACTGCTTATCCTCTAAACCAGGACTAGTGATCACCCCCCTTTGCATCTTCATTTTGGATTTTAAGTTTTGATTTTGCTCATTTTATCTCATTTTACTTTCAGATTTTTGTAAAACCTCTGACTATTAAGTGCATACAACACCAAAAACACTTCATCAGGGTGTAATTTAATTCCAGAGAAAGGCCAGGCAGGAGGCTGCTCCACACATATGCCTACAGAAACCATTGGTAGTACTTGTACCTGTTCCAGCAGGTCCTCCACTTTCCTCTGCCAGCTCTCTCTGGCGTTGCTCATTTCCTGCTCCTTGGTTTGTGCCAGCTGATTCAGCGCTGAGGCCTTGTCCTCCTCGTGGTCCTCTCTCAGCTCCTCACGTAGCTTCTTACACTCCTGCCTACAACACAACAAGACATAATATTTGTGTTCATGTTTCAGGTATGTGGCCAATGCTGTGACTGAGTGTGATTCACCAAACGTGCACCAAACCAACATCAATGCTACATGTAACTGTGCATTGCAAACCTTCTAAAAAGCCACAAGCAAAGGAAGCAAAGGTCAGTGCCTTTATACTTGAATATATAATATAATAAAAAGCAATGTATCAGAAAAAATCATGTATGAGTGAAGTGTTTGGAAAAAACAGGCGGTAACCACAGACGAAAGCAGCAGACAACATTTTGTCGGCTGTAAAAATAAATCTGAAGGAGTGAGGTTTTTGTGTTTATTAGAACATCCTCCTGAACTGAAACCATCTGATGCCTGGAGGAAAAGACATCTAAATCTAACAGAGTGTGCTACTCTTTATAGTCAACAGGCTAAACTTCCAATATTTTTTGTTTCTTTTGTTGCTTGTTTCTTTCATGCACCTTTTGCACTCTTGTTGTTGTTGCTGACATTGTTGTTTTTATTGACATGACTTTTTATTGCGATTCACAAACACAATATCTGCTAAAAGAAGAGGCTCAAACAAACAGCCCAAACTTTGCAACGAAGGCAAAGGTGCTTCACAGAGCTCAATATTCACTTCAAGGGAACAATAAATGGTCCTTTATCAGATCTCAACACTGCATCTATTGAGCGGCCATCACTCTTTAACACTGCTGCTAACAGCTTTTTGCATGGCTGTGTGTGTGTGTGTGTGTGTGTGTGTGTGTGTGTGTGTATGTGTGTGTGTGCGCGTGTGCGTGTGCTGTCAATGTAATAGCTGTGTGGGAGTTGAAATGGCAACTGTTAAATGAAGTATCGAGGCAAGAGCGTTTTTTGTCACTTTGAGAGCCAGAAAGTGTCAGACTGAAGGCGGGCTCGGGCTCGCGCTCACACACACACACACACACACACACACACACACACACACACACACACACACACACACACAGAGCAGTGCAGTCACACCCAGATTGTCACGTTCATCATGCAGCACGTGTCATCATTCATGTCCTCGTTCTGTACAAAGCACACAGTCACACACGTTGATGCATGCATGCGCTTTCTTTCACACTAACACACACACACACAAAGGCCTTGGGCTCCAAAACGCTCCGGTCTTCCTAATAAGTGTTGTTCTATAGCATTTGCTGGGCAGGAGGAGAGATGAGGGCAGACACAGAGGTAAAGGAAAGAAGGAGAAGATGAAGGAACTGTCAAAGATGGAGGACATATCCTGATAAAATGTGGGATAATTGGCTGGATTCTACGAGATATAAAGCACACGTGCTCATTTAAGGTCCGTATTCGTGTGTGAGAGTATGCATATGGTCTGTGTGCTCTCAGTGAGTCGTCTTTCTAATTATGTGATTGTGTATATAAGATTAGAAAATGTAGTAGCCAGTGTGATCTTCAAGATTACTGTAACATCTGTTTTTTTCCCCTCTGTTTTAATTAAGTTTTCTTATTTGCATGCCTTGTCATTTAATGGTATACCATATTGGCTGGCAAAGGAGATAAAAGCACACCATTGCAACTGGGCAGGACAGACACAAAAAAGGTTCACAGGCAATGGAAAAAAATGTCAATTTATTTAGAACATCCACGCACAAAAAGAAAGGTGCTCAAAGAGCAAAAGACTGCAAATGTTTCATTCCTTGACTTTCATCAGATGAAAGTGCTACAGGATTACAATGTTTGCTGCTATTTTTACTCACTTTTTTAAAAACTTTTTTTTTTTTTTTATCATTTCTGAACTTTAGGCACCCTTCTAGCACCCAAGCATTGCATTGATCTCGGCCTGTGAACCTTTTTTTGTTGCTGTCCAGCCCAGTTGCAATGGTGTGTGGGTATCTCCTCTGCCTTCCTTTCTTGCTTGTCCATAGTACCAACGCACCGAAGATAAAATTTTTTGTTGCCCTGAGTTGACCGGTTTCATAGCAGTCCTATGACTATTTTATTTCTATGTAATATCTGTTCGATTGAGAGTCCACAATAAATAAATAAATAAATAAAAACTCTCAACACTATCATTTAAAAATAACCATGTCCATCTGACCTACTCTTTGTAACCAATATACAATACAGTTTTGAGAAGCTGCAGTCAGGGCTGCTGCATGTGTGGTTTATCACTACAGGTCTTTTTATTTCAATGTTGGTCAGTGAGTATTTTGTCAATGTGGCCAAGCATCTCCAGTAAGTCGACTTTGTGCTTAGAATTCTTGTCGACTTACTATTTCCAAGGTCAATAACGAAAGTTTAAACCCAACATTTCCCTGATATTTCTGAATATGAACATTTTCACAGCAAAACATTTTCATAAAGAAACATAATCAGACCAAGGACTTGTACTGTTAACTTTTAACCTTCTTATTACCCTCATTCATTCTCAGCAGCAGCAGCAGCTGTGGCTGTGTGAAAGAATGACCAGGAAATTAAGTATTTGTGGTGAAACTTTAAAAGAGACATATCCTGTACTTTCCTGTTAATTTGGGTTCAAAGTTACAATGCTCCAATAAAAGCTTTTCATAAAAACACTAAGATGTGATAAGAGCTACTTTATGTGGTAATGAGGGTAATTAAATATTAGCTGTCCTTCTGATATTTACCTTGTCAATGTCAAATCACAGGCGGAGGTACAGAGTTTAGACACATTCCCAAATATCAGTGTACACAGAACCTGCAGGAGGCTTTTTGTACAAACTCTGCTCTCTGCTGGGTGATACTACTGAGGGAGGTTGGATCACCAAAGTCATTATTTCTCATCTTTGGGGGACCATGAGTGTCTTTATGGTATTTCTTGGCAATCTACTGAATAGTTGTTGAGGTATTTCAGTTTGGTAAACCGACCCGCAGTCTTTGCCATCCCTAGATCAGACCCACTTATCAGTACACACTGGCTTAAGAGGCAAAAGATTCAAGACCCTAACATGCTCCACAAGATCTTGTGTATGACCAGGACAAACTAACATCATACTGTCTGCGCTTTAGTCTGCTGATCCGCTCAACCTCCTCTGTTCATTTGGTAATCCACAGAGCTCTTTCCATGATTATGCTATCACAGAGAAACCGTCTGTTTCCACTGTGAAATAGGGATTAAAGCCAGCCTCCTTAATTCAGACGGCTCACTAACCACTGTGTACTCACCCCAACTCACCAAATGAATAGATGTTCTCCTGAGAATAAAGAGCTGTGCGCCGAAAGACAAAGCAAGGTGAGTGAAAGCTAATGAAGAGGAGATGCAGAGGAGGGGAAGAGTGACACGCAGACACACGCTCGGTACAAGCACGCTGGAACGCTGTTATTTCTACCGTATGTGGACCTCTGCTTTCAAGATCCAATCTTATTATGACTCTGAGATTTATTAGAGGTTTAACTGAATGGGCCACAGTCAGTTTGTCAGCAGAGCAGACAGAAAATTAGAACAGGCATTCCCTAATCTGTCTCTGATGCAGCCATTTTTCGTCATTAATGTCACACCGTCACTGTCAGTGTCTTTGTGTTTGGTTGTTGTCATGTTTTATTCAAGACACTTTCAAACCATAAAAACAATACTCAGTGGCTGAATACGTTTTCAGATCCTTTAGTTCAGTAAAAGTACTAATACCAAAATACTGCACTACATGTAAAGGACCGTCCACACCAAGAATGATATCTATAACGGTAACTATAGCTACATCATTTCAAAAATGGTTTTGATTCAAGTGGATGGTGTAGTTCACACCACAACTAGTGGTGAACAATATCATTTGAATCACCTTCAGAATGATTTCATAAACAACAGAAACACTAATAACCAATCAAAATCCATCCTAATTTGTGCTTTACGGAAAATTATCGTTCATCAATGTGGATGCTCACATTATCGTTACAGTAATTGTTCTTGGCGGATGGCTCTTAAAAGTCCTGCAACCAAAGCCTTACTTAAGTATGTGAGTATCATCACTAACGTACATGAAGTAATCAAAGTAAAAGTATCCATTGTGCAGTAAAACATTCCCTGTCCAGCCTGCTCAAACTGAAAAAATGGCCATATAGGTCAGATGTGCCAACAGCTTGTTATAACCCATATGTTAATTGTAAGATGGCCCCCTCTAGTGGTTGAAGCAATTATGACAGGAGCAGAGGAAGAAGTGACTTAAGGTAGCATAAAAAAGGGACAGAATTTACATAATATTTTTGTGTAATGTTGGTCCATATAGGGTGGGCGAGCAGGCAGTGGATCGGTCAAACAAACACAGGACTTTCACCCAGAAGACTGGTATTGTATCCCGAAGTCAACTTTAACTTGCTTTAGTAACAGATAGCCTAGTATGCTAGTATGTGTAGCATAATACGTTAGTGAGGTATGTGAAGTGTCTTATGTTAAGTGGCATGTCATATGTCACCTATGCCACGTAAGTCACGCTTAGTTAGAAAAGTACTATCTGAATCCAAATCATGATGTTTGTCCTAAACTGTACCACATAGTTTTGTTGCCTAAACTTAACCAAGTAGTTCTGGAGTGGAACTGCAACCGTTTAGCATTGTTATAGACTAGTTTAAAACTGTGACCTTTAGAGCGGCAACACAAACCGCAGTTCCAACAAAAACTTTTGGTATAGTAGCTTTAGAACAAAAAGTAACCCCTTTGGACGTGTACCTAGACCGTAGATCCATTTACCGTTTCCACCGCATACAGTTCTCTTAAATGTAGGTGCGGTTGTTGCTCCGTCCAGCTTTCGTTGTATTTGATGCAGAGGGAAGTCTGCACCTTATTTATCGTCCAAAGAACAGGGCTAGCAGGCCGACATTTTTAGAGTGTCTCTCGATTGGATATTTAAAAGAGCGGGTTTGTGTGCAGAATTCTTGTTGAGCAAGAGCAGGGGTGTAGAGTTGCCAATTTCTCTCCAAGTGAGGCAACAGAATATATGCAGTTCACATAATCCAGTAGAAATTCATGTACATTTTTTAAACGCTCAAAGATCCAATCATCACTAAAGAATACGTCATGCAAAAGAGACAATAACAACAAATGGAACAGTCTAAGTTGTCATAGCGAATTTAGGTGTGTTGATAGATTCACATCACCAACTCATGCACTGAGTAACATTACAAGTAAACATTGTACCTCAAAAGTTGCCGGTAGCAGTTGACTCCTCTAAATACAGGAGGAGATATAAATGATCTGGATAGCTATAGGCCTATCTCCAAACTATCATGTCTTTTTCGTCTGCAAATGCTATTTTAAGTCCCTGCCAGTCTGGGTTCAGATCCGGCCATAGCGCCATTACAGCAGCAACTGTGGTTGTAAATAATATAGTTTCAGCCCTTGATCGTAGGAGAAACTGTGCAGCAGGGAAGTTTGATCTTGATAGACATTGCTGCAACTTATTTGCCTTAATGGACTTTTTTCAACACTTTATTGCAATGACTATTATATACCTGCATCCTTCTAGCCCATTGAATATGAACTCAGGACATTGCTGTAAATGAGCTAAATGCTTAGTCAATTTTCCCTGAACAAACAATGGTTTGATTGATTGTGGTTACAAAACCAGCCACAACTCACAGCTGAGCAAGAGTAACAATTCTCTATTGACCAATCAACGGACTACAGTGTTTCTAACTCAGTACCCCAACAGAGGGATGAAGAATAATGGGGACAGTTCTATCAGTATGATCCACAACTTACTACAATGGAAACAGAAAATTCACTGTTCTAATGTGCACCATACTGACCTGAACTGAACTGGACTACTTGGTGGAAATGGGGCTAAATGTCATTCTGGGACGAGTCATAAAAGTCTTTTAGTAAGTCTGAGGAAGTCGACCTATTCTGTCAATCAAGTATGAGAGAGCCTAAGCCTTGTCAGTGTTTTGCTATTATATCTGATGTTTTGGGTTAGTATTACTGCTGCATTAGTGTAGGTTGCATTTTACTGCTGTTAACTCCTTCAAATACAGTTGGGTAGTTTAATCTACAACAATCCATCACATTCTACAAGAACATCATAAGTTTGTGGTGTGGTTGTTCTGTGAGAACCATGTCTCTCTAAAAAGTCAACCTTTAATGATGTCAGAAAAACCAAGACAGTTTTAAGAGTTCATTTAGCTTAAGAAGTAGGAGAACAATCTCAACACATAAAGGAACACTTCCTCCCTCAGTTTATCACCAACACTCAAAGTCAACACATCTGGAGATACACGGTTTTCACTGGACAGGAAGTAAGTAGTAACTAAAGCTGTCAAACAAATGTAGTGGAGTATAAATAATATAATATTTGTCTCTGAAATGTGGTGAAGAAGTATGAAGTTGCATAAAATTAAAGTTCTCCAAGCACCTTGACTTAGTACTTAAGTACGGTACTTGAGTAAATATACATTCCACCAGTGAACATATTCGATATTCTTGGCCTGTCTGGAAGCCGCCTCCCTACTGATTAAAAACAGTATATTAAGTATACAGCAGGTGCAATCAGCTAAATTTACATGATTAGTGAAGTATGTCTCTTGCAGGGAGAAGTTTGTGTTTGGGTGAAGAAAAAACATTCATACTTCTAGGGAGTTATATAAAAAGAAAGCAACTGTCTGGAGAGAGGCCGCTGACAGATTTAGGTTGTGATGATTCCCGAGATAGGAAGAGAAGGATGCTGAAGGTTCCTGCCTTCTGGTACTATAACATCAGTTCTTTCATAATTTGACGTAAGACTTGACTTTTATTGGCCCTCTGTTTTTGTTGTGCTTTTCCCTCTCCTTAAACTTTGAAAGAAGAGGATCATGAGGGCCAATATGAGTCATCAAAAACGTTTAGGTACATTTTTAGGATCCTGATCTGCGGCTTGGTTGAGACGGAAGCTTGTTTAAGATTATGGTAATGTTAGCGTTTATAGGTTTAGTCAGACTGAAAGATTGCTCTGAGGTGCTGCGATAGATCTCTGGTGTTAACTAAATTGTAATTGCCTTTTTTTCCCCTGTATAATTTAACAGGTGAATAGGTTAATTTGTGACCTGATTTATACAAAGAGATCTGACTTGATGATGTCGGTGTTATGAGATGCAATTGGCTTCACTCAGACAGCGAGAGCACAAAGGAGAACAAAGGATGAGACTGGAGTGATACAAGAAGTGGAGCGGAGTAATGAAAAATATTGTGGCAAGGCACAAAGACATCCACGGGCTCAGATAGAGAGGAAATGCTAAAAATATCAAACAATATCAAGTGTGACCTTTACAAAGAGCTGGGGTATTAACAGATTAAACAACCTTGCAGGTTGAGACAAGACTACAGCAGACACAAAGAAATCACCAGGTATATGGAGCAGCACGTGATGAGAGGAAGCAGCCTATTAATTAGATTTTTTTGATCCATAAACAAGAAGAAAAAGGTAAAAATCTACTAATGACATATTGCCCCATATATGCCATAGCAGCCATGCCATAATTATGCATAACTTAAAGCCATATTTAATGTAAACTGGTGAGTTGAATAAAAATGAACACCTGTACAGTTGTCATTTATCTCAGCTATGAAATTGAGCATTCAACATAGGGGTCAATGGGGATTGGCTCACTCTTGGAGCCAGCCTCAACTGGCCATTTAAGGAACTGCATTTTTTGTCAATTCTGCGTTGGCAGCCCCAAAGTTTGCCACTTGTTTCAAATTAGTTGGCAACAAGTTTTAAGAGAGACTGAACGAGTAACAAATATTAAAAAAGTAGTAACCGCTGAATAATTTTCACTGGCCTCCATGCTGCTTTCTACTGTTTACTTACCCTAATGTTTAGCAGGTTTTCCTGCATTTAAAAAAACCCCAAAAACAAAACATAACTGCTCTAATATTGGTGGCGTAAAGGTACACTGTGATGAAAGTCAGGGGTTACATCCAGCATACAGTACTTGTATCTGGTTCTAATTGGTAGGGCTGCCGCCGACAAAGAATTTTCCTAGTTGACCACTAGTCATCATTTAGGGCCATTGGTCAACTGGTCGCCCGCATTTTTAGAATATCAATTTAATTATCAAATGATATATTTTGGGCGTGGCAACACAATGGTTTGAGTTGAAGGTGTGAGAAAGAATAGTATCAGTAACATTGTTAACACTGTGCTACATTACAGAGAAATACAAAACCGTACTAATGAACCTTCATTAATATAGGCCTATGTTTTATCTACAAGTGCACGTCACACACTGAGCGAGCCGCCTGTTAATGACGCTGTCGGCAAAGCAGTAATGATTGTGCTAAGTAGCTAATGGGCATGTAGCTACTTACATGTTTCAGATGATATGTCATGTTTGTAGTCGACCAATGAAGATGAGTTTACATATCACCTTGGGTTCGTCCTTCACCTTCTCAAAATTATCCCACACTTTGGATTTCCTGCCCGACATGTTATTAACTAGCCTGTGGAATAACCCTATACATTAACATGACTCCTGACTGCTGAGCATGGCCTCTTCCCAATGAAATCTTGCCGACTAACAACCTTTGTGGGGCATCCCTACTAATTAATTTAGCATTATCTGTCCAGGGTTTGAGATCATGGATTACTGGGTTTACCAGACACAGGCTCAGGGTCCCAGGGGGTCTGAAAGTCCCTAAAGACAGAGTCTTTAAGAGGTGACTGACAACATTGATTTAAAGAGTCAAAGAGCTCAGTCAAAAGTGGGGATAGTTTTTTTTTTCTCCTGAACCCTATTAAAGGCTTTTAATATTGAGTATCTAGACTATTTTAAAGTCAGATGTGACTGCTAATCTTTAAATTAGTTTTTTAACTTGAATAAGTTTTTAGGTTCATACTTTAACTACAGCAGGTTTACATTAAAATGACTAAACCACCAGGGGCTCTGCTATACAAGAATATAACCTGTATCACAGGTGTCCTTCTGAAAATATTTCTTATGGTGCCCAATAGTTAACTGTATATATAATGTTTGATTTGCTGCGGCAGGAAGTTTAGGACAAGAGGAGATGTCCTGTCTTTATCTCCAGTGTGGACAAACACCGACATTTAGGTGAAGCTTCCAACAACAGGGGCACTTTACACAGCGTCAACCTGCAAAACTACTGCAGACAGTACACTGCCAATGTTCACGTGTCTGTACCCCGGGTGTCAACTGTCTCATGTTCTGTTCATGTTTGAGATGTGTGTCTGATTTCTACTGCCGCCCCAGTAAAAAAGACATGACCACAGTTTCCTTTGTGGCGCTGACAGCATTAAAAATAGCTTTTAAAGAAAAATCTATAGCAAATTCTCTTTGCAGAAAAAAGTGCCCCAATTACTCTGGATAATCCAAAAACCTCACTGGGAACAGCTTTCACTGGAACTACTTTCCACTGAAATTATAGTCCTCATAAAAACAGTTGACAATGTGTTCTGTGGATTAACCGGGGTAACTGGGACACTGTTTCTGCAAAACCAAAACAGGGTCCTTTTTTTTTATTTGGATGAACCAAACCTGGCTCAGTCTTTAACAGCTGAAGCAATATATGTGGCATAAACATGCCCCAAAGTTCACCAGTCACCTGACTGAATGACTGTTATACTATATGCATATCCACTCATTCACCTGTGATTTTAGGCAGAAACTTCATATCACTTCTTAATGATTATAGATGCGATCTAACAGAACCCAGGCACTCAGCGCCATTAAGAGTCACTTTAGCATAAAAAAGATAAAATAAATGGAAAAGCTTTAAGTGTTTTTTTGACCACCAAGACACTATTTAATGCTGAGATAAAGTCTAATAGAGCCATTTAGAGGCTGCTGACATCACTATGTGAAGAGTACATCCGTTCACACCTCAAAACAGTCAATTTCATTCTTGGAGGTTTTTGAATAATAACGCTTCGAAAGGTCTGTGGACGTTAACAGAGACTTTGAGCTGGGGGCTTTAACACTGGATCGAGCTGAGGAGTTGCAGAGCCCTCCAAGGATAATGCTCTGTCACGGTCAATATTGTGAGCTGAATGACCTGTGTATGTGTGTGTTCTAGTAAGTGTGAGAAATGAAAATAGGGAAACAGAAAGACTTCCATTTCCCATCCAGTCTTAATTTCATGGTCTCTCTTTGTTAAAAGACAATATGGAGACAGTGAGTGTTACTCTATCTTTGCCTCTCAGATAAACTCACACGCACGCACACATGCACACACACATGCACACACACACACACACACACACACACACACACACACACACACACCTACCTGAGTGTTTCAGTCCATTTGAGCTCCAGCTCCAGAGCCATCTTGTCCATCTTAAGTTTCTCCTCTTCTTTGGTGGTGATGAGTTTGGCTTCATGATGACGCTTCTGGGTCTCCAACTCTCCCTGAGAAACAGGCAGGCAGACGGTCGGTCAAACTCAGAGGGACTGACAGACAGACACATAGATAGACCTTGGTTGGTGAGCCATCGTAGTTTAAATGCTGCTCAGAGGTTTTTTCCGCCCTGACAAGAATCCATTTCTTTAGGCAACTCTGAAAACTTTTGGGATTTTCTGTAGCGTGAAAAAAGGTTAAAGCCTTTGCAGTAACATGGCTGACAGCTCATACAAAATGTTGCTATTGGCAGTGTCAATCGAAAACGCTGATGACATGGAAGTCCTTCAAAAACCCACTCTGGTAAAACCCAGAGTCTACGTTGCTGAACTGAAATGATTCAAAGATTGAGGAGCTGATAAACAAAAATAAATTTGATAAATATAAAAAGTGATTAGTTGTCATTAATAAGACAAAAAGCCACATTATAAAGAATATGCTGCTTTGCTGTAAATGGAATATTTTGGATTTTGGATTGTTTGTCAACCTAAACAAGAAATTCTTATTCTTATTTTAATAAAACATCATTATCACTTAATGAATTTGAGGGTCAAGCTATACTGTGAAAAATCCAGCTGATCCCACAAGATACAGTATGTGTTGTTGTATGGTGTGTTTTTGTGTATTTGCACCTCCATCTTCGGACAAATTTGAGTTTTACACGTCAAAAGTGAGGACTTTGTTGGGAACAGCTTGAGAGTTAACACCTGGTTAGTTTTGATGAAGTTTAAGTTAAAAATAAACTTTGGCATTGTGACATCTTGGACTCTATTTTCCAGTGTTTCTGTGTCTAAGTGACAAATGGAGACAACCATTTTTGAGAATGGTCCACTACTGAGAGAGATCGCTGCAGCCGGAGCAGTAAAACAGGCTGCAATATAGTCCCAACAAGCAATTGTGTGCCATTAATTTAAGTGCTTGTTTTTTGCCTCTGACAGGCTAAGATAAGTGTCCTACAACATTACAGAAAAAAATTCTACAGAGAAATTCAGTGTTTTTCCTTACCTTTCACTAATTTGATCTGATTGTTAGTATGTATAACCATGTCTCGCTTAATGGAGGAAAGAAAATTTTACTTCCATTTGTCGTTTTATATTTGGTGGTATGGCCCTTTTCTGGGGCCTCTCTGCCTTTCCTAGGCCTACGCTGAAAGCCAAAGGTGGAGAGAGCAAACATCCCTGCCCTTCCATGTGCCTACATGGAAAGCCTGAAGCAGAGAGACGAATCCTCCCTGCCCTTCCATGCGCCTACATGTAAAGCCTAAGGCAGGGAGAGCAGCAGCAAAGACCTCCCAGGAACAGAACGGAGCAGCATCAATGACAAACAGAAAAGACATCGATAAATCAGACACAACATGAAAAGGAGGAGCTGGGGTGGAGATGGGTTGCAGAGCAGCTTGCAGAGGAAGCAGCAACAATAGGCAGGCCAGCACAGTTTAAATAGGGTGCCCTGAATGAGATTCACCAATTGGTTGCATAGAAAGGAATCATGTGATCTATCAGCTGACTCCCTTCCATCAATCAGCTGCTCCATCAGTTGATTGGGCTGTTTGAGATCAGCTGATGTAGCTGGGATGTGAGCTGAGCTTGACATCGTGTCCTGCCTGAATTAAAGCTGTGCTCAATTTTTTTGTGTATTATATTTATTCTCAAAAACACCAAGAATACAGTCCTACACTGGACACATAATTTTCCATGTTATGTTGTCAGACACTTCTAATAACAATCTGAGCCTGTCAGTGGCAAAAACAAACACTTTTAGTGGACATGAACTAACAGTGCACAATTGCCCATAGGAGTTACAGCGCAGCCTGTTTTGGTCTCTCAAAAATTGGCCCTTTTTCAAAAAATGTTGATTCCATTAGTCACTTAAACATAAATAACATGGAAAAATAGGGTCCAGGTTGAAAAAAACCATTCAGGTTTGATGTTAGGCATGTTGTTATGATGGTTGAGGTCAGGTATAGGTGCTACAGAATGCACTTTATCAATGAGTCCCCTCACAAGCACAGAATAAACAAATGTGCATGTGTTTGTTTGTTTGTGCTGACCTGCAGTGCAGTCAGCAGGTTGCTGGTCTCTCTCAGTCGGGCCCTGGTAGCGTCCAGCTCCTCCAGCAGTTTGTCCTGTGCCTCCTTCAGGGTGGAGATCTGTCCCTCTGCTGTTCCGATGTCTTGCTCCCCCTGCCGCACCTCCTCCTGCAGCCGGACCACCTGCGGGGAAAAGAGACCGACAGACAGAGGGAGCGTTAGAGAGAATAAACTATATTCGCAGGCTCTGTTGCACTTGAGGCTGTATCTCAGTGTGGCAGCAACCTTGAAACTACATCAGCATTTTATGCTCAGCGAGGTGGAATTTCCATCAAAAATGCATTCAATAACCATTTCTGTTTCAGATTTCTAAATGAGCCTGGCCTATATACTTTTTGCTGACGTGGCAACATAGTTTTGCAATGCATCAGATATTAATTTGCCCCGACATTAAAAGCATGGCTCAACTTAGGAGAGCACAAACAGCAGCAAACACAGCGTGTAGAAAAACAGGAAAACAATGTTTTCAAAGAGGAGGGACTGGATTTAACAAACCTTTGTGAGATAAAGAATGGAGGTTCCTTGTCCCTGACATTCTTTTAAAATTCCAACAGTTTCAATACTCATGCACCAAAACTGAATATAACTTGGCCAAAATCAACCAACAGTATGGAAAGAATGTGTCACCCACAAAATTACCACTTGTATATCAATTAGTCATGCCATGTCTCCTTGAATTCATGAATAACGTACTGATTTATTGATTGATTGGGGACCACGTTTATCCATCCATCCATTTTCATCTGCTTATCCAGGGCCGGGTCACAGAGGCAGCAGACCAACCAAAGCACCCCAGACATCCCTCTCTCTAGTAACACTTTTCAGGTCCTCCTGGGGACCCGAGGTGTTCCCAGGACAGATGAGATATGTAATCCCTCCAGCATGTCCTGGGTCCACCCCTCCCACCCTGGAACACCTCTAACAGGAGGCGCCCAGGAGGCATCCTAGTCAAATGCCTGAAACACCTCAACTGACCCCTTTCGATGTGAAAGAGCAGCAGCTCTACTCCAGTCTCCTTCCAGATGTCTGAGCTCCTTACCCTATCTCTAAGGCTGAGTCCAGCCTCCCTACAGACGAAACTCATTTCAGCTGCTTGTATCGGCGGTCTCATTCTTTCGGTCACTACCCAGAACTCATGACAATAGGGCCATGTTTAACAGCTGCAAAATTATATCAAAACATCTGTTTACGAACTTTCACACAACTCGTGCAGTATCATCCAAGTCTCAATTATTTAGTTGTATGCTCAGTACTTCCCAAACACTTGCATTTTCCATTCAGTAACTCAGTATTGGAGATAAGTTTTACTTTCAGTTCAGATTTAAACAAAATGCATGTGTTTGGGAAGCACTGGGCATACGTCTTGAGGAGACTAGGATTATACTACATGAGTTGTGTGAAAGATTGTGAAGGGATGTTTCGATATAGTTTTGCTGCTGTTAAGCATGGTCCCCAATTAGCAAAAAATCAACATGTCTGCCGTTTACCATGGAGGCATGCGAGCAAATCAACATTTTCTTCACAGATTCAAGGTAACAAGGCACGACTAGCTGATTTACATGGTCATTTTGTGGGTGAGGTATTACTTTAAATAATGAATGAATAAGCAGCCAGCAACTGTATTTCGGAAAGCTGCATCCAAAAGCTAATGTCTACATAAGGTACCAAAGAGCATGAACAGGGGCATATATCTTTGCATTCTGCTGACTGAAGCAGTTAAACAGATGGCTTCATTCTAAATCACTTTTAATAATACCTTATAACTCTAAAAAATAATAACATATAATGAGAAAGCTATAAGCCATTTAGGTTTGGGATGTTAAACAGCTGTAACTCATGGGCTACGTTTGGGTTTATACAGTTTATTGTCCACATAGGTCAATTTAATGTGTCTTATAAGAACACATATAAATGGGAGCTGCACATTTGGAAGCTGCCCTCGTTTCATTTTTTTTAGCTGTAAATATGAACAGAAAATACTGTTTACTTCATCTTTCAAGTGGTAAATACTGTTTATCATTTATTTATTATTCAGGTCACACACAGTATTAAGGATTCAGACTCCAGGTTTTTCAATTTTTGGAGGTGACATTACCAACCAAGAGGTTAAGAGCAGTGAATGAGGAATTCATTATGAACAACACAAACAAAGCTTTCAATGGTATCACAAGATCTTTGCCAACAGATTGGTAAAGTTTTAAATTCAACTTTTAAGTCAACATGAACGAGGACTTCTAACAGAGTTTTTCAAAAATGGAAATATAAACATCCACAAATCAATAACAATAACAAGTAAACAAACTAAATAATACTAAAAAAAATCATTTAATGTGATCGAAAACATCACAATTAGTACTAAATCAACCTTGGATTGTTTAAAAATTAGCAGTTTTTGATGTTTAGTTAGTAAAACAGTTGTATTTCTGAGTGTATAATTGATAAGGAAGCAACTAAAGACAATTAAAATGCTTTTAAACACATAATTGTTTGTAACCTTCAAGTTATTTCAAAGCTATTACTGATCTGACATTGATGCACAATAAGTACAAATGTTAAGTTGTAGATTTCCTACCTCCTCATTGGCTGCAGTGAGTTTAGAGGTCAGCTCCTGACTCAGTTCATCCAGCTGCTGTCTGAGAATTGTCTTCTGCTCCTCCAGCGAGAGGCGCTCCCTCTCAAACTGCTGCTCCAACTCCTGTGGAAACCACCAGAAACACACATCTGTCAAAAACATGTGGGCTATAAAGGCAAATAAGCATCAACAAAGTACTTAAAGGGAACCTACTAAGAGTTTCTTAATTTTCTGTCATATATATGTAGTGTTACATTGTCAGATGTTCATACTAAGATGATTTAAATAATGATTTAAACGTATGTAAAAACAATCCTTGTGAGCAAAAACCTCAGGTTTCAGAGTGCTCTGAATACTCTGTTTCCAACGTTTTTTCTACTTCAAACACAAACTGACGTCAGCTTATGACTGATTTCATTATGCATGTTACTGTAAGTGTTAGCATGATTTAGCCTACGCTGGTACATGTAGCTACATGATAATGTCAGGAAAACCTGTAATCTTGATTGCTGATGTTGTTAATTTCTCCCCAATTTTGGATTGTATTTCTGCTGGAACATGCCTGGTTGTGTTTAGAAGCTTTTATAGGCAACTTTGTTTCCAGGAGAAAGTGTTGATTTATGCTGTCATTCCCCGACTGCAAGTACACTGCTACATGTAGCTACATGCTGACATCAGGGAAACATGAAATCTTCATTGTTGATGTTGTTCATTTCTCCCCAGTTTTGGATTGTATTCCTGCTGGAACATGTCTGGTTGTGTTTAAAAGCTTTTATTGGTGATTTTTTACAGGAGAAAGTGCCGCTTTATGCGGGCATTCGCCAGCTGCAAGTACACTGCTACATATAGCTACATGCTAACATCAGGGAAACATGTAATCTTGATTGCTGATGTTGTTCATCTCTCCCCAGTTTCGGATCACATCCCTGCTGGAACATGTCCGTTTGTGTTTAAAAGTTTTTAATGGTGATTTTCCATGATAGAAAGTGACACAAGTCTCTGATATAGTCATTCCTGGCTTTAACAATGCAGCAGAGATGCCAACAGAGGACCTGGAAATGTTGCCCAATTAAGGCAGATTGGGGTTTTTTCGGGAGGGGGGCTAAGACGGGCACTAAAACAGATCATCTCAAAAAAAAAACAAAAAAACAATGTATATAGCTGTGTTCCAGCACAGACAGTATGAGGAAATATGTCGATGTAGAAACCCAAAATACATGTATGAACCTGAAAACGAGCATTATAGGTCGAGTGGAAAATTCTCTGTGCCTGGATGAATAATTCACAAGCAGGTGAAAAAGCTCATGTCCCTGATCAGTAAGGTTGTGCATGTCTTATTGGAAGCTAAGTAACATGTCATTAGTATTCATGGTGTTTTACACCTCTGAAGACTCTCAGACATGCCACTAGCATGGCTAAAAACAGGAAGTGGATGTATCGGAGGTTAACGCTGACACACTAAAAAGATTTATTTCCAGACAGTGACTGAAAAATGGACATCAGCTCTGACAAACACAACTTCAAATCCTTCGTTTATGTGCAGTATTTCCTCAGCTGTGATGCAGATCCAGAACTTGCCTCCCTCACTCCTCTTTGTTTGACATTACAGTCACTGCATTCATCTGTGCAAAATTCTAAAAATACTTCAAACTATTTCATTGTCCTTGACGGAGAAGAGAGAGAAAGAGCTCTCGCATTGTTACAATAATAAAGCTTATTATGTCTGCTGATTAATGGGGAACGATTTCTGTTATAGCATGCAATGGTTGCTGCTTTCCAAGGACAATTAGAGCTGAGGGAAATTGCTGTAATGTCAAATGAAATTTGCCACCATTATTCATTACACAGAAGGATGGACTTTGTAATGCTGTAAAAAAAAACATTCAGTGTATTGACTGCTGTGACACAGTTTCATGAAAATGAATGGAACTTCACAGAAATTCATCTGAATGGAAGAAAGAGTGAAAAATCACAGTAATTCATGTGAAATGCTTAATACCATCTTGTATTTCACCAGCCACAGAATGGAGGAAGTTTCTACATTGGCAGGGTAATAACTGTGAGAGGAGAGTGGCGACTGACACAAATATGCATCTGTAAAACAATCTGGTGCAAAGAATCACAGATTGGCCTCAAAACAATACAGAGTTTGCAAATGTCAATCTGCTCAAACACTCACACGTCAGTCCGCTCCTGTTTTACCTACCAACCGGCTCCCCTTGGTTGCATGCAATAGTTTCACACCCTTATGCAACCCTAAAAAAAACAGGGATGGGGCCGATACCTGCCCACCTCCAGGCTATGATGAAATCCCAAGCTGCATCAAGATCTGTCCGATCTGCTGTTCGCCTGAAGCCTTCTTCTCCCACAGGTCCTCACAAAGGCTTTCCTTGAGACTGCTCCTTGCTTGTGAAGCTAATGGTGAGATGGGTTTCAGGCAAAAATCAGGATAAATGACTTCAAACTTTGTTCTATTTCTACATGTTGCGTAGTCTCCCCTAGGGATAATTACAATGCTTTGTTTTACCTGTGTGCTAACCCTTTGCTAGTGTCGATGCATTCCTTACAGTCTCTGAATTGATCCATTGATCTGGGCGACCTATTGATTCAGTAATCAACAATCCAAAATCTGCCATGCATACTGAAATAGATTTGTTTTGAAACACCCAAGGCACGTCGGTGTTACTGTCAAACAGTAGCGTCAGGCAGACAATGGTAAGCAGCCAAGAAAAAGAAAATAAGGATATTTATTCCTCTCTTGGGAAGAAATATGGGGAAATATTTTGGAGAAAAAGACTGGTCAACATAAAAACCAAATGCCATGCAAACAATGTTGTTACAGGATGGACCTGGCACCTCACTCCATTAAGTCATTGCTCTCTCTACAGCAATATTACTGTAGCTGCTCTGTTTCAACAATGTTGCACCGAAACACGTGCATGGCGGCTGAAATTCATCTGTGTTGTTTTGTCGGGAGATGCAGTGACTTAAACAAACAGTAAGTAAAAGTATAAATAATACATGTAATTTGTTGAGTCTGCTAATGACTAAGCTAATTTATGCATTGTAAAAGTGCTGAATTAAAAAAAAAAGCAAAAAACGACTGTTTTGTCTACGAACCTTAACAGTTATTATTGAGCTGAATTTTATGCTTTTGCAAAATATTCTTGTTGTTCAGCCATGCTTTATGTGTTGGTGGAGTCAATCTGAAGTAAACTTTTCTTCACTTAACCAGTTACAATTATTAACAATTACCTTTGTGTTTTTTTTTTTGTTTGTTTGTTTTGTTTTGTTTTGTTTTTTTGTTGTTTAAGGCCAATAGTAAAAGAGAAATGAGTGGCTATATCCAACTGTGTTAAATGGGCATATGATATAATCTCATTTTGATCACAGCACCTGGATTAAATAGATTTTGTGTTGTGGCAGACTTTGTGATATTGGCAAATATTGTAACATTAAGTTTTGTGTATGGAGTTGAAACTAGTGATTTAAACCCCCAGTACCTTTAAGCTTCTATCCACCAACTGACTGTAAGTCCAGTGTTTACTCTCCTTTCACCTCTGTCTCTTTAGCGTGCTAAATGCTAGCTGCTTATGTTGCTTGTCTGCTGTTTGGTGCTGGGCAAGTAGCATCCTGCTGGATTATCAGAATTTTATTGTTGTTGTTGTTGAAAACAGCTGTTACTGGAAACAGCTCTAATCTAAGGCTAATTTATGCCATGTAAAATACCATAGACTTTTGCTAATAATGTTAGCATGTTGTATTTGTTGCGCCTGTGTTTAGTATAAAACAGTGTTGTTTTGTCTGTGAACCTTGTGAGCTGTAACAGAGCTGAATTTTGTAATGTTACCTTTGGTAAATGTTGCTGTTGTCTATCGCGTCATAAGAGAAGAGGAAAAGGCTAATTTATACAATATAAAATGCTAAAGGCTTGTGCTAAAAACATTAGCATGTTGTATTTGTAGGGAAAATGTGCTTTGTCTGTGAATGCTGCGAGTTATAGTGAAGCTGATTTGTGTACTTGTGTTTGAAATTGTCTCTATTAAAGGGCCATTGTGTAAAATGGGTTGAAAACAGTGACATCAGTGGTCAAATTCTAAATTGCAGGGCTCTCTCGCTCACCCATCCCATCGGGTAAATGACGGTGGCCTCGTAGGACAAGCCATGTGCACGAGTTTTTCAGGAGTAGGTCTATCTAGCGACGAGGTGAATGTTTATTTAGAAATCTAAGCCATGTTACAATATTGTAATGAATCCCTCACGAGCAGGAGACCAGAGGAGCATTCGGGAAAAGGCCAGTTTATTTGAGCACTCCAGAAACTCCGGTAACACTCCACTCCGTCCCAAACTCTGACTCTTCTAGCGTAACAGACACACTTCATAACTTTACACACATACACGTTTACCATACTGGGTGGGGACCCCCCTCCCCTCTCTGCTCCACCAACCTCCAGCCCGCACACTGACTGACAGCGTAGCCTGTAAACAGTGCTCAGCTGTTTATTTAGCCTAGCAATATCTCCGGACTATAGTAGCTGCAATGGACAACTTCGAACGCGATTTTGAAGAGTTTCTTGTAGCAGACACAGATCCAGAGCCATACCTGTTTGAGCCGGAGCATACAGATGAGGAACTCCATGTGTTTGATGCTGAGCGGGCGAGAAGAGAGGCTGAATGCACAGAATGGGATTCAGTGCTACTGCTACCATTGTTGGGGAGATATATCATCAGGAGGAAAAGCGCCACAGAGAGTGCATCACAAGGAATGAAGTTGCGTCTTCGTTTCCTCGTAGATGACGGTTCGGGTTCATTCTCTCCTGTTGCGTGGTAAGTGTGGTCCATTCGCAAACTTTATAACTAAAAAAACTTTTCACTACTCTCTATCAACGAACTACTAACACTCTTTGCTGTTTCTTCCTCCTTCTTCCTTCCTTCCGCTGTCTTCGTTGGTTCATTTATACACGCGAAACACGTTCTCTGGCTGGCTGGATTGTCCACTCGGTCTGCCGTACATACATGGCGCAAGATGGTGACCTCTCTAAACCAAGGCCCTTGCTATATTATATATATAAAAGCATAATTATAAGGCTACGAAAACCAAACGAATTTTATTTTATAGCGATTATACACTTGTATAAACATATCAATGGGTAGAATATTCAGATTCAGATTGACAATAAACCATGCCAAATATTACACACTGGCCCTTTAAGCCATGTTTAATGTGTGTTTTGAATCAACTAAACATTACAGCACTTCACAGAAACCCCACTGCCGACTAGTGTTTTGGAGGTGTAACTGCAGAGTGACACTGACACACCACCTCACAATGGCATAGGCTCTGCATATAGCTGATGCACAAGTATAAATCCAGCTTAATGAATGCAGAGAGACTCAACCAAAACTGTGAAATAGTGGGCCATAAAACCAAAACAATGAGCTGAAGGATGCTGCGATGCTTCGTAGAGCTAATGGGAACTGTAGAGCTGTGTGGCCATCTGTGTGGGTTTGTCTCTACAGGCATCCCCTTCCATTTACACTTAGTCATTTGATCCATTGTTAATATAAAAATATTTATTAGTGCAGTTTTAAACACTTTGTCCTGCACTTTTATCAGTATATAAAGTACTTTAAATAAGTTGGGAAGTATGACAGAGCTATTTAAATGAAAAGCTGTACTCTAGATTTAGTGGAAACTAGACAAGCCAATCATTTTTGTTACGGTCAGCTAATGACAGGGATAATATTGCTACCAAATGTCTTCATCATAAATACTGAGGTACAGCAGCTTAAATTCCTCTGCCATCTTTCACAAGATTTCCTGCTAGTGTTCATTCTGGAAGACAGAGAAGGTGACCTTGCAGGTGAAGTTCTTAACTACAGTGAGACCCTGACACTGTATTACTGCAGCTGTACTTCATTTCAATGCCCCACATCAAGATAACCCAAAATCCTAACCATGAAATATAATCATTCAATCACAAAATGGATCAATGAATACATCAATTTTTTTCTCAATATGTGAAAAACTGAAGTTGTAGAAATCTTTATTGATATGCAAGGTGAGTCCGTCTGATGAAATCGAGGACATGATAGATGGAATCTTCCGGCCGTTGGTCGACTTAGACACAGACAGAGTTAGATGGGGAGGAATCTAATATGACACATCAGGATTCCTGTCATACCTTGCCGCTCGATATAGAGGGGCGAGACCGAGGTACTGCAGACCTGTTCATTTAAATTCCAAACCTGGCCTTCTCACAGACAACTCTCATTATAATTTAAAGCGATAACAGAATAGAGGTGATGAAAGAAAAGATGATTAACTAGACGTGATGAAACTTGGATCAGACAAAAGAATCAAATGATGAGAAATGAAGGGATGAAGAGGCATTTCTCTTCATCTGTCTGCCCCCGTGATTTTGCAGAAAAGTTTAAAAATAGAGCAGCGGTGAGCAAATGAGGAGTGAATGAATGCTGCCTCCTCCCTGTCGCTCGTTCAATCTGGACATTTCTGCACTAGCACCAGCAGGATAATCATGACCAGGAGTGAACAATGGAAAATTATATCAGTGGGAGGGAATATGAGGCCATGAAAATCACACAGGGCCAGAGAGCCTGCATATGGAATGCATATCTAATAACTAAGGAAATGCATAACGCTCTTCTCTTAATGTAGCTGTCAGCTCTGATCGGGTCTACTGTGGAATATCATTTAAAACACGTCCTCATTATGCAACTTTGATGCAAGAGAATATTTGATCACTTGCTTCCACATGGCCGTGTGTGACTGGAATAAAGGACCCTGTGGAGATTAGGCATCATCACGAGGCTATTTCAGGCTGGTGGAGCTGCATGCCTCGGCTGCAGTCAAATTAGCGGTTTGGAACAGCTAGACCTAAGGCTCATTAAACGAGTCCCAGGGCCCGGTTTGTAATCCTCCGGGGGCAATTTCACTGTCTCACACCAGATACAAAAGCTGTCATGATACTGGAAATTTGGGTATTCGGTACTATTTGAACACCGAGCACAAGAGGGAACACGAGTATGATTTGTGCCAAGCTGCAGTCAGATTGGTTTATTTGCTTGTTTAAATTGGTGTGAGCTGTTTCGTTGAAGCCAGTGAGGTCAGTGGAAGTAGACCCTTAAATTAAACTTTATATGTTGTGAGGGTGAAGTCATTAATATCCACCATCAATCCCATATCATCTTGTATAGATATCTGAAAGATGTTGCAGTGGTTAACATTGTCGCCTCACAACAACAGGGTTCCTGGTTCGAACCCAGGGTGGAGGGTTTGAACCCTGAGGAACATGTGTCAGTGTGGGTTTTCTCCAGGTACTCCAGCTTTCTCCCACAGTCCAAAGACATGCAGGTTAATTGGTGACTCTGTACAGTAGGTGTGAATGTGAGTGTGAATGGGTCTGTCTTGGATCTAACAAGCTTTTTGACATATTAGTTGTATGTTATAGTGTGTATATAGCATAGAATATCAAGAGGTGATGGACTACTCTGAAATGTAACTTTTGGATCATCAGGGCAAAATTCATTTAACATTTGCCTTGTCTCCTTGACTTGTGAATACATTGGCTTGAATCAGTAGAAAGTTGGATTGATTCAATGGAACACAAATCAATGCCATGGGCTGATATTAAGATGGAAGACACGTCTCCACTTCCAGCCAAAATATCCATGGGCACTGCCATCTTGTGCTGGTGACATCAGTTGGAGCCAGAGTCAGCACAGTGGTGATCAGGTATGGAGCTGCTGTAACTTCAGCCCCTTTTACACTGCCAGATTTGCCGTGAATGTTGGGCCGTTTTGCCAGCAAGCTGCGAACGTTTATACACACAGAGCCGGATTGGTGAGTTGATCCGAGGTGCCCAATTTTTGCGCCTCGTAGGGTAGACGTATTGGCGGAACCCTTTCAGTTTAAACAGACCGAGGCGGCCTTCCGCAACGGGAGGGGCTATTGGAGACTTGTGGGAGGAGCTGTTGATGACGCCGAACGTGCGACCCACTGGCGGTGAATAAACAGGAAACAGCTGATAGCAGGAATTAGCGAGCAGCTAGTAGCAAGAGGGAAACGCAAACCTGACAGACACTGTAAAGATGAGCAACTGGGGAGACAAGGAATTGTGCGCCCTCCTTGTCCTCGCAAACAAAGAGGCCATTAACCGTCAGATGACGGGGACGGTGAAGGATGGGCCGACTTACGAGAGAATCGCCGAAGGACTGCCCAGCCGTGGCTTCCCTCCCACGTTACTGTTTACGTCACACACTGAGCTACATGTTTTGTTACTTGCTCACGCCCCCCATTGCCCAGAAAAAGGCGCATTCTGTATAAACAAAAGTAGGTAGGTGGCATTTTGCCGCACTCCCTGATTTTGTTTTTATACTGCCTATGCTGAAAAAAGACTGATTGGGCTTTCCTGCAAATTTGCACAACTCTTATCTAAAAAGGGCTTTGGTCCACCTGCCGAACTCAATCGCGAGTCAATCACAGCTGTTATCACGCCCTCTTTTTACAGCATCAAATAACTAATTAAAACCAAACTCATCAGGAAGATCTTTGACTTTTTATTTTGGCTCATATCCCTTCTGCTAATAAAGAGAAGGTAGGATTTTGACCTACACTGCAGCCAGCCACCAGGAAGCAGCCAGGGAGCAATCAAGATGTTTTGGCTTCACTTTTGGGGAGCTGTCATGTCGTCCATCTTTCTATACAGTCTATGAGTAACGAAACAAAAAATAACAATAATCCAGCACTAAAGTACAACAAACTGAACCCCAGCCTTAAAAATGACCACAGAGTTGAACCAACACCTCTCTGACACTATGCCAAAACGGCAGATTATGTTACTGGAACATGCACTACAATGTAAAATTGTCCCTATTGTGGTATCTCCAGAGGCAGCCGTGTGCATTTTCAGGATTTGTCTCTTTTTGAAATTTAGATTTCTAGGTTGTCTGGTTCATGTCACAAAAAAGGTTAAAATGTTCAAGATCACAGGAATATTAATAACACAAATTATCTGTTTTCTTTGAAGTACCTTCAAGAGAAATTCACAATAGCTAACACACCAGCTTTTGCTGAGGAAGGAGATAAAAAAAAACTCTCTGCTTCCCAAAGAAACTCTCATGTTCCTCCCAAGGAGTAAAAATATATTCCATAGAATATGCAGTAGACAAGCAGTGTAAAAGCGCCATCTAAGAAGTGGGTGTACACTGTATGTATGAGCTTAAACCCTGTTAGGGTCGCCACACACTGTGCTAAGTAAGTAGCAGTGAAATATTTATGCTGCAAGTTTTAGACACACACATACACACACACATACACACACACACACACACACACACACACACACACACACACACACACACACACATACGCACGTACCAGTTGGCTGCAAGACTCACATCCCTCAGCCAAAGCTCACATCAATCTCTTTCACTGTCCCATCATTTTGTCCTAATTTTGATTACTTTACTCACTTTATACTCTCCACTTGCAGTTTTATGTGCAGTAAATGTCATCAGCGAACAAGCACCATCATGAATTTAAATCTAAGGGTCCTGCACTCTTTTCAGTGGCAAAACTCCTACACTTTTTCAAAACTTTAATTCCCTGATTTTGGTGCTTAACATAATTAAGTCACATAGTCATTTTGCCTTCAATAGCATTGATATAAAAGCCTAAGTCATCATTTAAAGCAAGAAATATCAGAATATATAAAGTATAAAGTTTAATTTCTGGCCCTTTTTTTAATCAAAATTTTCACATTTCTAAGCTCTAAAAAATGAATGGATGCTTTTATTGTGAATTTCCACACTTCCTAACATGTGTAGGTAGCGTGTCAGTCTAATTAGTACCTTATTGTTTCCTGCACAACAGCACGCTAAAGCAGCTCTGTGCCTTTGTGTGTAGTAGCACCCTAAAAAAAGCACACTGGAGCGTCTTATCACCTGTGTGAGTCATCAGGCGGGCTGCATATCGTGTCCGCATGTGGCTCCCAGCAACTGCCACATCTCCAAACTTTGTTTTCATTAGAATTTATGTCTATTTGTCTTTTTTGAATCTCTTTTGTAACATTATATTACCGTCAATAGCTCCTCCGGGTTACTCACATTTCAACCAGCCCAGGTTATGTGAGCTCAGAGGTGTTGCAGATGACATTTAGGAGTGATAAATATAAATGTGCTCCCACGTCAGTAGGCTGCATTTCCTCCTTTGCCATGCTCTAACTCACTGTAGCTCCTTCTGATGTATTTTAGTCCATTCAAAGCCTAAACAAACAGGCTTTTTGCAGGTATCTGAGCTGCTGTCACTTACGTGTGATGCTGTAGTAATTCTACGCTTCAATATCAGTGTGCGCTCTTTTATATCACCCCTGTGTTGAGATTACAAATCCCAAACCTCATTCATTGCAGTCACACCTTTGGAAATTGCTGCTGGTTTTGCTCCTGTTCACATGATATCAAAGGATGCAGGCAAGTGTGATTATAGGCATCAGCTTCACTGACTCATTTTTCCTGCACTGAAGAGCTGATCAATATTTTTCAAAGTAACAGCTTTTAGATGTTTTTCTTCTGCTATATTTGCAGTAAAGGTAAAAGAAAAAGAAAAAGAAGCTTAAAGCCCTGCTTTGGTTTTAATGAGTACACTCTGATCTTGAAAAATGCAGGCTAGCTGGATAAAGTTGGAAGGCAAATACACTACAAAATAAGTTCTTGGTTCCACATGATGTCTCCTATAAAAATTGCTACAACCCGAGGGTCCTTTTAAATGTAATAGATCCTGTCGTCCAGTCATTAAATCCAAACATTCCCTGAAAAATGGTCTCTTGCTTTGTGTTGAAACTGTCTCCTTTTCTAGTTCAGCTGAATACAAAATCATCATCTTTTCAAGTGTGTATCACAGCTATCAGATTTCTGATGGAGTTTGTATTTAAAACACAGTTTAACCTCTCTTTAGGAAGCCATGCCCAGCTCCTATCACCCTTATGTTTACAGCAAATAACGTCTAAGAGACATGAGAGATGTTGTCTACAGTAGATAAGCAGTACTGTCGCTAATGATGTTTATCTATATTTTTTCAACCACTCTTAGCTGATATCATGTGCCATTTTGCTCATAATCATTACTAGAATCTAGCCTTTACTAACAGATATACCATGCAGGATTTTGCCATGCAGAGAACATGCCCCCCCCATTAATATTTAGGACAAGTGTATTCTTCCCCCTCAATGAAAACATTCTATTTTGATGAAATTTAAGACATTTTTACCTCAAACTGAAGCAGAAAAGGCACAAAATTGCGCAGAAAAAATGATCAAAATGCAGGAAATGGATTGGTAGATTATTGTTATTTCCTGAGGGAGGACTCAAATCCCTAGTTTAATGTCTTCCTGCCAATTTTTGCAACAAAACCTACACCCTTGCTTTCAATCATCACTTAAAGGAGTAGTTCCCCGCTGGAGAGATAGTGTTGTCATTAAACTAGGGTATCCCTGTGGTAAAAAAGGCACAAATAATTTTGAAATTGGCGCTAAACGACCAGAGAAAACACAACATGTAAGTATGATGCCAAATGTATGTGAACCTTGAACTAATAACTAAGGAATAATCTGAACCCTGTGGCCGGACCAGTTGGGAACCATCGATCTAACATGTTTCTAAAAACATTTGAGGCGAGAAATAGGCAGCTCAGTAACAGAATCTTGGTTTATATTTTAACAACACTGCTTAGTTTTAGGGGCGGCACAGTGGTGTGGTGATTAGCACTGTCGCCTCACAGCAAGAGGGTTCCTGGTTCGATCCCGGGTGGGGGAGCTCTTCCGTGCGGAGTTTGTATGTTCTCCTGTGTCAGTGTGGGTTTTCTCTGGGTACTCCAGCTTCCTCCCACAGTCCAAAGACATGCAGGTTAACTGGTGACTCTAAATTGCCTGTAGGTGTGAATGTGAGTGTGAATGGTTGTTTGTCTCTATGTGTCAGCCCTGTGATAGTCTGGTGACCTGTCCAGGTGGTACCCTGCCTCTCGCCCAATGTCAGCTGGGGTAGGCTCCAGCCCCCCAGGCAACCCTTAGGAGGATAAGTGGTTAGAAGATGGATGGATGGATGGATGCTTAGTTTTACTGTTTAATCTCAGTTTTTTCAACCTCTGTTTCCACCATGCAGGAAACTTTATGGCGCCCACTTCCTGTTCACAGACTCTCACTAGCACAGCTAAACAGTGCACTAAAATATGTTTCTAAAAATGTTTTAGGTGAGAAAGAGGCAGTAATGCCATTGGTTTATATTTGGTTGGCATTGTCTAGTTCTGACTTTTGAGTTTGGGAGTTTAAGAGGTAGAGAGAAAGAGGAGGGCACGTCTGTTACTTGATCCTCTTTTATACTCTTTGTTTCAGTGGTGGCTGTATCAGAGGCAGGCAATATGAAAATGCTTAAGTACAGCCTGTAGTTTGAGTGACAGCCAGCGAAACGGACACATTTTGTGTTATTGGAAGGAGTTGTGCAAGGAGTGGAACATGGAGATGTAGGTACTGCTGCGTTGGAGGGAAGTTTACCACAGCTCATTTACACAATACCCACACTGTCAAGATACAAAGCAGATTGAAACTCGGCCAAGTACCCTTTTATGACCCACTAGAAGTGTGTGGCAGTGTATGATTCTGCAGAGACTCTGCTCTCTGCCTGTATTTTCTTCTTACTATCTGTGTTCAGCACATTAATGGGCGTGTACTCACACAGCATGAAGGTGAGATAAGGGCTTTATGAAAAGGTAGCGACCAGGTGACTGACCATAAGCTGAAAAAGAAACTCGCATACAGTGCCCTCCAAAAGTATTGGAACAGTGAGTCCAATTCGTTTACTTTTGTTGTAGACTGAAAATATTTGGGTTTGACATCAAAAGATGAATATGAGACAAGAGATCAACATTTCAGCTTTTACTTCCAGGTATTTACATCTGGATCTGATACACAACTTAGAAGATAGCATTATTTGTAATGGAACACAAAATTTTTAGGTGAGCAAAAGTATTGGAACATATAAACTTAAAATAGATTAAAGTGAATGAGACTTAATATTTACTTGCAAATCCTTTGCTTTCAATAACTGCATCAAGCCTGTGACCCATTGACATCACCAAACTTTTGCATTCTTCTTTTGTGATGCTTTTCCAGGCTTTCACCGCAGCCTCTCTCAGTTGTTGTTTGTTTTGGGGGGTTACTCCCTTCAGTCTCCTCTTCAGCAGGTAAAATGCATGCTCTATTGGGTTTAAGTCTGGAGACTGACTTGGCCAGTCTAAAACCTTCCACTTCTTGCCCCTGATGAACTCCTTTGTTGTTTTGGCAGTGTGTTTTGGGTCGTTATCTTGCTGCATGATGAAGGATCTCCCAATCAGTTTGGTTGCATCTTTTTTTAAATTAGCAGACAAAATGTTTCTGTAGACTTCTGAGTTCATTTTGCTGCCGCCATCATGTGTTACATCATCGATGAAGATGAAAGAGCCCGTCCCAGAAGAAGCCATGCAAGCCCAAGCCATGACATTACCTCCACCGTGTTTCACAGATGAGCTTGTATGTTTGGGATCATGAGCAGATCCTTTCTTTCTCCAAACTTTCGCCTTTCCGTCATTTTGGAAAAAGTTAATCTTTGTCTCATCAGTCCATAAAACTTTTTCCCAGAATTTTTGAGGCTCATCTCTGTACCTTTTGGCAAATTCCAGCCTGGCCTTCCTATTCTTCTTGCTAATGAGTGGTTTGCATCTTCTGGTGTAGCCTCTGTACTTTTGTTCATGAAGTCTTCTGCGAACAGTAGATTGTGATACCTTCATTCCTGCCCTCTGGAGGTTGTTGCTGATGTCACTAACAGTTGTTTTAGGGTCTTTCTTTACAGCTCTCACAATGTTTCTGTCATCAACTGCTGATGTTTTCCTTGGTCTACCTGTTCGACGTCTGTTGCTTAGTACACCAGTGGTTTCTTTCTTCTTCAGGACATTCCAAATGGTTGTACTGGCTATGGCCAATGTTTGAATGGCTCTGATTGATTGTCCATCTTCTCTCAGATTCACAATTGCTTCTTTTTCACCCATAGACAGCTCTCTGGTTTTCATGTTGGTTCCACCTCTAAATGCAGTCTGCACAGGCAAAATCTATCATACCCAATCTGAAACTGAGCTCAGACATTCAGTGCTATTTATTGTTTGAATAATCAATGTAATTGGGAGACATCTGGGCAACAAAACACACCTGTCAGTGACATGTTCCAATACTTTTGCTCTCATGAAAAATGGGTGGGTACAAACAAAAGGTGCTATCTTCTAAGTTGTGTATCAGATCCAGATGTAAATACCTGGAAATAAAAGCTGAAATGTTGATCTCTTGTCCCATATTCATCTTTTGATGTCAAACCCAAATATTTTCAGTCTACAACAAAAATAAAGGAATTGGCCTCACTGTTCCAATACTTTTGGAGGGCACTGTATCTAGCCAATCAAGAGTGAAACTGGGATTGGCTTTTACTTTCACTTTTGCTGGTGAGCATTAGGGATGGGTCACGATTTTCGAATTTTCGAATAGTTGTTTTATTTTGAAAAATCGATTTTTTAATGCAACTATTACTATTCGCCGTCTTATTTCCCCCCCTTTATTTGACATACAATTCAGCTCCTAACCGCACGAGGGCAGTATAGGATTGCTACAGCGGTGTGAGATGGGCTACCAGCTAGTTTGATGCTCTTCTACAAACAGGAGAAACATGCAGAGACTACTACAGTCATGAAAAAGTTCCGTGTAGAACGACTTCGACAAAATAAACGAAAATGAGGTGCAGTGCAAACTCTGTGAGGCAAAGCTTGTGTATCACAAGTCTACAACAAGTAGGCACAATCATTTGAGAGCGAGGCACGCAGGAGGCGGCGAGGGACCGTACGGCCGGGCTCAGCGGCGCGACACGTCTGCAGTGCGAGTCCCGTAGCAGCTCGCCCCCCTGTTAATCAATTACAGTGGCTCCACCGGCAACCCCCGTCTGTCGCATGACAACTTTCTATTTTACGCAGCTCTTCTATTTTTGTCGCGCTACGCTCCCCTACGCGACCCTCCAGCAGATAAAAACTACATGAAATAGTGTGCTAAACGAGCACAATGTGTTTTTAAATGAATAAACCATTATCAGAGGTGATATGTGATTTTTTCATGCTTTACCCAATTTTTTAATTAATTTAATTTAATTTAATTTAATTTTAATTTACCCATGTTTATCTGTGACATTGTGTAAATGTCTGTGGCGGACATTTGAAAGCGAGTAGATGACAAACAGTACAGTAAACTTGTAGATAACTCAAATATATGTAATAACTTAGGTGGAAAATGCTTTAACATTTCATGCAGCCTACATGCAGCCTCTTGGCTCAGCAAACGGTAAACAACCCCGCTGGCTTCTCTACGTGTCGCTTCTGTACGCAGTCAGTGGAGCCCAAATGAATACGCCGTGACGCTACGCTGATGTGACGCTTTGCAGCCGGTGGAGCCCAGCCGTAATGATGAATGGATCTCTGTGTGCGTGGCTCCGGGGGGGAGGGGGGGTTTATTCAAAAAATCGTTGAATAGTTGCCATGAGCATGTTCACAAACAGTAACCAACAATCCTGCAAAGTATACCTTTAATTAGAGACAGAGACATCAGTGTTTGTTCTCACTTTCTTCGCATTTATTAACTTTTACAGTCATGGCTACAAACTGAGAACTTTTCTGTTTTTTTTTAGGGAGTGAGAAAAAGTAATCTGAGGTGTTTGAGTGAACAATAACATAAGGACATTATCTGCATTTCAGTACACAAACTATTTCCCTCGATAACTTTATTCATATGAAGACAGAAAAGCTTCTGGAACAATATTTCGACCTTTGTGAGACGCTACAATTTTACAATTCAGAGTCTCAAAGCAAACAGAGCTAGTATTGTCATTTCAGCTCTTGTAACAGATGGTACAGTCAGTGAACAATGTGGAATCAGCTCAGAGGTTAGAGAGGCAGGCCTGTGACTGGTTACCCGTTGAAATCCCTCAACCAGCTTGCAGAGTGTCTGCTGGGAAGTAAATGAGCACTGCTGTTTCGTTTCTGAACGACTTAATGAGCAGCAAACAGCAAACAGTAGAGGACTGTGGTTACACCATAGTTTAAGCGTGGGTACCAATGCCACTGTAAAGATCAATATACCTACACGCACAATGTGGCTGTGGTCGAAACATATGTAGGCACCACAAGATGTCTGTCATTTGTAATCACCACTCATTCATTAACAAATACTGTGTAACATCAACAGATTGAAGTGGTGTGACAGGTCCAAATCTATTGGCAAGCGACAAACCCAGAATAGAGAGACACTGACAGAGCTGACAGCTTGTATTTTCACTGAGTCATTCCTGAATATCATACTGTTCAGTTTTATATTAGTTAATAATATCAGCTCCATTTCATAATTTACAGATTCGCAGTTGACGAGCGGTGGATTCTGAGCAACAGGAATAGTGGACATTGTGAAATTATAAAGGTGTTTATCAATCCAGTAGTAGAAAAAGCAATCCTTGATGATAAGCTGCACGACTCAATATTTTTATACCAACAATGGATCAAATCCAGTGTTGGGCAGTAACACATTACCAGTAATGCTACAGTAATAACATTACTTTTTCCACCTGTTGCTGCAGGTAGTCCAACTAAAACTTTTTTCCACTGGATAAAAATGGATACAGCATAGTATTGCGATATTCTGTGTGGCGATATTGTATCAATATGTGGAAACTAAGTATCTATTTTTTTATTATACAAATTATTTATATTTCAAGTACAAAAGAATCTCTTGGTAGCCCACTAAAATAAAAACATTATTTGCTTTTTAAGACCAGTAAAGACATTTTGCTGCAGTGACAATGATTGAATTGAGATGAATGGACTGAAAACTTTATCTTATTAGATAAAACAGATGCTGACAAAGTTTTCCATCAGGGACATTAAAGAAAGGCAGTAAATCTTCATATATTACGATGTGAGTTATCACGAAACTCTTAAAGTCTCAATAATATTGTATTATGACTTCACTATCATAATAATATTGTATTGTGGGGGCTCTGGTAAATCAAACCCCAAGTATTCATTTGCCTGTAATTTGCAACCTCACTGCTAAATGCAGCCAAATCCTAAACCCTGCTCCTCTAACATAAAATGTGGAAGAAATAACAATAAAATGTACTTAAAGTTTCAAGAGTACAAATACAGAGATGTTGAGAATGTTGTAGGTGGTTGAGGTCAAGCTAACAGTAACCACTCTATATCTTACTATATAATGATGAAAACTCTGTGTGTGTGTCTGTGTGTGTGTCTGGTCCACGTATTTTTCTCCTCACTGTCTTGGTCAATCCATGTGAAATTTGGCACAGTGGTAGAGGGTCATGGGAGGATGCGAATGAAGCAATATTACATCAACTGGCCAAAGGGGGGCGCTATAGCAACCGATTGAAATTGCAAACTTTGAATGGGCATATCTCATGCCCCGTATGTCGTAGAGACATGAAACTTTGCACACAGATGCCTCTCCTCATGAGGAACAAATTTGCATCAAGAACCCATAACTTGCGGTTATATACTGTAGATTTTCTGCCATTTTGAAGTTTTTGAAAAATGCTTAAAATCAATCTCTTCCTAGGAAGTTTGACCGATCTGCATGAAACTCAGTGAACATAATCTAGGGACCAATATCTAAAGTTCCCTCTTGGCAAAAGTTGGAAAACTTACTAAAACTGAGCTTCTATAAGGCAATGAATATTGTAGAGGGCGTGGCTCATCACATAAAGGTGTATCTCAAGGGTTTCACCGATCACCACGCAACTTTGTAGGCATATGACCACACATAATCTGAGGGGACCCCTCCATTATTGACCCCATCAAACAAAATGGGGGCGCTAGAGAGCTAATTTCTTATCTTGGCCTAACCGCCACATCAGTTTTTACTAAACTTGGTAGATATGTAGAACAGGACGCCTCAAGGTGACTGGAGAAATTTAACTCTGATTGGCAACTGGGTGGCGCTATAACAACAGAAAAATGCTTAAAAATGGCTAAAATGCAACCCATCACTGTGGCTCTCCCTGTGGCCTAATGTTGGGTTTTTTTCTAATTTTTGGTATGACTAAGTCATGGTATGGTATGCTATACATAATCATGGAAACTGTCACTGTGTCATTCTGTCAGTCAGTCGGTCAGTCATTCTACCAGTGTGCCCCGCTTTTAAGTCCATACAACATATAAACACTTTAACTATCTGCCTTTCAACATGCTACCTCAACTACTAATATACAGTTTTAGCCCACTAACTATCCCACTATTGGCAATGGTACTACTGTACTTTCAATAAAGCAATCGTACTATCAAATTCACAAAAACTCTGTCTGAATACATTGCTCTTCTTAATGAGTTCAGTTGACTATTTAAACTGCAATGTCCTATAACCTGTATCCCAAACACATACCATGTGAAACTGTACGTGGGCAACTATGCACTCAATGGGTATGGACTAGTATTGTTTATTATTTAAATCTTTACCAAAACAAGAAGGGCGCCACAAATAAATGAGTGTATGGGAAACCTTGATGTTTTATGGGTAGATGTCCTGATCTTCTGCAATTCTGTAAGCTGCAAAGTAACCAGTGAATACAAAATGAAGTGCTGCAGTACTGTAAATATTCCCTCTCAACTGCAGCAGAGTAAAGATGCACAATTTAACCAACAATGTACTTTGTTACTTTCTACCTCTAGTCTCCATAAAGAGAGTAATACTTCTTTCACCCTGGGGAAAACAAGCTTCACAAGGACACCATCTTTATGGCTTTAGACGAGCCCCGAGCTTGATGATGCAGGATCAATTAAAACATACAGCTGTTCGTTTTCCTCGGGCTTGAGCAATAAACACTGATTAAACAAAGACGCAGCAATCTGAAAATGAATCTTGTGGATTTTTGTTTTCGTGCCCAGCGAGCTCACCATGTGATCCCCCTTCTGTTGGACGTATTATTATCTAGTAGTCTACCATGAGTTCTTTTGTTTTCTTTTTGTTTTCTCTGTTTTTCATCAAAGCAGGAACACATTTATGACTGTATGTGTGTCACGTTTCAGGCTGAGGTGTGGTTTATAATCAGCAGCTGTGTTTAGGACACTGCCCTGTATATCAGTCTAACCTTGGAGTCCATGTGTGTGTGTTTGTGCGTACTCACAGCCAGCATGCGGTTCTTGTCCTTCTCGGCGTTGTTGAGAGCGTTCTCGAGGGTCACTCTGTGTTTCTTGGCGACTTCTTCCAGAGCCCGAGCCTGGCCGTCCTTCATCTGGCTAGCCTCCTCTTCGGCTCGAGCTCGCATATTGTTCATCTCCTTCTCGTGGGACAACTTCTCCTCACGCAGGGTCTGACAGAGACAGGACATAAATATGCATGCACACACACGTTTAAAAAATATGCTTAGATGTCAGTGTTATGATATATGGTACACAGAGAGAGCGCGGGCTGACATTCATCCCATATGCTGTATTTTTCAGCCATATTGTCAGTGTGTACTGAGTGACAGCCAAGGTGTCAATCCTGCATCCTGTCTGTCTGTATCTGAAATGTTGTCACCAAAGTCATATTTGTTATTCCTGAAGCACCAAAACCCAACAAACTTAAAACAAAATATTTTGTACCAGCCTCCATGTAGGAGGGGGGTTACTGATTGAGGAGCTATGGAGCCTAGAATCAGTCTGCCACATAACCTAACTGTCATTCTGATTCTAGATGGAGTCTTAACGCAAGTTGGTGTTTGTCAGACGTTGTTTTTAGCATCTGGAGTGACAGATGCAATGAGTTAGTTACTGCCTGTCAACCTGAAAAGAATGGCACTTGAAATTCCTGATTTTTTTTTTTAAACAATAGGCTTTTTTACATATAGATTGTGCTATAGACCCTTCTTCAGACCGCATTTGCATTTCTACGCAGAACTAAATAACAGCTGCATCAAGCTGCTCCAGTGTGTGATTTTAGACAGCAGGCCGGCATCGCGGAGGCATCGGCTTCTAGTGTGACATATAACAGATGGATTAGCAGTGCTTTCTAAATAATAATAATGGCATAATATGGCAATAATAATCATTCGCTGTCTCTGTTATATGGTGGCTGATCCCATCCACTGCTCAGAGGGTAATGAGCTCTCAGACCTCATTGTTTTTCCAATTTGCGGACCTTTTCTTCATCTTTAAGTTAGCTGCTAACTGATATCAGCTGCTTTTTAAATCTTCTGCGGTGAGTCGCACGTACAGTACAGGCCAAAAGTTTGGACACACCTTCTCATTCAATGCGTTTTCTTTATTTTCATGACTATTTACATTGTAGATTCTCACTGAAGGCATCAAAACTATGAATGAACACATGTGGAGTTATGTACTTAACAAAAAAAGGTGAAATAACTGAAAACATGTTTTATATTCTAGTTTCTTCAAAATAGCCACCCTTTGCTCTGATTACTGCTTTGCACACTCTTGGCATTCTCTCCATGAGCTTCAAGAGGTAGTCACCTGAAATGGTTTCCACTTCACAGGTGTGCCTTATCAGGGTTAATTAGTGGAATTTCTTGCTTTATCAATGGGGTTGGGACCATCAGTTGTGTTGTGCAGAAGTCAGGTTAATACACAGCCGACAGCCCTATTGGACAACTGTTAAATTCATATTATGGCAAGAACCAATCAGCTAACTAAAGAAAAACGAGTGGCCATCATTACTTTAAGAAATGAAGGTCAGTCAGTCTGGAAAATTGCAAAAACTTTAAATGTGTCCCCAAGTGGAGTCACAAAAACCATCAAGCGCTACAACGAAACTGGCACACATGAGGACCGACCCAGGAAAGGAAGACCAAGAGTCACCTCTGCTTCTGAGGATAAGTTCATCCGAGTCACCAGCCTCAGAAATCGCAAGTTAACAGCAGCTCAGATCAGAGACCAGATGAATGCCACACAGAGTTCTAGCAGCAGACCCATCTCTAGAACAACTGTTAAGAGGATACTGCGCGAATCAGGCCTTCATGGTCAAATAGCTGCTAGGAAACCACTGCTAAGGAGAGGCAACAAGCAGAAGAGATTTGTTTGGGCCAAGAAACACAAGGAATGGACATTAGACCAGTGGAAATCTGTGCTTTGGTCTGATGAGTCCAAATTTGAGATCTTTGGTTCCAACCGCCGTGTCTTTGTGAGACGCAGAAAAGGTGAACGGATGGATTCCACATGCCTGTGAAGCATGGAGGAGGAGGTGTGATGGTGTGGGGGTGTTTTGCTGGTGACGCTGTTGGGGATTTCTTCAAAATTGAAGGCACACTGAACCAGCATGGCTACCACAGCATCCTGCAGCGACATGCCATCCCATCCGGTTTGCGTTTAGTTGGACGATCATTTATTTTTCAACAGGACAATGACCCCAAACACACCTCCAGGCTGTGTAAGGGCTATTTGACCAAGAAGGAGAGTGATGGAGTGCTGCGGCAGATGACCTGGCCTCCACAGTCACCGGACCTGAACCCAATCGAGATGGTTTGGGGTGAGCTGGACCGCAGAGTGAAGGCAAAGGGGCCAACAAGTGCTAAACACCTCTGGGAACTCCTTCAAGACTGTTGGAAAACCATTTCAGGTGACTACCTCTTGAAGCTCATGGAGAGAATGCCAAGAGTGTGCAAAGCAGTAATCAGAGCAAAGGGTGGCTATTTTGAAGAAACTAGAATATAAAACATGTTTTCAGTTATTTCACCGTTTTTTTGTTAAGTACATAACTCCACATGTGTTCATTCATAGTTTTGATGCCTTCAGTGAGAATCTACAATGTAAATAGTCATGAAAATAAAGAAAACGCATTGAATGAGAAGGTGTGTCCAAACTTTTGGCCTGTACTGTATATGGTACCTTTTACATGGAACAGAGAGGCGGCATAACAGCATGAAATTACCACCTTGAAGAGGCAGTGTAAAAGAAGTTTATGAGTCCTTGATTTCACAAAGAAAGAAACAAAAGCAGACTTGTTTCTCCCATCTGTCAATGTTGTTGTCTGAAGAACCAGCCACTAGCAGATTTCAATCAACTGTAGCTATCTGGCTAATTAATGCTAACTCAGTGAAGCAGTCAAAAATGCCATCTCTAGTTCTTAGCTGACTTATTTTAAAACAAAAACTGTGTAAAAAGGTCTTCAATACACACTTGATGGCTACATACATGATATAATGCTGAAAGATGATGACACAAAGTCAGTATTCTCACCAGTTGCTGATCCATGTGGAAGACATGTAAAACAATTTCATTTTACTGCCGCATAGTGCTAGTTCACCCTGATATTACAGTGTAGTTTTATCGGTGAAAAATGTGGTTACATTTAAACAGTTTTGTATTTGAATGCTAACTGGATTATAACAGGAAAATATACTGACCAATGTGTCTGGCAGATCTAACGTTATCACACGTTGGCTAAATTCTGAAATAGTAGCAACGTGGCTCCTACAGAGTCAATGTGTCTGAATGGGGCATTTTTTTAAGTAACCTGTAACCCCACAAAATAAAGTAATTAGCTAAGGATGTGCTAATTCTTGACCTTGGAGGCAATGCTTTGTTAAAACTGTGGGTATTAAGCTAGTTAGACAGGTATGCTAATGTTTGCAGCTTGTTTGTGTCTCTGCGCACAGAGATTGGCTGTCAGGCTGTGCCTAGTTACAGTCGCTAGGCTATGATTGGACAATCAGTCATTGTGGAAGGGTAAATTGGGAAGATTAAGAGCATGCTGATTAGTGATTTGTTAGTTATTAGTTTGTGGGTAAGTAAGGCCTCAACCACACGTACAATAGGCATTTTTGAAAATGGGGTTTTCACTCCGTTTAAAAAAAATCTTGTCCACTTAAGCACCGACTGCCTTAAAAAAATATCCATCCAAATAAATATGCACAAACACATTTAAAAGGCTGTCAAGAGCGTGCCAAACCAATAGCCAGTGATATAAACATATAACCTAAAACTACACATAAAAAAGAAGATGATGTTGGCTAGAAGCCTGAAAAAAAGCTTTTACCTGAAGGCTACCTTAAGCTGTGACCTCTGTAGAGCATTCTGACGCTTCAGTTCCTCAATACAGTGAAAGAGTAACTGAACATTTATGTATAGAAATGTAAAAAGTCTTGTTAGCAAGGTGACAGCCTGCACTATTTTGGCCACATCTGCAATTGCGTTAAATGTCTCCTCATTTGAGATACCTTAAAAAACAGGAGCCACCAGTACACACACTGACATTACAAACTAAAAGCTCAGTTCTCGTCCACATGTCAATGCTGAGAAGTCGCTGAAATTCTTCACCCCGCAAGAAGTTTTACAAAAGGTTTTCTTTTTAGTGACCTAAAACAGTTTTTTGTTCACAGGGGGTCAAAACACAGAAAAAAAGTTCTCAATATATCCATGTACGTGTGGATTAGCCCTGAGAGGAGTCGAAGCTGAATCAGAAACGAGCTGTCTCATAGATTTTAAACTGGAGGGATAATAGAGGGAAGTGGTAAAATATAGGAATGGATAACAGCCAAAAGATGCGGCTCAGAGGGCACAGAGGAGAAAGAATGAAGTCCTGCTGATTTAAGTTGTTACTGAGCGCCATATATTGTGTAACAGACAGACAAGCAGACAGGCAAGAACAAACGCCCTCTGTACCCGGCAACAGCGCGCTGGGTTTGTCATTGGAACTTTGGTACAGCATGAATCAAGGATAAAGTCACAGAAAGCAGTGACGTTCCTGAGAAACTGAAAATAAAAATATAATCTGCAGCCCATTTACTTTGAGTTTAATCAGGGGAGCAGCTGTTTCTTCATTGCATGGGTTTAACAAATTTTTAATGAGCCAAACTGCGCCAAAAAAGCCACATGGGACCAGTGATATCCATTACTGCAGCTGACATTAGGCACAGTAACAGACCCCTAAAGTAAGCCAAGAAACTCTCTGTGAGAATGTTTGCTCTAGTGCATACACAGATTATCTGTCTACTAATGAGATGAGATTCAAAATCTGTTGTAGGTTTATTTTTTCCTCTCGATTTCTCTGTTGAACAATATACTTCTGGTACTCTGCTGATCATAAAAAAAAATAATGTGTTTTTTGTGCATAAAGATGCAACCCTTTATTGTGAGGCAGTTCAGATTCTTCAGGTTTCTGCTGCACTACCTGTCATTGTTTTAGGCTGAGGTGTTTCACATTTACCAAAACACAGGGTATGACGTAAGCACATGGATAATGAAAGGACTAACTACTAGGGATGTCCTGATTAAGTTTTTTTGGACACAATCACAAGTTGAGTTGTTTAACACTGCATCTGCTGTATCTGCTGATGCAGAGTCTGATATGATACTTGTATTTACTATAATGAAGCAATAATACGAGAGGGAAGGCTGTTGTACTGAATATCATGATTCAGTCACAGGCACCAAGCCGCAGATACAACAGCACGACCTCAAGATCGATATTGCTTTTATAGATCAAACACCATTTATTAGATGACAGATAGCGACAATAGATTATGATTTGTTTGCTCTACCAACACTAATCATTCTGTAACTAATGGGACTGAACTGTTGCCTAGCTCACATAAATGTTCCTGCACAATAGTATGAGCTAACTAATACGTCTAGCTAGCTAGCTAATACGTCTAAACTAGGTCTATAGTCAAGCCTGAATTATGGCAGAGCACTTGACATTTTTGAAGAGTATCACTCAACAGATATCAAAAAGTCTCACATCATTTTCAATTCATGCTTCTGAAAAAGGCTAAAGTTATCTCCATGATAACCCCCTGCAGAGACGCCCTACGTTTTTTTACACTACGAGTCTATTTCTGTCACATTCAGTTAAGCGGAATCTGGACAGACAGCTGTGGAAATCAAACAAACATCCCGCTGTATATGTGTTTTAATTTATCAAGCGTATCTACATTGATTGATCTGCTCCCAGTCTGTCTGAGAGAGGCAGATTCCCCTCTCTGCCTATAATGGGCTGAGAAATAAAACCAATGAAACAATCAATACAAACACTGTTGATTCCTTCATGTGCGGCTGACGTGAGAAACATTTTGGTTCAGAAATGTCAGCTGTCAGTCAGCCTGGTGAAGGCAGTTTGGCCGGCCGCTGTCCTCTCAGCTCCTCAGGAGCTGCTGCTGACAGACGGCTGCTTCCGAGGACAGCGACGCTAAATGCAGGTCAGAGTCTAACTGTTGTATTATGTCGACTAAGGTTGCTGTAAACCTTGCACTCTCAAGCAGCACATTAACAGTTAAATTTGATCAATGAGACTCATCGACCAACATATAAAGCTGCTTGCTATGGAAGAACACAGTGTTCTCTCACTGTCAACACACTTGAACCCAACACGCCCATTCTATACTTAACTTGGCCTTTACCAGTCATTTAAAAACTCATGAGTATCTGGCAGATTATTAAATCTATCAAACATTGGCAACAACATGAAAAACCTTTAATTTCCCACCAGGGATCATATTGCTGTGCACTAATTGCTCCAAACCAGTGGGCTGTTTTGGAAATCTACCAAGGAACAACCATCAGACTGGTCAAACTGAGCAAGACTGCTGTGTTGTCATATGGCCAGACAAGCCTGAGGGGGATAATATGAACAACGGGGCAGGCAAACATCTTAGGAGGTGAATTTCTCCTTGTGCACGGAGAGGACAAAGAAAAATAAAGGAGGCAAAGATCAAAAAACATAATTGAGGAAAAGTACTGTTGATAAGGAAGGAAAAGAAAACCAAAGCCTCCCATTAATGTAATGACTTTTCCACAACGTTCTATAATTAAGTCAGACCACTAACACTATCTGAAATGTTATTTCCCTCCCAGCTTGCTAATGTTGCTTATTTCCAAAAATCACCATTTAATTGCAAAGAACTTGGTAAAACACTTCACAGCGGAAAACCCACTAATATCACCAGATTTTTTTTTTTTTTTTTTTTTTTTTTAGGTTAGTAACCCCCAGCGACGATACTCTCATCAACAGCCAGATTACTGTGAGTAGTCCACTAAAGTCAGAAATCACGGGAGCACTGAGGGACTCTGCTGCCACCATAACGGGAAGGTGCCGTAAAGTTTAAGTGGTGCGAGATCTCCTATTATCCCCAGGAAGGCATTCAAATTCACGGCAGCCTCGCTCAGTGGGAGAACTCTCCCGGCTCCCAAGGGATTACACTGCACAAATGTCAAAGATAAAGGGATGGGAAAACACACATGAAGCAGCAACACTTGACATTTACCGTCGGCTGTGGTTGCTCTGCTGACTACACTGTTTCTTAAATCATCTGACCTTTAAGCTTCTTGGTTTTTAAAAAGAGGAGCATTTTTTTCCCCCGGAAAGTTGACAAATGCAATGATCGACAGTTTTGACCCTTTCAACAGTTTGATGACTGCAGTCCATTTATGCTGCTTTTTGCTCATGAGACATTTCAAACTCTGTTGCATACATAAGATATATTATAACCACTCTAAAACAGAGTGACTGAGAGAAGCTCTTAAGGTTCAGACATCTTAAGAAAGATAGGAAGATAGAAAAGGTGTAGGAGTCGTGATGCATTCTATACAGTCAGCTATATGTTGCCTTAACATTTTGTGTTCTCCATAAAGGACTTCCTGAAATAAACCAATAATTCAAGTCAAATAGTCCTTTAACATCTACACAGACTGGCTTTGGGCAAAATATAAAGCTCACCACAGTGCACAGGGGGGTTACTCTGTAAACTCATAGGAATGTCAGCGTTGCAAAATAAATAAGAAAAAAGAAATACTAAATCGAACTGAAGAAATAAATCAGTTTTGGGAACAAGTAAGTATTAGAATTGCTTCATAGCTCCAACAAATAGTCTTTTACTTTTGGGCTTTTCTCTCCAAGAGGCTGAATTTTGGGGCATTATTAAGGAGCTGAGGTCGAAATGGAAAAAACAAAAGACAAACTTTCTACTTGAAAAGACAAATCTCATCTTTAACATGGCAATCTGGCTTCTCTGACCTGAAATAATGATGCACCAAGGCCAATGTTAATATATTTTATATTATTCTAAAATGTATGCTAATCACTTGCTTTGAGTTTTCTTGGTGGTATAATTTGAAATGTTTTTTATGCAAGGACCTATTCTCCCAAATATGAGGACAGAATATTTTACTGACTGTATTTGAAGGAAGGAAAAACTGGTCCAGAGCAAAGTCTACCAAAAACTCCAGTCGCAGCATCTTGATGGCTTATTGGTTATTCAGAACAGTGTTATTCCAGCCTGAAGTGAATACAAATCACACTAGCCAAAGACACACACACACATATACACACACACACACATACACGTACACACCTTCTCCAGGGACTGGAGCTGTTCTCTCTGTCTTTCATCCAGTGCCTGGCTCTGGCTCTGCAGGGACTCCCTTTCTTCTTCCATTCTCAGCACTTTGTCCTTCAGCCGGCTCCGCTCGTTGTCCAAGTCCCTGATGGCTGCTTCCTGGGTCATCTGGGTGGCCTGCAGGCTGCTTATCTGACCTATGACAGGACAGAGTCAACAAATGTGAGCAGAATGCAAAGAGCGATGTCATCTGCATACTGTCATTCTTGGAGGTTTCCTGTTAAGGCAACAAACACATGTTAAATAAACTGATGTCAGCATTTTAAACTTAAGTTTTGTCACTGGAGTAAATTTGCTGAATTACCATTTTCTTTAACCTCAATGTCATCCATGCTCATCACCATTCTTGTAACTATTCTCATGTCACTATTATTCATGAGGGTAATCCCTATAAACAGATATCTACATACAGTATGTATGCAGAAAGGGACAAGACTTTTGTATCGCAAGTGTTCTGCTTTCCATTTATAGTCTATTTGTAATGTGAGTAGCATTGACCAATCATGTTTGAGCTGGTTTTGGTTGTCTGCAGGTAAACTGCGGAGAGCAGAAGAGGAGGAATGCACTGGCCAAACCCATTAGCTATCATCAGACAACAATTTATGCTGGGTTCACACTACATGACATTTCTGGTCATTCCAACAGTCACTATGTCAGATTGTGGAGTCATAAAATCAAGCCATGACTTGGCCGACAGACATGACACACTACACGATGGTCCATGCCAATCATCCCTGGTCGTCTTTCATGACGTCCAAGATGTCATCCAGTTATTCTTGTCCTATTGTTATTATCATTGTTACTATTATTTCAGTCATTACGGCTGTTCATGAGCCAGCTGAAATGTTGGTGTAGTCATGTGAAAAGTGCCACCAGATGGCAGGAGCTACATTTGAAATACTGCGTGCAAACTATGCAAGTCACTGAATCCTCCACAACAAGTTCCTGCAAATGTTTCACAATAAAAGCCTGTTTAGAAAATTAAGGATTCTCTCAACCCAAATTCAAACAGGCTTTAAACAGATACATTTGAGTTTGAAATGACGGCGCAATGCATTAACTTTATCAAGGCAACAGGAGCAGATAAAAAGTAAAAATAGAAAAATACAGAGGGAATAATAAATAACGGCCTGTTTATAATGTAGTCTGTTTCAAATGAAGCTGGTAGCCTCTGCAGTTGTGGTGAGTAAAAGCCCCAACACTATTTTTCATATTTTATTACTTTATATCCTCCATTATGAAGAAATAATATTATTTGCAAGCCTGATGCTCAAGGTAGTACTCACCGGGTTGCTAAAGTGTCTCTGCTGTTTAGGCCATAATTTTTCCCTTTTTACTGTGTCATGGTAACATCTCTAGAGGAAATATCAGTAAAACTGGGGTGTTGTTCTCGTACAGTTGTCTACAACAGCAGAACGATCGAGTGACGGCTGTGATGGGAGACATTGTGAATGACAAAAAGAAAATCAAACATGCTAGACTTTCTGTCGGGACTTCATGAGGTGTCCCAGATGTGGCATTGGTTGTCATCTACTATGACACACTACACGAGATAAAACAATGGATTATTGCGTACAACACTCGTTGTCGTTCACGATCCCAGCCGACACGGTATGATGCTACATCAGGCTATAATCGGGCTGATATTGTGTAGCGTGTACCCAGCATTAGCTTTCTGTTTATCTGCATCCATACACAGATATTTGTTTATGGAGATTAGCCAAAATGTTGTCTCACTCTGTCTCCAGTTGCTGAAGGGACTGTAAACAATGATTGCCACACAAAAAAGAAAGTATCGGCCCCCATATCTGTTGGAGACACCAGAACCCCTGAATTATTAGCAGTTGCCCTCAGAGGTAAAGTTATCTTTTGACCAATAGCCAGTAAGTTCCAAAAATGTTCATGACTGTAGTGACGTAGCTAGCTATGCAGGAAGATGTTGCTGACATTCTTAATTCTGCCTGCAAAGCTCTATTGGTTGACTGATTGATTGATTGATTGTCTCACCATATCAGTTTGAATTACTCAACAAATCTGAGATGTGGGTGCAATTCCAAGATCTGGAACCAGGCTTAAATTTGCTTTATGGTAAATGCTGACCTATTGCACTTGCTGCTGTTCAGCACACACAGTCATGACTGCTCTTGCCCCATCAAACACCGATGTAGCAATGTTCCCATGGTTTAAGATATCGGCAGTTACTTTAGTGACCAATTGAAATGATAGTCAATGCTACAAAAACAGTAGCTGTAATAACTGGAATTTCCTTTAATATAAATGGCTACCAACACTTCAAAACCAACCAACCTACCACAGGAACCAAAAAAACAACCTCTGGTCCCTTTACAGTTTAAATAAATGAGGAGCTTTGGCCTGCACTAACTCGTTAACATGACAGTCACAGTTATGATCACCAGCTGGATCGTATCTGTCCTCTTCACATGCAAACAGCTCCAGTGTAAAGTGGTGAAGCATTCTCCTTAGGCATGAGGAGCTCATAGGAACTAATGGGCCGAGCATAATTCTTCACCGAGTTACAAAGCACTGACGGAGAGACATCACAAGAAATTAAATCAGATTCTAACATGCGACAATGTACGCAACATGAGTGCACACAAACACTCACACTACAAACTGGGCATAATTGATGTGAGAATGGTTTCTCCTGCCCCAGAGGGACTGGGAATACCATGAGCTGAGACATACAGCATTATTGTACACCATTAAAATGTTCCAGGCCATGATGCCTCAGACAAGATGAGAGAAGCTGTTAGTGGATGTGTTTGATGTGTTTGCATGACAAGCCCAGGAAGTGTCTTGTTGGTAGTGTGGGTGCGAGAATTCATGAGCATTATGAGTACCATTTGAGAGAGGAGAAAGGTCTTACTGGCTTTGAGCAGTATTTCAGTTGCTTGCTGCTGAACGCGATCTCTGGCTGCCTCGAGTTCACATTCTGCTTCCTTCTGACGGATCTCCACAATTTCTGAGTTCTGGGTCACTTCGTCCAGCTGCTTGGTTAAGTCCTGGAGAGGCACAGAACAAAGGAGATGAAAGAAAACTCTGTTAACAGACATAGTTGAGTGGCAGCCATACCTGACTTCCATGACAAACATTACATAGAAGAGAATAAAGTAGCCGGACCACTGTTTCAGTGAGTCTTGCACATGAACTGATTGATGTACATTCTGGTCAATCAATGAGTGAAATTATGGAACCACAGTGACTTAAGATTTTGGCATTAAAATTAAATCATGAACTGAAAAAGGAAACACTGGCATCGAAACACTTGTATTCAAAAACGTTATATTGCCACTAAGACACGGGCATTAAAAATGGGATGAAGGAAACACCCACATGCTCTTGATAAGTAAATCAAACTTGAGTTAATTTACTATCATTATTATGTTACAATTAAGTTGTGACTGCATAAGTTGTAGCTGTTATAATTTGAAGCCAACAATGAGTTTTCAGACATATCGGGCTGCCATAGCTGGTATAGAATGAAGCATATTGGTGGCATATTACTAATACTGAGGATCAGGAATGTAAATGCTGACTGCTGCTCAATTAATAAGAACTAGACTTCAGGGAGGGATTTGATGTGCTCGCACACAAAAGCGAGAGACACACACAGTACAGTAGCTGTGTGATTTAGCACTCTGTAGGAACTTATGAGAGGCAATTTCACATCTTTCAATCCCATCAAACGGTCTGCCTCAAACTTAATTACTGCTGCTACGGCTAAGACAAAGAAACCTCAGTGTGATAATAACCACCGAGGAGTCACACACAAATTAGATGTGATGTAACGTGTGTGTGTGTGTATGTCTGTGTTAGACTGTGTGGGTCTGTGTGTGTGTGTGTGTGTATTGATTTCCCAGATGGGCCCAAAGCAGGTAGCTACACATTGTGACTACTAGTTTTAGATAAGGCATATATAAAGAGAGACAGAGAGAGTGTATGTCTGTTTTGTACATCTTTGTGAGGTCCGACTGGGTTTCAGACCTTGAGGGTTACACTTTTTTTGGAAAGTGAGACATTTTGCCCAGTCCTCACTTCTTCAAAGGGTTGTCTGAGGCTTAAGACTTGATTTTAGGGTTAGGGTTTAAACTAATGAGAGAACTGGCCCACATTGTGAGGTGTATCTCATAGTGCATAGGCACAGATAAAATAATATAACACTCCTCCAAATATAAAGCAACCTTAAAAGAACTTAAAGCAAAATATTACAAGGGTGCCAATAAGGGCTTAGGGTTGGGGGAATAAAACAATGGTCCAGGTCTCTGCTTGTCAGAGTGTTTCTCATATGGCCTCCCCTCCAGGATGTGAGCAGGCTCGACCTGGCTTCAGTTTTTGTCAGAGTCGTATTTACTTGCTGGTGAGCTGCTGGTCCCCTATGATGGCAAATCGGAGCTGGTTAAGGTCAGGGTGAGGGTCAGGGTTGTGCATGTTGTTGTTGTTGTTAAAATGAGGTTAAAATGATGTCCTAAAGGGTGCTCTCAACTATGGTGTATAAACATGTGTGTCTATGTATTCTGGTTTGTCTGTCTATATGAGGACCAGTGTGAGCTTTAGATCCAAAGGAGGACAATTTTAAGAAGTAAAGACTTTTTGAAAAGTAAGGACACTATTCGAAAATAAGTACAATAAATCCAGTTTAAGGGCTAAGACATGGTTGTTAGCATGGGTTGAGGTTCAAACTAGATTAAGTTTAAGTAAAAATTATGTCATTGTCTTTGTTAAAGTTATAATGCATTGCTCTATGAAATGTGAGGACCAATTTCACTGAGTTCACTGAGTGCCAGACTGAGTTTTCAGTACGACACTTCTGAGTGGAGTTGTTACAATAATGATTACTGATATCAGAAATGCCTCTGATACTTCCTAAAATGCTAGATCAGGCATTGGCAAGTATGCAGGTCTACGCACCGATCTGATACCATGGAAATTATTGATAAAAATGTAAGTAGTGCGTTTTCCTTGAAATCAGTTCTTCTTCACTGCTCTAAAAAAGTAGCCTACACAGCAAGTTGTGCTGTGCAGCTACTGTTAACTACTGTTTTAGAACGGTAAAGAAGAACTGATTTCCACTAAATCTCCATTCAAAATGTCAGCATTCTGGCGATATTTCACACTGGAGAGTCCCATCAGCAAAAAGGCAACATGTATAGTATGCAAGGCTTTAGTTTCAAGGGAGTGCCAATGGCGTTGCTAAATTGTGGCTGCATTTTTCAAAAGTAAATTGTTATTTATTTCTAAAATACAGTTTTCAAATGAGTGACAGTCAAATATAATAAAAGAAGTTATGTGGCATTCTTTGTCTGCTTGTATTTGTTCATATTTTATAAAGGTTTTAACTTGAGCCATGCCTTACAGCATGACAGCAATCATTTCACAGCCATAATGGGTTAACATAGGTTAGATTATTTTTCTTTTTGTCACGCAATTGTATCTGATCGATAATCAGTATCGGCAAACATGCAAGTTCAGGTATCAGAATTGATATTAAGAAGGGAAAGTGGTTTGGAAGAGAGAGGGGAAAGTGGATATATACTCTATTTAATCCTCACTTCCTTAAATGGTTGTTAGAGGTTGAGTCTGGCATTATTCTAAACCTGTGTGTCTCTATTGAAGGCATCAGTCTTGACACAAATCTATAGTTTAACTCTTTTTTTTTTTTTTAAGATTTTCTTGGGTTTTTCTTTATTCGACGGGACACACTTAGGCATGAAAGGTGGAGAGAGTGGGGATGGCATGCAGTAAAGAGCCGCAGGCTGGAATCAAATCTACAGCCTCTGCAGTGAGGGCAGTGCCTTTGTGTGTGGGATGCCTGCTCAAACCACTGAGCCACTGGGCGCCCCATGCTTTCATATTTTTACCAGGACCAGTTATTTCCTGAAACACTTGGGAAATATAAAAGTAAATGTGCTCTAACAGGAATGAAAAGCACATTTGGTGGGAACTATTTCCAGCAACGGCTGGCGAACATACTCTCTCAATGAGGGTCCCCACAAGTGCAATGAACAAACATGAGTGTGTGTCTGAAGCTGAAGGAGGGGTAAAAATAGTTTAATAGTTTAATTAATTGCACCTCAGTTGAGTTATCTGGGCCAAAAGAGGAATCCTATTATTGACAGCATTTAGTCATTACCACTGATTCACCCCTCATCAAATTTAAACAGTAAAATAAAGCAAACACACAGAGCCTCACTTGTGTCAATCATCCTTATTGGACATGACTGAATCCTGCATTGCCATTTAAATATAAAAGGCCCTGAAAACTATGCTTTAGATGATTTATTGTTTTATCCTGCTAAAAGCTTCCCTCAGCCAGTCCAGATAGGCTTTACCTGAGAGTGAAGTATTTAGTCCAAAGACAGTGACAGCAGCAATTTACCAAAGCTTCGCTGGAGTATTTCACTTGGGGGATAATTTGTAATTTTTGGCATGCATATTCCTACAGAAGCCTGTGAACAGTCAGCGATTAATTACGTCTGTCTCAGTTACTCCGAGCCATCATTTGCTTGCATTTCTCTGCAGATTTGCCTCCTAAATCATAAGCTAAAGGAGGATGACAGAGAACAGTGAAGCAGGGAGCTGTAGCATCCTGACACCAACTACAAGTGCTTTCGACTGGTGTTAAGTCGATATTTGATGCCACTATTTCTACCCGTGAAGTATGCCGCCGGTACAGTAATTATGCCTCCTGAGACTACGGAACATTTTGATTTGGTGCAACATTTTAATTTTCCAGAGTGAAAAGAAATTTAGTGAAGAGAGTCGAAAAATGTCACCCTGCTTGAGCAAAATGCTACCTTCCGGAAACCAAATGATGACTAACTATAGTCAAGAGGAGTAATGAGGTATGTGGAAGATCAAAACAAAGATTTAAACATCTATTGCGAGCTTGTTAAGGTTAAATTAAAATCTCGTATGTCAAAGACTGAGGCTGTTATTAAGAGATTACTGTGATATATTACGTTAGTAACAACACGTCAGCTACGTGCAGTATGAAAGGCGAGATCAAACTGTTTCTACCCTCTGATTTCTGTTTTACTGCCTTGAATCTTGTATCAAATGAGAGAATCTGGAGGAGCTGTCAAGTGAAGTTGGTTTCGAGCTCGCCGCTCGGTTGTCGTTTCTTTATCTGGGTTACAGTTAATTGCTCTGAAAAGGAATGGAAATATTAACTCCAGGCACACCAACCACTGCTGACCTTGATCATATTCTCAGCAACAGTGAGAAGGGGGGGACCCCTTCCTGCCTTCTGTGCAATCAGTGATAATTTCACACAAACTTCACAGCAAATCATAACAACAAAACAGACCTACTTAACCAATTCCCCCGGAGCATGTGTCAACTTCATTTTCAACGGTGGAGATAATGTCATGTGAGTGTACACCAAAGACCTTACAGAACTCAGAAAGTGGAATTTCAGAGAGATCTACTTGAAAAGAGAACACAGCGTTGCTATTTTTGCCCGAAAACAAAATGCACTCATTACTGATTGGTAGGTGCTAAGAAACAGTTCCACACTGAAGGTGTTCATTTGAAGAAGGACTCAGTTCTCTTTCTGGTCAACTTCAGCTCTGATGGGGCCTCAGTCCTCTCTCTGTTCACACTATATATATAACATATATTGACATAGTTTGGTTTTTAATTTGACATGGCACTGCAGTGTGATTATGAAGCCCCTTGCTTTCAGATGAACCTAAAATTGGAGGAAAACCTTAGCGTTTCTGTACTGTAGACTGTTGCTGTTTGATGTATTCTGCATTCCACATCTGGAGACATGCAGTATCTTCCGTGGACCAAACTACTCCTCGTCCTGCGCCCTTGCAAGCATTACAGGCCAACGTGGTTTCGTCTGATTTTTCAAGCATCCCAGTACAGTAGCATGTGATCTAGAGGGCTAAATACAATGGCAAAGAGCAAAGCGAACCTGGAGCACTTTGTGATCACAAGGCAAGGGTTAAGTGAACCGCACTGCAGACTTGAAGCAAATCCCGGGGGGTGGTCGGAGTTTGGTTTGCTCCAGAGGGGTCTGAGTTCTCTTGGAGTGTTTGTTTATGCCCAAAAAATGCTGAGTCACCACTCTGAGTCCATTTAGAGGGCTGAAAAACACCCTGTGAAAACACCCTTAAATGGCTGTCGATCGTAGGCAAGTCACGATAATTTGATAATCCAACATTTGTTGGATGATACGTTGTCCCACAAATAATCGCAATGACCAATATTATTATTAAGACCATTTTATGCCACTGATATAACTATAACATAATTATCATTCTTGGGAATATTCAGACATTGAATTTGGAATATGAAAAAAATATTTAACATATTTTCAAGAGGTAATTAACACCTGTTAATATACAAAAGATAATACATTTATAGGAGCAGCCCAAAATTACTCCATTTGAGACTTAATACAAAATTTGGCCAACAAAAATAAAACTAAGTGATGCCTCTTTTGACTAATTGACAAGCTTAGCAAAGCTCTGGGAACACTGCAGTTACCTCCATGATAAAGCCAATGTGCTGCCGGGACGGACAGCCCAGGAGCCGGGAGGTTTGCTGGTGGATTTACGGAGTGGAAGATGAAGTTGTAGGAAGGTAGAATTACAAACAACAGACGTTTTAGCTTGTTGCCAGAAAATGGCAAACTACTGACTATCAGGACTGCGTCTCTTCCACTTCAAAAGTGCAGCTGCAGGCAACCAGTAAGCTACACTGTGTCATCTTTGAAATGTTTGATTTGTCTTTAGATTCGCACAAGCAATCAGGGTGGAGAGAGAAAAAAAGGGGAGAATCACTGCACCAAAGTCTTAAAGTGGGAAACTCAGCTGTTTGTTCTGGCACCATGTTTGCTAAAATGTTGGGGACATTTTTTTTAAATAAAAAACACATGTTATAACTAATAGGCAAAATCGAGGTCATGTCCATAAATCAAAGGTAAAGTTGATATCATAATTATCCTGACAGGCCTATCTTAAGTAAAAATAAGCACCAAGAAAACAGCAAAATATTTGTGACAAATGACCTGGAAACTACATAAAAAAAACATTTTAAATTCAACATTCAGGTGCTTGGGGCACAGAAGACTACATTAGAAATAAATAAATAATAACTAAGATGATCATGACACAGCAGAGTTTCTAAGTAAAGAGTGCAGATGATCTTCAACAGGTTCACCAGCAACCAAAAAGCTGTGTTTACATTTAGTCTGTCTTATCAAATGTGTTGTGTGTATCCCTCAGGTCTAACAAACATGTTGAGTGCATTCACTTCTCATAAAACATATGCAAACCTATTTATTTTTTAATATTATATATCGTGAACAGAAACATTCATGCTTTCTAGCCTGCAGTCTTCCTCTTTACTGCCTTCACTGTTGCATTGCTAAGTGTCTTTGCTTGTTGACGGCCCCAACTTTTAACAAGGGACTGGAATGTGTAATATGTTATGTGCCTGCGCATGTGCATGATGCAAATGTGCACTCGTAAAAACATTGCTCCATAGTGCTCACAGTTGTCAAACACTCCACATTAAGTTACCTATGGGAGGGGAGTTGGGACAAAAAGTTGACATAATGTAAACACTTGATGAATAAAGATCATTTTTACATAATAAAAATGGCTGCTACAGAACTGTTTGCTTGTAATAGATATAATTGATGTAAATAAAGGTGATGATAACTGGTTGGAACAAATGTGTTTGACTAAGCTCTCAAAGCAAAGTGTACTCTGCTGTGGATGTTTGATGTCTGGACAGAGGGTAATGTCAGATAAAACAGTTCGTTGAACATCCACCTTCTGGAATTTAATCAGTGAATTGAAGTATCAACACCAGGCTGAATCCATTTTATCTCATTTTTATCCCATATAACCATTTTATTTTATACACACATTTTATTATCTATTACAAAGGACAAGTTTTGTAGGCTTCCCATAAAAACTGCATCAGAATACAGCCAATCACAGACTTTGTTCCATTAAATTTCAGGATGTTCCGGGACTGTCCTTTTTAGAGTTTATAGTCCAGTCATGGCACAAGCATGTGACTTTAAAGACAGCAATGTGTTTGAACCAGCTGTTGGAGGCTCAGACTCACCTTGACGGTGCTCTCAGCTGTGTTGAGGGACGCCTGAAGCTTGTGGGACTTCTCTCGGTTTTCCCGAGCTTCGTCCGATACCCTGGCCAACTCGGCCCTCAGTTTGCCGAGGGTTTTCTGGAGCGCCGCCTCCTGAGTCTGGAATTCCCGCCGCAGCTCGGCCTCGGTGCGTTTCCATGCCAACAGGTTGTCGGCAGTTAGCTGCTGAGTTCTCTTCATGGCCTCCAGCTCGCGCTCGTAAAACGCCTGAGCCTGGGGACGGACAGACTGGTGTGAAAAAAGCACCTTAATCCAAAACAGATTAATGGAAGTATAAAACATAAAGCCTCTAGCACGGACACTGTGCTTTATCTTCTTTACTAACTTTGACTTTTTTCACTCTTCTTTCTGAAAAATTGGATTGCAACCGAAAAACATATTGGACGGTTTGAAAAGCTTTCTCATCAAAATGCATTCTAATGCATAAACAACCAATGCAGACAAAATTTGAAGCCAAAATGTTTTGGCTGACGGCATTCATTGTCAATGAGGATGTTTTTCTGTTGAAATTAACATCTTCTAAACACAGTACAATTTGCTGTACACAAATCTGCAGATCACAGCCTCCAATTTCAGCAAGGTCAACAAAGCTGTGCCAATAAATGTAATTTTGGTTCTTTCTCAACCATTACTTTCGTCAGCAGAGCCTCTTTTACTTTACAGCACCATTAGGTGTTCCTTTGTTGTGCTACAAAAAGAAATAAAAAGCAGTGTTTTAAACAGCGAATTCTAATTACATTTTACTGATGTTTTTATTCAACAAAGGCTGATAACCGATCTCAGTGGAATTTCAGAGATTTTAGGGTTCAGGGCAGATTCGGAAAGTTCAGTAAACAGGAGCATAATGTGAGGCTTGAGGTTTGTGTCCCAGGTTTCAAAGCAAATACATAATCGTTCCACCCTCAATATAATAAACAATACATTTGCCTTTGATGCAGAGTTGCTGACATTTATCATCCAGCACTGTACAGGACAGACTCCAGCGTCATGCATTTATTAAGTTTATGTATAAATGCATTTACGTTATAAAATATGCCTGTTTAGACCTGCATAGATGTAACAAGAGGCTAATACTCCACCACAGGAAATACTACCCAGGTTATCTGCAGTGTGTCCAAGCAATCTACAGTAGCCACAGTAATGTACCTTGCTGAGTTTAGCCTCATACTCCTCCACCAGCCTCTTCTTGTCCTGTTTGAGCTCCTCCACCCTCTCTGTCAGGGAATCAACCTATAACACATCAGCACGACAAGAGAAAGACAGCTCATGTTTGGTGAAGTTTGGGGCAATCAAAAACAAAAGGCTGTCTTAAAGCTGGTGTAGGCAGTTTAATTTTGGCGTCATCAGGTAAAATCCCAAAATAAACTTTGAGCAGATAGTAATTCAAGTGCACTGAGAGAACTTCAACTCCTCTTGGCTCTATTTTCAGGTTCAAGAAAATCTAGGCTGTGAGGGGAGACTTTGACCAATCACAGTTCATTTCAGAGAGTGGGCATTCCTATTGGCTGTTCTATATGCAGATGCATGTTCACATCCCTACAGTGAAAGCATGATTCAATGGCGGAGAATCCTGCAGAAAAAGTTGCTATCCCAGCATTGGCAACAACTGCCTACACTGCAAAGAGACCCAAAAAGGAAGACGGACTTATTAAAACAACAAAACACATGTCAATATCAGCAAAGTGTTTCAGAGATGGAGCTAAAATGTTACTAATAGTTTAGCCTTCTGCTAACCAGAGCTAAAGACTCATGTCTAAAGCAAATTCAAGTCTGTGTTTATGTAGCTAACGTTAGCTGGAGCCTCAAATCACAAACCTTTCTTACACCGAAATTGCCCTCTTTATGCGGCCTTTGCATTTTTACACAGAATGAAATGCTCCAGTGTAGGATTACAGACAGCATCCCGGCATCTTGGAATCAAAAGAGGCCTGATGGGCGTGACATGTAACATCAGAGTGTCAGCCTCTAGACATAAAACATATGCAAAATATAGAAATAACAAACAATTACCGCCACAGTTATATACTGGCTGATCTTGTCCTCCGCTAGGAAGGTAGGGAGCTCCTGAATCTCAATGTTTTCCCAATTTGCGGACATTTACTGCCACTGTTCTTCTTCTTTAAGTTAGCCACTTACTGCTAACAGCTACTTTTTAAATCTTTAAATTGTAGGTTGCTGGCATAACAAGTCGTAAAAACATCACAGCCATCTTGCCCATGGCCCCGTCCTGTGGCTGTCCTGTTCATACAGACACCATTTTGGCACTGTTACAATCTCCTGTGGCGTATTAAGGGTGACACCACAGTGAGGTGGTGCAATATTCCCGCCTTGAACAGATAGTGTAAAAGGGGCTATAGTGCGTCCTCCGCCTCGCTCCCTGCAGCTACAGACCACACCACCAGGAGGAGAGTGGGCTGAAGCTCCAGATAGACCCCCAGTCGGCAGCTGCAGCAACACGAATCCAGCCAGCACAAACCGCAGCTCAGGGGCAACCTGCCAGCCTGACGGCAGTATTTCTGTTGCTGCTTTTAAACACATAAGATCTGACACTGCTGCTGGCCAACAGCTTGCTGTGATGCAAGCCACTTGGGGGGTTGCGCTGCCTGAATTAAAGCTGCTACAGCAGCCGACTGAAAGTCCGGATCTACTATCCGCTCTCAAGTAGTCCACAGCGGCAGGGAAGTGAGGCAGAGGGACTGTGGGCTGGCTAGCCAATTCTTGTTTCATCTGTGGTCTGATAAACAGAGAGGGAGCTCTGAGGCGTGTGCCGATGCCTGTGGTCTTTTGGTGGGAGGGGCTTAGGACAGAGAGGGGGGAGCTGCAGGAGGAGAGTGTTTTCAAATTCTGCCATTTTTTTCTGCCTCCTCCAGCTTTAATAATTTGGTGTAGAGAGATAAACACACTTTAAAATGTGTACAATGTTGCAGTGACAGTGACCTTACATACGTAAAGAAACAGTTGGAGTTGATGTAGCAGGTTAACTCACTGACAGTTTATAAGGTAGTAATCACAGCTGTCCCACTTTTTTCTGGTCCCCCCTGTTGTGATTTAGTTTGTTGCTTTAGCTTTCATTTCTGCTCTATTTTCGCAGTCATGAGTGTGTTACCTCGGCTTTATGGAGCTGCCCCAGTTTCTCCTGGTCTTTACTGTAGTTTGCGTTCTGACTCTGGTGGCTGCGGAGGAGCTCCTGGATCTCCTGTCTGTGCTGGGCCTTCAGCTCCTCCAGAGCAGCCCTCTTCTCCTGCTCAAACTGGGTCTGGGCCTGGCTGAATGTACGCAGCTTGTCCTCAAAGGACCGTCGCATCTCCTCCACCTCCCTTGACATGGACACCACACGCTGCGTGTGCTGCCAAAAAAAGACAGGGATGAAAGACTGAGTGGACAGGAGGATTGCTTTATGGGTTTGAAGGCTTCTTACACTGTGGGTTAACTTTTTAAACAACTCTAAGCCAGGTGGTGATGTATCGGCTTGGGGGAATTTGACCTTCTGGCTGCCAACCTGTCTGCTTTAGCACTGACAACCAGCAAACCCATTAAATAGAAAACCATTCATGTAGCATTTTCTCCAATCAATCGGATGCATATTGAGACTGATATTCAATATCAGTGACTTCAAGGATGGTCTCTACATTCACAGTATCACAAAGCTGGCAAGGAACATGATAAACATCTCCCCAGGCCAGATTTACATTTACAGATTTACGCCTTCTTATTAAATTTGCCTGCACAGTCTGAAATTAGCACTCATTTACGAAGCCAGCAGATAATTACACAATCAGCGACTCATGTTAACTACTCGGTGCAATTTGTACCTGAAAACATAAGCTAAAACGATTCATTTGAGTGGTGAATTCTGTGCAACATAGAGCCCTCAACCAGCTCTGGAACAGAATAATGTTCATTTATTTGTATTTTGATGATACTGAAAATGAACTACTGATAAAGTTACTAAAATGTGCATGAGCTTCAGTCTGATTGTACATTCTTTTGTTGATTGGCACTCAAAATCATCCATCCATTCCCTTTTACCTAAACACAGAGCTGTACATCCTCTACCCTCTGTATGTGAATCAATACAATAATGTCATCCATCTGTCTATCCATCCTGAATCGATTTGTAACAATGCTCACTGTCCACACATCCACCCACACACACGCACACAAGGGAAAGGTCACATACACTGGCTTATACACTTGACTTATATACTGTAAGTCCAAACACAATCTGTTGTCCCGATATATAACAGACAAGGCAGAAGCTTTGCACTCCTCTGCCGCTAACTACAGCAAAACAAGGTAGGCCGTGTTTAATTTTAATTCATTGAACAAAAAAATTAAACACTTTTGTTTTGGCTCCCATTTTTTTCCCCACAAGTTTAAGTTAAAGATCTAAGACTTTTTCACGTGTTCAATAGATAAGTGAGCACTTCTCCTTTTTCAAGATAATCCATCCTCCTGAAAGGTGGGTAAATAAGCAGGTGTGCATTGGGATGGTCACAATAAAAGGCCACTCTAAAATGTATAGTTTGGTCACACAACACAATGCTACAGATGTTGCAAGTTTCGAGGGACTGTGCCATTGGCATGCTGACTTTATGCTGACTCCATCAAAGCTGCTGCCTGTGAAGTGACTGTTCATTTCACTACTCTACTATACTACTTTTACTACTCTACTATACTTTACGATAAGACATCTCCAATGTGGTTTCCCTTAATTTGGAAGTACATCCAACCGCCTTCACAACAGCAGACCAGGTGTAGCCACACCAGCCAAGGACCTCCACATCCAGTGTCTCCACTTTTAGGATGACCTAAGACCAGCCAGTGGGAAAGCTGATGCAACAATTGATGGCCAAAGTCATTTTCCTAAATTTGGCAGTACATCCAACCGCCTTCACAACAGCAGACCAGGTGTAGCCACACCAGCCTAGGACCTCCACATCCAGTTTCTTCACCTTCAAGATAGTCTAAGACCAGCCAGTGTGAAAGCTGATGCAACAGTTGATGTCCAAAAGTCATTTTCCTAAATTTGGTAGTACATCCAACCAGCCTCAGAACTGCACAAGTCGATTACAATGACAAACTGCTGTCAGGTCAAGACCCTGGTAAGGACAATGAGCATGCAGAGTGGCTTCCCTGAGATGGTTTCTGATGGCTTGTGCAGAAATTTTTCAGTTGAGCAAACCAACTGTCGCATCAGCTGTCTGGTTTCAGATGATCTTGAAGGTGAAGACGCTGGATGTAGAGGTCCTGGGCTGGTGTGGCTACACCTGGTCAGCTGTCGTGAGGGCAGTTGGATGTATTGCTGAATTCAGGGAAACAAAACTGGAGACGTCTTATGGTAGTGAAATGAAAATTCAGTTCACATGCAACAGCTCTGGTGGACATTTTTGCAGTAAGCATGTGGATTTTAACAAATTAGCAACTAAAATCTGAGAGAAATATATCTATTAAGTGCATGAAAAAAGTCTTAGATTCTTAACTTAAACCTGTGAAAATGGGGGCAAATACACAAGTGTTGTGTTTAAATTTATGTTCAATATCTTAAGTTTGTTTTAGGAAAGTTAACTTTATAGTCCCTATGAGTGGGAATAGATATCTCATAAAGTGCCAGGTTGGCACCAGATGAGGAAGGACAAGACTTTTAGTCCCTCCACATTTTTGGTGTTATGATATTATAACACCTGGTCTGGGTTTAAGGATTAGACTGCATTATTGAAGGTGGGTGCATTAGAGGCTGTGACAATTATGGCTCATCACAGTCACTACTTTCACCTTCTTTAATCACGGAGCTCTCCCCATTATGACACCCTAAAAGTCTGGGAATCTTGTGGAGAGTTTTCCTCATAGGAAAGGCATTGTTCTCTGAGACTTTGGATGGAAATTAATCTTAAACTTCAGTTTAGATCCTGAACAATCTTTATCACTTCATGTTGCTCATCACAGCCTCACATCTACCTGTATTATGAGTAAAAATGTGGAGCTCCAGACAACATTTTGGCCAGCCTCGTTTAATAAGAAATGATGCGCACAGCCATTACCCCGGTCACCCACTGTTAAGGATGACACAGGGTGAAAGACTGACAGGAACGGACAGTCCTGGGGGAGTTATAAATGGAGCGAGAACTTTTCAGTGACGAACATTTTTGTGGAGCTGTGTGACCTGTTTTTAAATGTGTCTGTCTCTAACATGCTTTTGATATGCTAAAAATAATAGGATAATTACACCATGTTCGATGTGCACATAAGCACAGAGGGCAGTGCTATTATTTTACAACAGTTTGATACAGGTTACAGCTGTGGCGATAAGTTGGATGTCCAGACAAACACACAGTGGTGATGCTGACAGGCAAGTGAGACTCTCCAGCCTCACAACAGGGGACAGAGACAGACATTCATACTGATTACCTGCAGCTGTGACTGCAGCATAATGCCAGGCACCACTGCCTCTTAACTCACACACACTCTCTCTCTCTCTCTCACACACACACACACACACACACACACACACACACACACACACAGACTGCATCATTCTTCTGTCTACCTGGGCCTCAGTGCAAAGCTGCATGTCCTCCACCCTCTGACGGTAGCTCTCGAACTCAGCCAGCGCCTGTCTCTTCATCCTCTCGTGGAGCTCCATGGACTCCTCCAGAGACTGGATCCGCCTCTTCAGGTCCATCTCATCACTGATCTTGCTCTTGTACTGTTGATTTAATCAGGGAAAGTATTTAGAGATTGCATCTGATTGTGCACCAGAACACACACAAAAAATCAAGGGATACATGTGCCAGATTGTCTGGGTGGAAACGCAGTAGGTCCACCAAACTTCATTGACATCTACAAACACATTTTATGTAATTTTCTGACAAATAAGCTACAATAACATACATTCAAGAAAATATATAATTATGATATATATAGTCTTCTTGGCGACAGTCAATAAAAAAACATGGCATTCTGATTTCTTAAATAGGTTGGCTGATGTGCATAGACTTTAGCCTTGGCTTTGAATTAGCTCATTATGATACTCAAATCAAAATGAAAATTAAAAGATTAAATAGGTACACTCACTGCAGTTCAATTTATTATATTTAATTCAAAGCACAACACTGGGCCCTCCCTCCTGGAAGACTTTGTGGAGAAGTATAGCATGTAAATGTCTTTTTATATGTGTTCTGCTGTTCAAGGTTATTCACATCGCTGTCAGGGAGTAATTCCCATAAGGAGAGATGACATATAGACCTAAATAATTAATATTCGGATGATTAAATATTGATGAGCTCCTTCTGAATGTGATCTCGACTCTGTGGCTCTCCAGTGGATCAGCTGCCATGTGATAGTGTGCAGCTACAGTGCAGAGAAATACAGTAGTTTACTGCAGCTGTAGATGACTGTGAGATACACAATGATGCCGTCTCATGTTGACTGACTGACCCAGATGTGACCGCAGTGAGTCCACTTCTAAGGAGTCCCTTTGGCTTGTTTTAATATTCATGAACTGTAAATAATTCTAAAAGTAATATTGTTGTTATTCCTCCAAGGAAGCAGCGATTGACGACATTACTTATTTAAATTAATGTTAATTTACAACCAGCAGTGTAAAGCAACTAAGTACACAATGTGCACAATTTTGAGGTACTTATACTTTGCTTAAGTATATATTTTTATTTATGCTACATTATACCTCTACTCAACTGCATGTCACAGGCAAATTTTGTTCTTCTTACACCAATATATTATTTCTGTGGGGAGTTTACATGTTCTCCCCGTGTCAACATGGGTTTTCTCCAGGTACTCCGGCTTCCTCCCACAGTCCAAAGACATGCAGGTTAATTGGTGACTCTAAATTGTCCATAGGCGTGAATCTGAGTGTGAATGGTTGTCTGTCTCAATGTGTCAGCCCTGTGATAGTCTGGCGACCTGTCCAGGGTGTACCCTGCCTCTTGCCCAATGTCAGCGGGGATATGCTCCAGCCCCCCCATGACCCCTAACAGGATAAGCAGTTAAGGAAAATGAAAATGAATGAATGAATATATTATTAATGATTAAACCTTACCCAGCAGGAACATTTAAGTGATATGTGCATTAATCTATCAGTGTTAATGTAATGATATTAAACTGCAATATACATTATTCAGAAATGGACCATTATGCGTAATGGGGACTTTTACTGTTGGCACTTTAATTTATGTTTTGATGCTAATACATATGACCTTTTGCTTAGGTGAAATTTTAGTGTTTTTACACTGTGGTAAAACTACTTTTACTCATAGGGAAACTCCTCCATTTTGTTGTGTCTAAGTGACTAATGGAGACAACAGTTTTTGAAATTGGTCCAGTATTGGGAGAGGCTGCTCCAGCTGCAGCAACAAAACAGGCTGTGATGTGATCACTATGGGCAATTGTGCACCGTCAATGCACGTCCATTGAAAGTGCTTATTTTTGCCACTGGCAGACTCAGATTGTTATTAGAAGTGTCTGATAATATTGTAGAAAAGAAGAAATAAACATTTTTTTTTCTGATATTTTCTTGATCTGTTCATTATTGTGACCAAGTCTTGCTTACGGAAAAGTCTCAATATGGAATCTTGCGAGAAGTGACTTGTTGCAGGGAAAACATCGTTGGCAATGTTAATGAGAGTTGGAGAGAGGGGTGCTGAGAGTAGGTTGTTGTTTTGGAGTACAGAAAGCACAGCTTAGTGTCCAGTATTTAACTGATTTTCCTAATGTTGAAAAGTCTGCATGATTTCAGAACTTCAGGCTTCTCCTTCAGCAAGACTTGGTTCCACAAACTAACAAACAGACCAGATCTTCAAAAGGTAAGCAAAAACATTTCATTTCTCTGTAAGGATCCTTTCAAATAATGTTGTCGGACATTTGTAATAACAATCTTGAGCTTGTCAGTGGCAAAAAACAAGCACTGTTAAAGGATGTAAATTGATGTAGCGCATGGGATTACATAGTAGGGATTACATTGCAGCCTGTGTCACCACTGTGGGTCTCTCAGTACTTGAGCAATTTCAAATACTGTTGTCTCCATTAGTAACATAATATCCCTTTTAACAGAGATCGTAGGGCTCCTATGAAGTCACTTCTTCAGGTTGCCCTTGCATTTATCACAGAGAGCCATATGATGGTGGCATCATGCTGACATTACATAATCAAAAAAGGCGTGACAGGCATGACCTGTAACACATAAGCTATGTTACTGGGTTAACATTTAACATATGCGTCAGCAGGGCTTTATGAACAATAGCAATGGCATAACGTGGCAATAACAATCAATTATTGTCCCCATTATATGGCTGCTGATCTCGTCCTGAGCTCTGAAGATAAGGAGCTCCTGCACCTTGTTCTTTAAGTGAGCCACTAGCTGCTATCAGCTACTTTTTAAATCTCCCATGGTGGGTCGCACGCATGACACATCATCAATATGTCGCATCCCTGCCTCCTATGATCCCGTCCTGCCAGCTGTCCCATTTACACAGCCATCGTTTCAGCGGTGTAACTACCTCTGTTCCAGGCTTAAAGGTGAGACAACTTTGTCCTCGCATCCTGCAATTGTACCTTTTATACAGAATGGTGAGGCAGCATAATAGTGCCATACTCCTGTCTTGAACAGGCAGGGTAAAAGGGGCTTTGCACTAAAAACAGGAAATTATAGTTAACAACTCACGAACAAGGTACAGGTGATTTAACTCAGAGAACATTAACGTCATATAAAAGTATTCAAAATTACAATTAATGTAAAGACCTGTAGTATCTTCTCCCGGGTCTCGGAGAGAATCTGCTGCACCTCCTCTTCATGGGCCTCCTTCAGAGTGGCGATGGCCGCCTCGTGTTCGTCGTTTTTTGTGTTCAGTGCATAGATAACCTGCAGCAGAGAGGAGAGAAACCCATTAGCTGTCAGACATGTTCACAATCAGGAGTTGTTGCGGTATTAAAACTGGTGGACTTACTTACTGAACTTACTGGACTTACTGAAAAACATCATAAAGAATTCTAATTATGTGTCAGAGTTGGTACTCGACTTAAGGGAGGGTTAGAATTTAGAATATGCACTATAATACACCAAAAATACTTCTACGGAACATACAGTATGGCTACATTTGTGCAAAGATGTATATAAATTCACTGTTAAAAAGATGCAAACCCTTGTTACAATTTAAATAATTGCAAATTCTTTTTTTATTCCTCTAATTAACTTACAGATCAAATGCAATTAGGACAAAAAGCAGGCAGAGAAATGCAAATTACTGTCGTATTATAATGGTTATGAAGCTATTGCATTGCAAATCAGCTGTGGTATATAACTGGTATACAGCTGCACGCAGTATATGCCGTACAATCCCTCCAGTGTATGCATGGATGTGTTAAGTATTAGCTCAGAAGCATCAGTGATGCCCCACAGTCATAAATTAGCGATCGCTTGATGCCTTGTATTGCTGGGGATAAAAATAACACAAGCAAACTGTTGTGCATGAGATTGACCTTTAAATCCATCCCAAAAATACATGCAGCCATCCAGAGAGCCATAATCTGACAGCACAGTGATCCCCAGCTCACAGCCAGAGAGGGGGAGAGGACAGAAATGGGTTTTACATTTCCACATGAAAAACCATGAGACACTCTTCCCCATGCGTCTCTCCCTGCCGTGAGAAACAAAGTCATGTGTTTCCTCCTTTGAAAAAAAACCAAGTCAATAATTCAGCGCACTGAACTGCGCGATGGTGCTAAAGAGCCTTTGTTTACTCTGGACCAAAGTCCGCCAACAGAATTAGAAAAGGGAGAGCGGAGAAGAAGAGGAGAGATGAAGGAGGGCAAAAGCTTGCTTTGAAACAATGACATCCACTTTTTATGCCTTGCCATGCCTCACTGAGAGATGAAAGGATTTAGTTTGACAAGTGGTGGTGATTTTCAAACTCCTATTTGTTTATTCCCCACGCACACACACTGCTGCCAGCCACAGAGCTTTACTCAATAAGAGAAGAAATTAACATACATTGTAATCAAGAGGTACTCAGCCTTGGGAGATATTCCCTCGTTTGATTATACTGACCTCTTAATGCAATTATAATCAGCATCCTATTATGCCTATATTCTGCACATTTGATATATCCTGACATTTACTGTATATACTTTTAAAATATGTAACTTCTTTTAACTTCTAATTCAAGTGTAATGTGTTTCTTATATTTTAATCACTTAGGTTACATGTCTTGTGCTATCTCTACCTTCATTTGGGAAATAATTCATTACCACATTCATCCAAAAAAGAAAAAATTCGAAGCTTCGGCGCTTTTTTTTTTTCCGTTTTTTTGGGGGAGGCCTTAAACACAACTCTAACCTCCACTAGTCCGATACTGACAACGAGCACAGTCAGAGTTGGCAGACATGTCCAAGATGTCATCAGATGTGTGGTTGCACTTTAAAATATGCCTTGACAACAACAAATTTAGGAAATCACTTGAAAAATAGGGATGCACCAAAATGAAAATTTGTGGCCGAAGCCGAAGCCGAAGCCAAAGCCAAATATTATTAAACGCTTGGCCGAATACCGAGTACCGAATACCGAATATCATTGTTTAGTTTTTCATTAGTTTTTGCAGATGAACCCCCTCCAGATTAGTGTTGTCACGGTACCAAAATTGGGACCCACTGTATGATACCAGTGAAAATATCATGGTTCTGAGTAGTATCATGATACCATAGCGAAAATGAGGCAGATGTGCCTTTTGTCATTTATAAAAAGATAAATCACTTTTCTATAATACATCAATGATATTTCAATGGAATAAATTACTTACTGACTTATTCATACTTCAAAAACAGCATCAATAAGTGATTAACATAGGGGGGATCAAAATAAAATAAATAAATAAAATAAAAATCAACCAGCCACCATCCTCCCCTGACAAGTCCCTTCATAAGTAATGAACAGTCCCTAAAGTGCGGTGAGGTTTGTGGGCTGTTACCTGCTGGAAAGAGAGAAATGTGAAAGGCTCGTTTCTCCTCTGACACATCACATACCTGTGTTCGCCTGGCTCGGCTGTTCAGGTACTTCTGGGCAGTCATGACACCAAGAAGAGGATATTATTGGAGCCGACTTCTCCGTCACCGGGTAAGCCGATGGCCACCGTATTTGACAGGAATAGCTACATTAACATTACTGTCTGTGTCTGTGACCCTCGTTCAACCCACAACCGATGGGATTCGCCTTTCGTTTCTGCTGCTGGTTGAAATCTGTAGGCTGCTCGCACAGCATGGTGAATGATTTAAGCCTATTTTGCTCGCTCAAAACTATTTTTAGTCGCAAATGCGAGTGCCATGACGGACGGTTCGCCACACTGCCGGCATTTTACTCCGCCCGTCACGGCACGCTGTTTGATTGCGTTATCAAAACACGCCGCTGTTATTCGGCCTTGCTTTTAACTTATTCCACCGAATACCGAATGTGTGGGTTTTTTTGCAATATTTGGCCGAATATATTCGTTTAACGAATATTCGGTGCATCCCTATTGAAAAATGTAAGTAGTAATTAAAAAAGAAAAATGAGGAGAAATAGAAAGCCTGACGCACAATGGAGACCTGCTATTATCCTGCTTGAACACAGACAACTAAATTCTTTCAACAATGTGACTCAACATAATGATAAAATAGATTTTATTTATGTAAAATATGCATTTTCCAGTTCCACCGGTTCGCTCTGAGTCTGGTGTCAGAGACACTTCTGATGCTCTGAGTTGGCATCTGTTTGATTGTGCCGCAGTATGCACCGAGGGTTTTAATTTAGTGTTCAATCAAAAGTTAAACACTACTTATCACCGACCATTAGTGTTTTTTTGTTTGTGAATATTTTGTATCTCAGTTCTAGTGTTGGAAGAAACTATGTTTTCGCCATATATATATATATATATATATATATATATATATATATATATATATATATATATATATATAATTTTTTTTTTAAATTAGCTGCGTGATTCTGTTTGCATCGCAAAACAGACATTCAGAGAACTGTGCATTTGTTATCAGGCTACTGGGATGACGGACAAACGTCCCAATGTCCAATGGGACTTTTTTTGTTTGACCATTGGGGCTTCAGAATAAAAGTTCTCGGAGCAATGGCATGGCACCACCTAAACTACAACTTAACTTTTCAACAAACAAAAGTACAGTTGAGGATGATGAGAATGTAATTATGTTTGCAGGTATTTGGTCAAAAACCAAAGTATCAGACAAATTGGAATTTTGACCTGATGATGGTGCTAATGGAAGGGTTTAGGAATCACCAAAGTTATTACAATCTATTTAAAGGTGGGCAATGCCTGTATCAAATTTCATGGCAATCCACAAAGTAGCTGCTCAGACATTTCACTCAAAACCACAAATACCAACATGGATTACATCAAAGTCAGAGAAAAGTCATTAGGAGTCATCCTCTGGGGAACACGAATGTCTGTGGAAAACTTTTATGAAAATCCATCTAATAAGTAGTTGACATTTCCCAGTCTGAACCAAAAAAAGTGGACGAACTGACAAACATTGCAAGCAGCTAGCATCTCTAATAATTTACATTCTGAGTCATATTAAGATTAAGTGAAAGCAGTGAAGTCGAGTAGTGTATTTAAATAGGCTAAAATCATAAGTTCATACCACAGGGATTCACAATCTGTCCTTTCATTTGGACCTCTCATGTCAAGTCTCTTTCTCTACTTTTTCAAATGAGGAATGAAATGTCCAAGATCAGAGGCAAACTTCAAGGAGCCAAATAAAGCTGGGAAAATTCAGTTTGCTCCAAAATAAAACATCTTTTCCGCCACAAGTCTAAATTATTCAGTCAGCTCAGTCTCTCGTCAGCTTAGGAAGTGAATGGAGCAGACGTAACAGTTAGAGGAGCTAAAATCTCCATCACATCCCAAGAGCCATCGGCACACTACTGCAGATGAAAATGCACTAATCATAATACTGTGGGGTCTGCTGATATACACACATCCAGACACACACCAAAATAACAAACATATATATACACACACGTATCGAAGTGAACACATACACCAGCAGAGACTGTCAAAATCCTCATGAACCAATACACCCACATCCAAACACATCAGCGTAATTGGTCTGACAAATGACCAGAGAGATGAGGAGGCAGAGACAACTGTGTGTGTGTGTGTGTGTGTGTGTGTGTGTGTGTGTGTGTGTGTTTCTGCGCGTGTCGTTGTATGTGTCAAGGAAAGAGACAATTGCCGCCTGAGAGACAAAGGCTGCCAACACTGTCATCATTGAGGGATCAACAGATATTAGATCTCGCAGGCCAGCAACGTGCCAAAAGCAGATATTATTCTTATGGGGGTTGCAGATATCAACCAATATTTTGGGCCAATAGTCACAATATTTGAATTCAACCGTATAAATGAAATGAACTTTGGTAAATAAACTATGGTTTTGATGCCAAAGAACAAAACTTTAGAGGAAATATATATCAGCATTATGGTATATATAATACTAGCCAACCATCCTGACACTTGGGGCTTTGCGAGTACCACAATACACACAATTTAGGGGACTTGCTGACTCCAAACTGATCCTGTCAGGCAGTGCTTCATCCAAGACTCTGCTCTTGTTAAGGCAGTGTCACAGCCTTAAAGGAAGCCCTGCCTTAAGGCAGAATTACTGCTGTCAAGGTGTTGTGTGGTTTCATACAGAGTTCAGCTTATGATTTGACCCTTTGAACTGCCACAATGCTATATTGAACAAAAACTCAAACACAACGCTTTTGTTTTTGCTCCCATTTTTCACAGGTTTAAATTAAAGATCTAAGACTGTTTTTCATGCCCTCAAAAGATATTTTATCCTCAAATTTTGGTTGCAAATTTCCATGTTATTGAGAACTTCTCCTTTTCCAAGATAATCCATCCACATGAGGGTTTTAGCATATCAAGACGCTGATTAAACAGCATCATTTCTACACAGGTGTGCCTTGGGGTGGTCAAAATAAAAGCTCACTCTAAATGTGCTGTTTGATTACATAAGACAATGCCACAGCTATCACAAAACAGAGAGCGCCATTGGCATGCTGACTGCAGGAATGTCCACCAGAGCTGCTGCCCGTGAATTATTGTTTATTTCACTACCATAACGCTGGAATTCCACTGGATGCGTGTCCATTGCAGAACGGCACCACTGGTAATCCGCTGCGTGCTCCGCAGTCCGTCAACATCCACCGGCTGCATTTGCTGTGTGGAGCGGTGCAGCTCCACCAGAAGACATCTCGGGGCACTGCCGTGATTAATATCTCCTCGTCCATGGTGTCAAAAGGGTGAAATGACGTCTGAAAACCTCTGACCTGTTGACTTCAGGACTGCCTCTGCCCATTATGTAGTTTTCAAGGTGTAGTGCAGGGAAATATGATCCGCCGTGAACACTGTGTATTTTATTTTGAAATTAACCGGATGTTTTATTTTGTTTCTGTGCACGACATCCTGCCCCGCACGATCTGCTATGTGCTGAATTGCTGCGTTGTGCTCCGGCGTCCAGCAAAAATAGAAGTCCTGCGTATCTGTTGCGGAGGGCTCCGGACCGCCGCAGCTGTGACGGAGCCTGAACGCAGCACAGCCACAGCCAGTGGAAGGACACACATTGACTAGAACTGAAACGTATCAGCTCCGCTGCCGTTCCGGAGCGCAGACGCAACCAACACGCACCTGGTGGAATCTGGGGGTAAGCCGTCTCCAACTGAATTTGGCAGTACATCCAACCGGCCTCACAATCGCAGATCATATGTAACCACACCAAGTCAAGACCTTCAATTCAGCGTCTTCAACTGCAAGATGGTCTGACAGAAGCACATCTGCTGCTTGTCGTCCTCATCAGGGTCTTGACCTAACAGCAGTTTCTCAAAGCAATGGACTTGTACAGTTGTAAAGCCGGTTCGATGTACTGCCAAATTCAGGGAAAGAACATGGGAGACTCTGTGGACATTCCTGCATTCCCTCAAAACTTGGTACAAGGACTGGAATTTTATGAGATGTTCACAGTACGATAATTGTCTGAGAAAATATCGCAGTTTCATGGTATCACAGTATTGCAGAATTACTATTGTTATCAGTCAGAATGTCCCTTAAAGGAATTAAAATAGAAGGGTTATTGTTAGTTAAACAAACAATTTATTACTATGTTTGAAATTTGAAACTGTTATTTAACGGAAGTACTGTATGTGTAAAAGGTCTCCCTTTTGAAAATAATAAAAATAAAGTTGAGATTTTCTGTCCAGTTAAATTTTTTTCAATACTGTAGTTAAGCAAATGTACATGGTATGATACATTTTAATATCATGGAATACCTTGAAACTGATATACCGCTGTAATCCTACTTGCAACATCTGTGGCATTGTGTTGTGTGGTTAAATTTAGAGTGGCCTTTTATTGTGACCATCTCAAGGTAGACCTGTGTAGTACTGATGCTGTTTAATCAGCATCTTGATATGCCCTGTCAGATGGATGGATTATCTTGGATAGCTCACTAACATGGATTTCAACAAATTTGTGACCAAAGTTTGACAGAAATATATCCATTGAGTACATGGGGGAAAGTTTGCATTTTGACAGTCCTTTCTATATTGTAAAATACAAATTACTGAAACTGACAACATAGCTCTTCTTCTCTTTACTGTCAAAGAACAGTATCAGTTCTGAAAATATAAGGAAACACAAAGCACCTGAGCTGACTAATTACAATTTCTTTAGATCTTCCTATAGTCTGTGTGGGTCTGATGTGTGGCTATACTCTTGAGGAGGTTTTCCTACTGTATATGGCACTGCAACAATGAAACCACCACTGCACATACAACACCTTCATAAAGAAGCATAGTTTTGCCTTAAAGATGCATTAATCTTTACAACCTGTCAACACAACACTGAAATAATATCACTTTATGACAAATGTCCACTATGAACTTTTCTTTAACTTTGTTTTTGGTCTCCATCAACTCCTGAGGGAAATATCTGGCTCTTTTCTGCTATATTCTCTATCATGTTCACCAGGTATAGCTGCTAATTTTTGCTGCTGTATAGTGGTTGCATCAGATCTGCTTGCTGAGGCTGGAAAAGAGGTTTAAGAGAGCAGTGAAACTGACCAAGACAGTAAAGTTGCCGGCCATAAAAGTAATGATGCTTGCTATGAACAGACCAGGAACACAATGCAACCATGCAAATGAAAGCCAAGTGAATTCTGAAGTTGTTCCATTTGGTTTAGCACTCTGGTGGATGGTAAAGTTTTAGTTAATATTTTCTTTGTGTATAGCAACCTTCTACATGAACACAAAACTTTGAGTGTTACCTGAACTGTACATGCAGTAAGAATTTCAATTATCCATTCACTGTTTACATGGATTTAAAGTAACCATAGTACTGTAACCTGTCTGTGTTGCATTTATTTTACTGTACTACTTTACTGTCTAGAAGTAGTTTATTCTGTTGAGTCTCAACTTAAATCCAGTGGTGGAAGAAGTTCTCAATAATACTGTACATAAATTACACACTATTACAAGTAACAGTCCTGAATTCAAAATGGTACTGAAGTAAAAGTACATAAATATTTACACAATACCCACATACTTAAAGTATAAAAAGTAAATGTACTCATTATGCAGAATCATGGCTCCTTTCAAAGTGTTATACTATTAAAGAATATCATCATTATTCTATGTGTATTGACCATAATAACTATCAGCCCATTTCCAACCTCCCATTCATCTGTAAGATCCTAGAAAAGGCAGTAGCAACCCACCTCCAGAACCACCTGCACAATAATAGTCTTTTTGAACCATTCCAGTCTGGTTTCCGCCCAAAACACAGCACAGAAACAGCCTTAATCAAGATCACCAATGACCTCCTCCTGGCAGCAGATTCTGGCCTTCTCACCATCCTCATCCTCCTCGACCTCAGTGCCGCCTTTGATACCATCTCCCACTCCATACTCCTGGAACGCCTGGCTGGCACTGAGGTCTCTGGTACTGCATTACAATGGTTCACTTCATATCTATCTGACAGGAAACAGTTTGATCAAGGGAAAAATGTTCATTCACAGCCATCATCCATTACACATGGTGTCCCGCAGGGATCAGTGCTGGGACCGCTTCTATTCATCATATACATCCTCCCCCTTGGTGACATCCTCCGTCACTTTGGAATTCATTTTCACTGTTATGCCGATGACACACAACTTTACATCTCCACTAAACCAAGCACCTCCCTCCACCCCCCTGCTCTCACTGACGGTCTCCAGGCCATCAACATCTGGATGACAAACAACTTTCTCAAGCTAAATGGTGAATAAAAGCGAAGTCCTTCTCATCGGCACAAGGTCCACACTCTTCAACACTCATCCCTTCAATATTGCCATCGACGGTCACCCGGTCCATATCTCCCCCCAGGTCAAAAGCCTCTGTGTCATTAGACAGTGTTCTTTCTTTTTCCCCCCACATCAGTAACATTACCCGTACTGCCTTCATGCACTTACGTAACATCTCCAGACTCCGTCCATCTCTCACCCAACACAACACCCAGGTCCTGGTCCACGTACTTGTCACTTCACGTATCAATTACTGCAACTCAATCCTCACTGGTCTCCCCAACAAACTTCTCCATCGTCTCCAAATCATCAAGAACTCTGCCGCCAGAATCATCACCCGTACTAAATCCACCGACCACATCACCCCATCCTCATTCAGCTCCACTGGCTACCTGTCCATCAGCGAATCCAATATAAAGTCCTTCTCCTCACATTCAAAGCTCTCCATAACCTGGCCCCCCAATAACTGTCAGACCTTCTCCACCCTTACACCCCCACCTGTGCTCTACGCTCCTCCTCAGCTGCTCTTCTGTCTGTCCCTAATTTCAAACTGACCACTACGGGTGGCAGAGCCTTCAGCTGCTCTGCACCCAGACTCTGGAACTCTCTGCCCCCCCATCCGTCAGATTGAATTTAAATCACAGCTTAAAACCCATCTGTTCAGACTTGCCTATCCGGTTTAATTTTCTGTCATGTATTTTATCTATTTTTAATGTTGTATTATTGGTATTTTTGTATGTTTTTATTGTAAGGTGTCCTTGGGTGCTCAGAAAGGCGCCAACAAATAAAATTTATTATTTTCATTAATTTATTGTATCACTGACAAATACATGTAGGAGTGTTTTAATGTTGTAGTAATGTAGAGCCAATAGCTGTGTTCCAAATGGCATACTTTTTCTTTTTACTTTTAGTAGATACTGCGGCTGCCCTTGCAAGGTAAATACTGTTGCATGCAGTATGCATACAATCAGAACACACTACACTGTCATAACACTACACCTTGAACTTTGACCCTCTTGCTCATATAACCATTACCATGGAGATAAAACAGCATTCACAAAGCTCGCTAAAGACAGAGGTCAATCTGGAAAGTGTTGCTGTTGTTACTTTCCAATGCATGTAATTTTAACTTTTAAGTGCATACATTGTAGATTCTAACATACTGTATTTACGACAAACAAAAATATCTATGTATTTCTCTGTCATTGTTATTTTCACAGATATGTCCTTTTGTTGTTGGTAATCTTTCTATTGTCTTCTTCACTTAAACAACTGATAGTCCTATTATTGCTATTGAACAGGTGATCAGCCATTTGAATGTGCTGTCATCCTTCATTACAGCTTCTGATAGCTGTCAATCAGCCCTCAAGCCGTCATCTGTCTGTAGTTCAGTCAATGTGATGTATCTTCAGCTGCAGTGTACTGTAGGTAGAGACAGCCAGAATAGTGTGCTGGCTTGCATACGGCAAAATGTGACCATATGCAGTTGAACATCCTGGTATTTTTGGCATACTGCATTTGACATAACTACTAAATATTTTCTGGTATTACAGAGATTGGAGTGCACAGAACTTTAGATAATTTGCATACTACTAGGTAGATTATGAGGAAAGTGGAGTAAAAAGTAAAATACTTGTCTCTGTGATGTGATTGAGTAGAAGTAAAAGGTAGCATAAAATAGAAAAACTCTTTCTCTTTTCTAAAAAAAATTGTACTGAGGCTACCAAGTACAGTGCCTGAGTAAATGCACTTAGTTACATTTAGGGCTGTCCTGATCAAGTTTTATTGCCCCCAATCCCAGTCATTTAATACTGAGTATCTGCCGATACCGAGTCCCAATCTGATACTCCTATTTTCCTAGATAATACAGCTACACAGTGCACACTTCGAGTTATTAAAATCAACCCAACATATAGCCTGTGCTTGACAACTGGATAGCTCTGCAATGCATTAAGAAAAAAAATCCCTACATCCAAGCTGTTCCTTGATGTTTTTGTATTTATTAGTCTTATTTATTTAATTATTTTTTAACAAAGTAAAGTATAAAATAACAGCCCTCTCTTAATCTTGTTTGCCTTGTTGCTGTTTCAAGGAAACGTCTGTCCCTTTAAGGGAGTATTCTGCAGAGTTTGTTGATTTGGTGCAGCCTGTGTCCGAGTAACTCAAATAATTGGTATACAGTTGAGTGTTTATTTTCGTTGCCTGAACATATTTTGCACAGATAAGGCAACTTTGAAATATTACTTTTACTGACTTTTTACTTGAGGGGCTTTTGTTGCACTTGCAGTGACGTGGTGAGCGCGATTATCATCAGTTCTGCGCCGCTGTATGACACCCTCCCGAGCAGGGCAGTGAAACTCCATAGGTCATCAGTGAAAGCAAAGCCAAGAGACTGACACACTAAGCTAAAATGAAACAAGTATGCATAACTTCATGAAATAACATAACTACACAGTCTCATACTGCATTTTCTTTTGTGACCTGTGGTGTTTTGCAGCAGGCTGGGCTCAGGCCCTGCTCTTACACACATGGCAGCTCAGCAGAGAAGGCTGCACTCAGGGTTGCTTTGCATGAAAGCTTTATGAGTAAAAACAGTGACAGCTGATGCAAAACAAAGGATCAGATCAGGCTCTATACAGCTCATTATAGTGGAAACAGATCAGTTAAAAAATGCCATGATCTGCTCCGATAATGATCTTTCAGATAGGATTCAGACACCCCTAGGCACATTCCACCACCTCAACTTGGACTTTGGGGAAAAGTCCATGTCATCCTAAATAACATTAATAGTGTACACTTGTGTAATTCATTTTGAAAAATCAAAGAAACTGTAATATTAGCTTAAAACACAAGTGTCCTTCTACTATGTACAATGGTAATTTGTTGGTAGGCACGTGTGTGTGCATTGGTCTGAGGTGTTTGAGCGTGGGGGAAGGCAAGATAACTACTTTTGTTTAAGATAAATCTATAGATTGAACCTGATACGATGAAAAGAGAAAGGTGAGTGTGTATGGGAAAACACGAAGAGCGAGTGTGAGACAGAGAAAGAGAAAGTGTGAGAGAGCGATCCTGTTCTCATCTCCGTGGGTCGATCGGTTCACGTCCTTGGAGGAGTTTGCATAAATGACAGTGATACCAGGCAGATCGATAAGGTGACAACGAAATGCCACAAATTTCATCTGTCAGCTGGGAGAAAGTCACAGCTGAGAAACTCACTAAGACTTTTACCAGGCGTGAGTCACTACTCGCTGCTGGATGAAATATGACTCTGCTGTCAAACACAGAAAAAGCTTAAAAAAAAAAAAAAAAAAAAAAAAAAAGTCAGAACTTCGTTCTGCTCACTTTTACATGAACTTCTTAACCTCTATTGTACTTTCTTGGCTTTGTGTGATATTCTCTGCACAAACCAACTGTATAACCTTCAGAACAATATTCAAGAGATGTAAACTTCATTTTACCTTTTTCCTTTTTCTGTTGTTTGGGTACAGGACTTGTCAGAAAGTGTCTAATCGTGGATATTCTGCAATGCATTCTTGACATTTGCTTGTCAAAATAAACTTCAGAAAACAGGTTCAATAAACAAACTGTATGTCTACAAATATATTCACACACAGACATCTGCATTATCTACAGAGAAACAGAAATAAGACTAAACTGATCACCCTTGCATATCTCACTGTTAACTTGTTTTCTCACACAAAGTAAAAAACTACAATGTCAACCTGTTTCCAATGGAAATTATTGTGTTTCATATATTTCCTAGAAATGAGTGTTTGTATCTTGAAGTAAGAAACAAAAGAAAGCATGTTGCTACACTATAATCAAGAAAAATGTCACTGTCTTCCGAGATACATTCACTTGTTTTAAGAAAATAAAACGTCATTAACAAAAATAACTTGCTTAATAAAGAGATATCTGCAGTGCTCAGAATACAAACACTAGAAAAGTAAGGAATTCATCAACCTGGTCTCACTTTTAACTTGTCAAATAACAACGCTTGGTTAATGGCCATCGACATCAGACACCAACAAACATCCTTTAGAGGGGGAGGGAGACACAATGGGCAGCAGCATTATTCGATTGTCTGTGCACATACCATAGTAAAAAAGCGCGAGAAAATCTGCATAGGGCAGGCAGATGGGGAGGTGGAGGTGTCAAACAAACTCTGGACTTTCAGACTTTCACTTTTTTCCAGGAGCCTGCTATTCGTGTCCCGAATTAAACAAAAAGTATACAACTTAGTGTGCTAGTACATGCAGCATACCATGCTAGTGAGATGTGTCACATCAACAACAAACGTACATATTTAAAACCAAAACATGATGTTTTTATCTCAGCCTAACAAAGTAATTTTGTTGCTTAAACCTAAGGAAGTAAATTTAGAAACAAAGTTGTGTTTTTTTTTTAATTCAAAGTTTAGTTTGAAAAAGATAGAATCCAATTAATGAGCAGAAGCTGTACATTCCCTTTGTAAACAGAAGTTTATTTTGAGACAGCACATGTAGTTGAGCATGGTGTTAGTTTAGGCAGGACACGACATCAAGCTCAGCTCACATCCCAGCTACATCAGCTGATCTCAGACAGCCAGTCAACTGATGGAAGAGCTGATTGATGGAAGAGAGTCAGCTGATAGATCACATGATACCTTTCTATGCAACCAACTGGTGAATATTGTTCAGGGCACCCTATTTAAACTGCTCTGTCCTGCCTACTGTTGCTGCTTCCTCTGCAGGCTGCTTTGCAAACTTCCTCCACCCCAGCTCCTCCTTTTCACGCTGTGTCTGACTTATCAATCTTATTTCTGTTTGTCACTGATGCTGCTCCGTTCTGTTCCAGGGAGGTCTTTGCTGCTGCTTTCTGCCTTAGGCTTTACATGTAGGCGCATGGAAGGGCAAGAAGGTTTGCTCTCTGCTTCAGGCTTTCCACACAGACCGGCGAAAGGGTGAAGAGCTGTGCTCTCTCCGCCTTACGCCTGCCACATAGGCGTGTGAAAGAGGCTTTCTGTGTAGGCCTAGGAAAGGCAGAGAGGCCCCAGAGCAGGGTCATGCCACCAAACATTATACTGCAAATGGAAGTTTTCTTCTTTGTGTTCCTGACTGAAATGAGCGTAAATTGACATGCCTTCCCTGAACGTCCAAAACTGAAGCAGGAGGGGTACCTAGTGTGTTACATTTTGATGCGTATGGCCACTGAGCAAGCATCGGTATTTGACAAGATGGGAGTGAGACTGTGCTGAAACTGATACAATACAATATTCTCTCTTTATGTCTTATCTATGTTGACTTATACCAAAGTTTAATCTGAACAGCAAAAGATCTCCCCGGAACATTTCAACAATAGCAGTGTGAGGTAATCTGATGGCAGAGGTAAGTCATAACTTTTTAATTAGGAAATAAAAAGACAAGATTCTGAGGCGATCAAAGCAAACCAGGCCGTTTCATCTTCTCCAACACTCTAAAATCTCAAATTTTGTAACTCTAAATTTCTTATGACCTCTATTTTTAGACTCTCTCTGTTGTTGTTGCTGTTGCCAACTGCCAGCATTACCTCGTGGATCACATACCCCAACATGGCCAATAATTTCACGAGATACTGCTCTGTGGTGTTGTGTTTCTCTGATCTGTTGCTACCTTTCCAAAGCCAGGAGAAAGAGGAGAGTAGCTTTATGTTTCTCTGAGGATAAGTGGTACTGTTGTGATTTACTCTAAATCTGAAGTATTTGTTCCTTCAGTATATCTGCACTAAGGATTGAAAGCAAAAGCCTCATCCTTTCTATTTCAGGGGAACAGTGGAGTAGTTTGGTAGCAGTGGGACTCCAATCCAAAGCCACTACAAAATGCAACATCAAAAAAAGAAGGTTTGTGGATATAATGAAATTATTATTGACTTTTGATGTCCAGCAGAGAAACTTTAACAGAAATTGGGGATGAAAGCAAATCAGTGTTTCTTCATGAAAGTAATATGAACACCACCAGAGAAAGTAAACAGTAAAAATACATTCAATTAAATGGAGTTTGTTTAGACTGTGCTCCCAAAGTCTTTGAGCCACGAGGATAAAAGCTACCAAAGGACTGAAGTCGGTAATGCAACAAAGAGAGTGCAAAAGTATATAAACTAACCTTACAGACCACAGAAACAAACTTTAAAACTGAATGCAACCATGACAGCAGGTGCCAAATGTTCCTCTGGACTGGTGTCACCGGCTTTACACGGGATCAAAGAGGAAAATAAAAGATGAAAAGATGCTGGTTCTCTAAAGAAACAAGGCCGAACAACCTCAAAGGATCTAATGACTCCTAACCAACTCTGACTGGCAGCAATCGTCTCTTATTTCACTCTCACAGGCCTGCACACACACACCTCAGCCATCTCACAGCTCCAGTCTCTCCATCTGCTTGATGAGACTTTGATGATAATGATGATGTCTAATGACAACCATTTCACCACCTTAACACTAGCCGGTAGTCATTTTCCACCCTGTGGCAGTAGAGCTTTGTCTTATGAGTGTAGCAGGTGTGGGCCCATAAAGGAGAAACTACAGAGTGATGAAGAATGTACTGAGTCCTGATGGAAGTACTGTAGTGTGGACAGAAGAATGGCTGCCACCTTATAAAGAAGATTGAAACCATTCTGGTGTCCTTTAGATGGAAGACAAAAGCCAGCGAGTGGGTAGCTTAGCTTAGCACGAGAGCTAGAAACAGAAGGAAACAGCTTGTTCTGTCCAACTGTAACAAAATCCGCCTACCAGCATTTCTAAAGGTCACTAATTAACACGTTATATCTCGTTTGTTTTATCTGTACTGTACAAGTGTAGAAATGACAGGCTCTTGGCTCTGCACAGTTCCCAGGCAACCAGAAGAGACTCTAGAAAGGAACCGGTCCTGGCCAAGAAATAGTCAAACACACAACCCTATGTAATTGCAAAATGACATTTTAACACTTTAATTTTTGTACGGATTGAACAAACAAGATATGACGTGTTAATCAGTGAGATTTGGAGGTGCTGGCTAGTGGATTTTGTCATTCTCTGTGGCTGTTTCCCCGTTTCCAGTCTTTGGGCTAAGCTAAGCTAACCGTCTGCTGGCAGCTGCATTCAGCAGACACCTATGGGACAGGTATTGATCCTCTCATCCCAGAAAGTGATTAAGTTTATTTCCCAAAATGCCAAACTCTTCTTTTAAGATCAATTTGTTTTTTCCAGGAGAGACCTGGAATTTAAAAAAAATAATTAAAATGCCAAAGTGCATTTCAGTCACTGCAACTTACACTGACATGCAGTGTGTTGTAAAATAAAAATAATGTCATTTTGAAAGTCTGAGTCCAAAGAGGCAGCTGACTTCAAAAGTGAAGCCTTGCAGATATGAATGCCTGTGTTTTTGTTAGCAGCGCATTGATTTCTGCACTCTTGGGGATAAGATCGTTAACCGCGTGGAAGAAGGGCAACGGGGAAAAACACCATTTAATTGCTGCAACAACTATTGATGTGTCATTTCACTGGCAGGACCCTGTTTGAGAAGGGGCTGTTGCACAGGGTAGTCAGTTTAGTGGAAAACTGGTTTAGCGAGCAATTAGCTTCATCATTACTGCTGCATACCAAATTATTGTTCTGTTGATGGGAAGCCAGCCTTGTTTTCTCTCTTTCCCTCACTCCATTCCCTCTCCCTTTCTCTGGCTTTAACCATTTACTCACCCACTAGAGTGGAAACTTTAATTTCTCTCAGGATTGTTGTCCTTGAGAAAAGAAAGCCTAAACTCATTAGGAACTCTTCTACTTTGTTTTACCTTTTAATCAGTTCATTAAAAAATGAGTTTGTTTTCTTGCCATCAGTTTGTGTGAAAAAATATCAGCTCAAGGTCCACTTACTGCTAGCCCCATCACATGGTCTTCATCAGCAAACAGAAATTAACTTAGTTAATTGTTAATACAATACTGATGTTCCACACACACTTGATCAGTGACACCTGATCCAGTTCCCCTTGCCGATGAAGACTGTGACATGTAGTCGGAACCTCAGGAAAGCTGAGATATTGACCTTGAGCCGAGATTTATTTGTCACAGACCTGGTTGCAGTGAAAAAATGTGGGCATTGTAAGTTTCTGCAAACCCTGCATATGTTACATGTGGAAGTTATTATGGAGCAGATACAGAAATTGGTTATGTTTAGGAAAAGATCTATCCTCGCCAATGGGTAAATACAAAAAACCCACATCTGGAGACTAAAAAGCCACTGGAAACACAGCAATGACTCGCTAAAACACCATCTGTGTTGTTGTTGTTGGTCTCTATAGCCCCATTTCCACCTAACACACTTGGTATGGTACCTTTGGAACCAAAAGTACCCTTCAGACATGGTACCTAGACCCTAGAGTTTCCACTGCAAACAGTCTCCTTAAATGTGGGCGGGGTTGTTGTCACTCACTGTTCCGTCCAGCACTCACCATATTTCCTCAGTACTGTGCATTTAGTCCTTCTAAGGCAAGTGCAGCCAGCCGGAGCCCAGAGGAACAATGCTCCACAACGCTTTTTTTTTCTCTCTCCAATATATGCCATTCACATGATCCAGTCGAAATTAATATATATAAAAGCTTGAAGATCCACTCATTACTAAACGTGTATGTCATATAAAATTAAGATAATGGTCAAAGATGTCACATCAATATTTAAGGTGTGTTGATTGAATCAGGTTGTCAACTAATCAACAGACTACAGTTTTCACAGCTCCACCTTTTAGTTATAGATCTGTGGTACCCCAACAGAAGGGTGACCAAAAATGAGGACGTACGGAGCGGTTCCATTGGTACCATCCACAACTTTTCACAGTGGAAAAAGAAACAAATGTACCAAACTGATCTGTACCATACCGTACTGCTCAGTGGAAACGGGGCTTGACAGTGTTGTGCAGCTTGGCAGACATCCCGCCTAGGTGTCACGCCATCCACCATCACTTGACAATATCAGCCTATATATTATGTCACTATAAATTTGTTGATATGATATGTATAAAACATGCAAATTTAACATATTTGTGGTTTGCAGAAACGCACAATGCCAACACTTCCCTCTGGCAACAGGGTTGTTGTCACAGCATCTGCAGATAAATGCTGTCATGCATCTCCTGAAATCAAGAGTGTAGTCTACAAAAAAATATATGTAGGGATAAAATATTAATGCCAACAATGTTATTATTATTTGTCAAAGCCATGTTCATCAAGTGTGCCCACAGCATTTCTGTACATCCTGAAGCTCTGACGTAATGTCTAATCGCCATAATGGTTTTGAATACTTGGCTGAACAATTTGACGAGACACGAGTGCAAAAGACCTCCTGAGCTGCAGTGAGGTACATTAGGAGGTAATTATCATTACCCTATTACACTCATTAGCATTTAATCATTGTCTAATTGGAAATTACATTTCTAATTTTGAGTAGGGAAGACTGTGGTAACAGAATTTTCTGGTTTCATGGATTCTCATTGTTTGTCTTCCCTTTTGCGCAAACTACCTAATCATTCTCTTTCAAGCTTCCATGTTTCAACCAAAGTCTACAGGCAGAGCAGGATGTACATCAGTAAGATATCAAAGCATATACTACTTTTAAGCAAGTTGTAATTCAGGTCACTTTTACATGTACTCTTGGTGTGTATTAAAAATTAATTCTCTCTGTCCATTCTTTCACAAGGCCCATGTGTTGTGTTTACTCTCTATACACCCATAACTCTATTGTTTATCCCTTCACCAAAGCCTGTAACTTTTAGTTGTGTAGCTCCACTTTTCCAGCCCTGCTTCATCTTTTTTCAAGTCTAAAGGCTTAAAATTATACATTGATTGGACATTATTTGACCAAACAGATATCAGCCTTCCTTAAAAATTAATCGGGGGTCTGTTCGAATGTCATCCGGCAAGGGCAGATGGGACAAGATGGAATTACTGATTCCACTGCAATATGATAACTAGATTCCATACGAGTATGCATATACATTATTTGTGCATCATGATAAATTAAAGTTTTGAAGGGGTAGTTCAGCCCAGAATCAAAAATACACATTTTTCCTCTTCCCTGTAGTTCTATTTATCAGTCTGGATGTTTTGGTGTGAGTTGCCAAGTGTTGAAGATATCAGCCATAGAGATGTCTGTCGTCTGTCCAATATAATGGAATTAGATATCACTCAGCTTGTAGTGCTCAAAGCACCAAAAAAATACTTCTGAAAAACTCGACAGCAACGACTCTTTCCAGAAATCATAACCTGATTACTCAAGATAATCCACAGACCTTATTGTGAGCACTGTCATGTAGGAACTATTTTCTTTCTACCAAACTACACCCGCCAACCATATCGCTGCTCAGAGGGAAGAGTGCATCTACTCATGTCACGCGAGACATCAACATTTATGACGTCTTCCTTGGCTGAGCTGTAACGTTAGCTAGCTCAGTGGTGCTGGGTGAGCTCGTAGTAGGCACACACTTCCTTCTGTGCAGTGAAAAATTACAGATGATTTCTGGAGACATTGCTGTTGAGTTTTACAATGTATTTTCTTTCTTGCTCCTTAAGCACCACAAGCCGAGTGCCTTCTAATTCCATTATATTCCAGGAAGGCAGCGTCTTTACTGTCAATTCAGATTCAAACATACGAGATTCAGATGCACCAAAGGACCGGGCTTATATATAAAATTAATAAATATAAATAGCGATATAATAGTAAAATAAATAAATGCCTCCATTCCACTCGCATTCGACACATTTGTACATACAGAAAAAGAAGAAAGAATTGAAACGTGTTTTAGGGTGTTCATAGCTCAGAATGGTAATGGCTTTGGGGTAGAGACTGTTAATTAACCTTGTGGTGCGTGTTCTGATGGACATGTGGCATTTTATGGAGGGCATCAGTTCAAACAGGTGATGAGCAGGATAGAATGAGTCTTTTTAGGATGTTGTGTGTTTTCTGCAGGCACTGGGAGGTGAGGATGTTGTCCAGAGCAGGTAGCTGTTGTTGTATGATGTTCTGTGCAGTTTTTATGATTCTCTGCAGAGGCTTTTTATCTGCTGCTACCATACCACACAAGGATGCCGTATGTGAGGGCACTCTCAATGGAGCAGCGGTGGAATGACACCAGAAGCTGTTGTGACAGGTTCAGCAAGTATAGCCGCTTTTGTGTTTTCTTGACTAGCGCCGTGTTTGTCGTCCATGAGGGTCCTCTGAAATGTGTGTGCCAAGGAATTTAAAGCTGATCACCCTCTCCACCCTCTCCCTGTTGATGTGCAGTAGTGAACAGGCATCCTGCTTCTCCTGAAATCAACTGTGAGCATTTTTTTGTCTTCTTGATATTGAGAGTAAGGTTATTTTCTGTGCCCCACCCTGTCAGCCTCACTACCTCTTCTCTGTAGGCATACTCGTCGCCTTTGGTGATCTGCCCCACCACGGTTGTGTCGTCTGCAAATTTAACTGTGGTGGTGGTGTTATAGGATGGAACACAATCATGAGAGTACAGAGAGTAGAGGAACCGGCTCAGCACACAGTCTTGTGGGGCTCCTCTGCTGAGTGTCAGAGTGGAGGAACAGTAGGGGCCCATCCTGACTGACTGTGGCCTATTTGTCAAGAGGTACTTACATCCACAGGCAGATGTTGCGGTCTACGCTCAGGATAATCTCCAACACTCAGCAGCTCACACATAAAACCATTTATAGCACTACAAGTAAGAGGAAAAATATGTAGTTTTGGTTTTTAGGTGAACTGTCACTTTAAAGGGAAAAAACACCCGCAATTTGTGGATTAAAACCAATATTGGTATCAGCTCTTCCTCAAATCTGCAATGTGCTGCATCATCATTGCACCCACCCCCCCACCATCTCAAAGTTTCATATTTCTAAATAAAAAATGCACACTGAGGCAGACTGCCATCTCATTTCCACAGCCTCAATATTATGCGTTTACTGGGAGTGAATTTAACGAAGCAGGGAGAGAGAGATAGGAGGCCTAATTACCTTAATTATAATGCGCCGCTGTGATCTGCTAAACTGTAAGGTGCACCTTAATCCGTCAGCTAATTATAGGATGTTCCATGGTAGCGTAAGTTGTGGTGCAGTTGAGATGGGGTTGAGCCGATGAGTAAAACGCAAAGTTTGGCATTAATTAAATGCACAATCTGTGATCAGTGGATCGGCGCCTTTGGTATTAAACCAAATAAACTGCATTAGCATCAGATTTTAAATAAGTCAAACTTATGAAAACAAAATTGTGACTTGCTTGTTAGAATCTGTTCTGTCAACCGAGGAGGGCAGAGAACCAAATGAAGCGAGGCTTGCTGCAGACCGTACATGTTTTCTGGTCTGTTTTTGGGAAAACTTTTAATGCACTACTGAATAAATCAAGAGGCTACTCATCATCAGTTTTGAGATGATAACATTTGAATGCTTCAGTTATATACCAACTTTATTTACATATACTGTTCCACAAAAAATGTAAAGCATAAAAAACTTGAAAGTTCACGTTAATTTTTTTTTTTTTTTTTAAATTGGCTCACGCCACAGTATAAGAGCCTTATAAACAGGAAAAGCTCCACCTCAAACTGTTCCAAATTAAGCTCTAGCAAAGTCAGGAAGACATTACTTTTCATGCTCAAGCTGTAAGTTTCACTGTCTCTAGGTGTCATTATCTGGGTCGGTCAATTGAGTCATCAGCTGATTCACAATCACCCAATAGCACAGCGACACACCTTCTCTGTCAGCCTATCATCTTACTGCTCCTCATTTTATATAAGGTTGTTTCTCTGCTGTAGTTCTTGTTTGCTGCCCTTGTGCGCGTTCTCCACCTCCCCATCACCACCTAGTCTTTACGGATTCATCAGCCTCATCAGCCATCAGCCTCAGAGTCATCAGCCACCACCACCACCTATGTCTTGACTCCATGGGGGGATTTATCCTGCTGCTACTCAGATGTCCCTCGATCACAAAATATGTCCCTCTGGTGTCCAAGTACCAAAGACTTCTGTTAAATCTTAATCCGCACAAATCATCTGTTAATCTGTACACTCATAATCTGTATCATATATTATCTATCTTTACTTCATTCTTCTGTCTCTCTTGATTGAAGTAAAAGATGTAGTCATGATGATGAATTTTTTTCCCAACATGGGTGCTCATGTTAAACACAAGAAGAGATATTTAGCGTGATGTCCAAGGTGCAAAAGAAGACATAAATGCTTTACATTGTCAAAAACAATTTGTAAAAGTGCTTCTTACTTCCAAAAAAGTGTCCAGAGTGATCGCCCCAATACAACCAGACACTGTGATATCAACATCTGGCAAGTGAGGGATCTTTTGTCAGCATAAGAATACACTCGCTGAATAATAATCCTTTTGTACAAAGACAGCTTGCAGAGTTATTACTGAAACATTTAGCAGCCAAACTATTTTTGTCACACAGTTTACCCGCCGCAGAGGAGATGAAAAGACCTGTCACAGATAAGGCAGAACGTCAAATCGTAGGAACAGAGACAGTCCCGTTAAACTCATTTAAATTTTTCTCTTAAATATTACATTAGTTCTAAGGAAAAATAATATTTGTGTTTATTTACTCAGTGCCTGGTCTTTTTTTTTTACGTCCTGCGCAGATGGCAGGGACATGGGACAAGTCTTCTTGTTGACGGCTGACAGTAAATGTTACCATCAAGATTGAACAGAAGTCATCAGTTTTCAAATTCTACTTGAAATGACTCAATTTGCAGAGATGCATGACTGAATGAGCATATTTGGATTTTTGCAGTGCTCAGAAATAGGTGTCATTACCACAAACACATTCACAGGCAGTAAAGTGCAGTTCTTCTGTCATTTAAGGTATTCTGCATTTAAGCAGAGATGTGTACCTCTCTGTGCGTATGCATTTAGAGAAGGATCTGGCAAGTAGCAGTAAATCCTGGAGAAGACATCAGCCACACGTGATAAACCCTTCTTACGTTCTTAGGCTGACAATCCAACACTTCCAAAAGGAAATCTGCACAGCTCTATTAAAGGAATCTTGTGGAGGGAATTTGGACCTCAGTGCCTAATTCTATGGAGGAAATAGCACTAAATACAGGTGGCATAACATATGTTTGGCATAAATCTGAATGCAGTCTTGCCAGTGGAGTATTTTTAGCGTACCAGCTGTTGGCAAAAAAGCCACAATTCTACACTTTGGCTGGATATTTAACCAGTTATTCTGGCCAGTGCTGCCAGTACTCATGTAACCTAAACGCATATGGCTTCTAAGGTCTGTGTGTGTGTGTGTGAGTGTGTATTGTTACTGTATTACGTAATCTAAACAGAGATGTCTCTAATAGACAAATAAGCACCATCTGGAGCAATTAGTTTACTGTAAGTTCTGAGTGTGTTGTATTGTTCTGCATCTTTAACACACAGACACATATACACAGATAATACTTAGGGATGCACTGATTTATCAGCTAAACATCGGTATCAGCCAATATTCACCTCGTTGACTGCCAGCGGCCAATTGGCAAATAATATTCATTCATTAATTCATTCCAACTTTTATTTAAGACTCAGGGAATCAATTGAGGGTGACCCTCATTTTCAATGATGCCAAGCATGAACAAAGACATTGAAACAATCAATAAGCAAACAAAGAACCATCATGTATATCAATTAAAAACAAAATGAAATCATACAAAACAACAATAGCAATAAATTGTCGCTAAAAGTAGAAATACAGCGTGATAAACATACTAAGGTGTAGATGTAAATTTGAAAGCATTTACACTCAATTAAAACAAGATCAGAAATAAGGCAGAGGGGTGGCAGAGTGTCTAAATTTAAGGTCTTTTGCAGATTATTTCATGTATAAGGTGCACTGTAAGAGAATGACATTCTTCCTAGCTCAGTTCTGATTAAGGGAGTTTGCAGCAACAACCTATCCTGTGAATGAGTACCAAGATTTTGTGAGGTTTCATGAGGAGAGTTAAATATAGCATTCATCAATGGCAGCAGCCGATGTTTTTCTATTATGTTGCATCAATTTTTGGCTGCTAAAAAGCAGGGCTCGAGACTAACAGCTTCTGTTGTCTCTTGGGGAAGCAAGGACGCAGTAAACCCACAATCGTCTCAGGTTTAAACTTTTTTGTCTACCTGCCACTGTGGCTGCTAGATTCCAAAACCTACCAGCCACTTCTATTGTCACGTCAGAGGACACGACCTGTTGTTTCCCTGGTAATGCTACATTGTGAACAACAAATGTGTTGAAATTGGCAGGAGAGCTAGTTAACGTTAGCTGTTAGCAGCCAGTGGTTGGAACTAACAACTGACATAAGTTGTGTGGATTTACATTAGGATGCATTCAAGCTCTATTCAGTAATAACCAGTGTTGTGCTAGTTACTGGGGGGGTGTTGAGGGAGTAATGGGGGGGGGGGGGGGTTGTTGAGGGAGAACAGGCTCTGACTGGAGGGAGAGCTAACCACACCCACTTAGGAGACAGGAAGAGTAACTGTTTTCTTATCACTGGATAAGCCTATGGTGGGGTATCTCCTTTATCCAATATCTCTGGCGACAGCGGATGGAGTTTAACCAAGGGACTGTTAGACGACAACTTGACAAAACAATTGAACAGTATAGGAAACACGCAACCATCTTCTACGGTAGAGTCACTTGCTGTCAGGCAGCTAAACATTTTACAACTACAGTACTTGGATACAAATATGGAAAATGAGCTAAAGAGAACATTTGAAGAGCTACATGATGGTGTTGAGTCTGTTGCCCACCGCAGACACTGTCTGTCCACAACAAAAGCTTCCTCGGGATAACAATGGATATCACGTCACTGGATATAACGTTACTGGGACAAAAAATCTACAGAAGCGCTACCGCTTAATGTAACGTTACAGCACTGTAGTGAGGCCAGCAGGTCGACAGTGACTTCAGAGATGGTGAGAGACGTGTTTCATTAAGATGCTCTGGTAAGAATTGTTCATATGCCTCTATCTGACTTGACTATCTTTTATTGTTTAGGGCTAAAATGTTTTAGTGAAAAGGAATTCAGTTTGTGAAGGAGTACTGCATGCTGCGCGCTGCTTTAAAACCTGGCCAAAAATAACGGAGTAACACACCGTTTGGTAACAGTAACTGAGTTACTGAATTTAAAAACTAACGTGTTAGAGTATTAAGTACTGCCAAAACTAACGGTGTTACTGTAACGCGTTACTAATAACGCGTTACTGCCCAACACTGGTAATAATGAATATTGGGAATTTGAATAAGTACGGTTGTTTGAAGGAGAATTTGTTGATGACTTCACAGCGATACAAAATAGATATGAGAGATGGAATAATGATACACATTTATATATAAATGTGTGTATGAAAGGTTGTTTCATAATCTGTATGATTAAATTTGTGCTCATTCAAAGATTGTAAAAAAGCTGAATGACTTTTTTATATTGAAGATTTCTTTGTTTCCCTGGCATAAAAGGAGGGAATTACCAACAATAAACACACACAAAAAAAAATTGGCCAAGCTGTTTTTTTTAAAATATATATTTGTATCAGCCTTGAATTTTACAAGCGGTGCATCTCCAATAATACTAGATTGTATTATAACTGATTAATTGTGATTACATACGGCACCTTTACCTTGCAAATACAGCATTGGTGTGCACGAACACACTGACAGAGAGATACACGAGCTGAGTGTTGAGGCAGATGCCTGGGGTTCTTTCATGTCTCTGATGGTGTGATATTTTGTATTAAGGCAGGTTTATCTGTGACACATGCAGTGATTCCTGCATATGTCGCAGAATTAAAATGATGTCAAATCATGTATTTGAGCAGCGCGCGCGCACACACACACACACACACACACACACACACACACACACACACACACACAAGCTGAAAGAGCCACCATGTGAGATGCTGAGCAGAAATCAAAGTCAAAGCCGCAGACACATTTCAACCCTAAAGGTTTACTGCAGGCCATAATGATAGTGTGCCTAGATTTTGTGTTAGATGTGAGATATGTATTATTTTGTTTAAAGATATTCTTTAAAAATACATCTGCTACACTGTAAGTTCACTTAATACACAAAGCATAAGATCCATTTGTTACCCAAATTATCATAATTTTGGGATACTTTGGAGCAGTGACGTGTAGCCTGTGAAACCTGACAGATGAAAAAGTCCAAACAGCTAAAAGCACACAGTCACAGTCATCCCCAGCAGGACAGGTGAGGCAAGATGTCAAAGAGTCTTAGAGCCGTGTGAAGAACAAAGCCTCCATCTGGGTCTTTTTCACTTTTCTAGCTTTCTGATCTCAACGATACAATTGGGATGCAGCCCGGGTGCTGTCAGTGGCCCTATGTGTGTGTGTGTTGTGGGGACCCTGAGTTGATTACAGCCCATCTTCTGTCTACTTTCATCTGTCCATGGGTCTTGGCAGTGTCAGGCTCCTACAACAGCTCTTTGCTCAGGTTTTATTAAGGTGGACTGAGGGGTTCATCCCACTCCATCTCTCTTTCTCTCTGAGGATTAACTTCACTATTGACGGCAGCTGGAAAACTATCAGCTTTACTTCTTTTCTTATATCTTCATTCAGCCACTGCTGTCTGAGACAGCACTTGAAGAAAAGATGCAGGTGAACCAAACCCACTGTTTCTGGGAATTATTTTTTTTTCAGGTGGACCAAGTTCTGTGTCTGTCGTGTGAAGGACTGGGGTTGGTGTCCCATCACAAACCTGTTATTAATGTTCACCTTTTTAACCCTAACGGTGACCTCTCCCTCACCAGAACTACAGGTGGGCGATTATGTTCAATATATCGATATATTTTCAAGCAAGATAAATTTAGACAACACTGTTTATATGGATATAGGGTCAAGTTGCGTTACATGAAGCATGTCAGTCTGAATCTCTTCTCTCTCATACTCTACGCACAGCTCCGCCCCACTCACTCACTCACAGGTTCTCCAGCAACACTTTTTAGAGCCGTAGCCTGATGGGCACCTCCCGAGAAATGTAACTACATGTCGCAGCGACACAGAGCTCCTGTCTATTTTTGTAAGCTGACATCTATTTCTCTCAGTGGAAAGGAAGCTTTTATTTACTTTATTTTAGTTTGCTAGGCTAATTTATACAATGTAAACTGCCACAGGCTTGTGCTAATAACGTTAGCATGTTATATTTGTTTGGAAAATGTGTTAAGTATAAGAAGAGTGAGATGTAATGGAGCTGATTTTTGTAACGTTATCTTTGTTTAAGGTTGCTGATGTTCCTGGTTTTATATGAGTAGAGGAAAAATCAGCTAGCTGCTAGGCTAATTTATACAATGTAAAATGCCATAGGCTTGTGGTAAAAAATATTAGCATGTTGTATTTGTAGGGAAAATGCGTCCAAGAAAAGGCAAGTGCTTCGTCTATGAATGCTGCGAGTCAATATAAAGCAGATTTGTGTACTTGTGTTTGACACTGTCACTATTAAGCCATGTTTAATGTGTGTTTTGAATCAAGTAAACTTTAGGGCACTCCACAGAAACCCCGCCGACAACCAGTGTTTTAGGGGTGTAACCGTTGTGTACCTTCATATTTTCAAACGGGAAAAAATACCTGTCTTTGCATTTTATTTTGATCACAGTCTGTTTTTATAAAACTGCTTGTGACATCTCAAATGTGGCTTTGACTTGCAATTGAACATGTAGCCTATTCCATAGAAAATAGCAAGATATATATCGTATATCGCCAGTCAGCCTGTAAATACAGAGATATGAATTTTTGTCCAAATCGCCCAGCCCTAACCATAACCAGGCATTTTAGTTGCCTAACTCTAACCATACCTTAGCCAATATTTATTTGCCATAACCACAATCTTTTCTTGACCTAAACCATACTGTATTTGCCATCATATTGTAGAGAGTGACAATCATAAAAACGCTTGAACTGGACGTAATCTGTGGTGTTGTGGTCATATGAACCATACCATGCTACCCAAAGCTTTGGCTCTGTCATTTCTAACAACATCTGAGATGCCACTTAAAGAAAAATGCACATTTACCATCACTTTCCATAAACGCAGCAATGACATGAATGTGCTTTATTAAAGTTAAAGCTGCGAGATGATGTGAGATGCACAAAAGCAAGAATAGAATCTCATTATTATTTTACTGTCTTTGTGTGAGAAAGACAATAATTTCTGGCTTGATGCTGAGAAAACATGACAGGAGTTGCAACATTATCCAACTCTCTGTTACAGCTGACTACTGAACAGGGAAAAAAAATGCTTTTGCCTCTTAGTTTTGCCTCTAAGTTCTTGACATCAGCACCAACTGTCATTTTGCTGCTCTGCATCTGCTCTTCAGGAGAAACGGCATCAAACAGATGAATCACTGAGCCAATGGCCTGCAGCCAGAAACACGTCGACTTGGGCAACTTGATTATTTCCGGTTTTACTTCCCGTCCAGCTATCTGTTATCTGATCTGCTGGCTTACTTCTATTGCCATTCCTCTGACCGGTCAGACTGGACTGAGATGAGTTCAAGTACAATGGGAAAAGCGAGAGGCTGCTGTCATAGGTTAAGAAATCATCAGTTTGCACTGGTTTAGAGAACTGTGTGCAACAGGCTGAGTATACAGTATAAGTCAGAGTCTTTGGAAGGATTGTCTGCACACGGCTCTCAACATGAAAGTGGCTGAGCCAGAGGTTGCAGCTAACAGTAACGTAGCAACGTAAACAGTGCTAGCAACAGCATTGGTGCTGACTAGGGATGTCACTGTTAAACTGCCGAGAATACATCTGACCCGTAATGCATGTTGGTCTATAGGTTCACTTTGCTTTTCCACAGTTTACTGCACTGAGTACCAACCAGTGCAGGTGGGAGCTAGCTTGTGGCGCTGCCAATTTGGCAATTGCCATCAGTAACCATGTCCTGCCCTGCTGTGGAAACATTGTGCCCACCCTATGGTCTCCACTATCGATCACCCTAGTGAGTAAGTGGCTCAATTTTGAGCCGCAAACCCCCTTTAGCACTGTTACCTATGTTATCACTGTTAGCTCTCTTAGCACATTTAGCAGTGTCAGTAGGGCTAGTGGTGCCAACATAGTTAACAATCCTAAAGGGCCTTAGCAGTTCAAAATGAAGCGGCTTACTCACTGGGGCTATAAAGGGAAAGACCGGAGGGTGGCTCCTGTGTTCACGCAGCAATGCCACAACCGCGATGGTGTTAACAACAGTTATCACAAACGAGCAGTGTCGCTAGCCCGACCTGTGTGGTGTGCAGTGTAGCGTGGCCAGGGCTAATGTTAGCTAACCTATGGAAACTGCAGGGTGGGCACTATGTTTCTGCGTGTTACTAGGCTAGCTGGCTACCTGTCAGCAAAGCTAACAGAAAAATTAAAAAAAAAAAAAAGGCAGGACATTTATTTAAATTTTGCCACCTCTAAATGGACAGCTTTTTGAAATAACCTGAACCTGAAATAAGGCGCTAAAGCTAACTGAGTCAATTGAGTGCTGGACTAAGAGTAAATGCCTCTTCTATCTCCAGTAATTTTTTTTAATGTATGTATTAAGAGCAAAAATAACTGAAACTGACACCCTCGGTGCTGACAGGGATAACAGTGTTAACCTGGGGTAGAAGGGAAGAGTGGGTGTTATGCTTCTACGACAATGCTGACTCAATACTGTGGGTTGGGGTGGCATGAATCAGCAGTAACCACGGTATGAAAGCAGTGCAAAGTTGGGGTGGTGATCAACTATCCAGCCAGATACACACACAAGGACACACACGCACTAACGACCAGACCATCTACTGCTACAAAGAGCAGAGAAGCTCGGATTATTACACACACAGAGAGAACGTGACTTCATTCTCTGCTCAGGACGCCATTGCTCCACGATATCTTTTCATAACAAAGCTGTTGGTTGCTGTATTAATACCCTGAATGTCGCATACTGCTCCTTCAATAAATTGTCAAGTACAATGGATCAAACTGGCTCATGAAAGCAACAAAGCTGTAAACAGTACGCCGTGGGACCAATACAAGAGATGACAACCATGGACCTGCAGTATACGGCTGCACAGCAGGTAGCTGACAACATTTATCAGGTCTGATTAATGTATTGGAAAGAGGAATGAATGGAGACACTATCATCCTCATGAATTTACCCTTCTGTTTTTTCACTGCTGGTTTCACTTATTTTTATATGAGTTAGTTCTAAGAGATTTCATAACTGACTCTTTCTGTTCAGAGGGAAACAGAATGGGATGGGTGTGAACAGGGGGATTAAATAAGTGGAGAGAGTTTATCATTTATCCCTCCATCCATCCAGCCCTCTCGCCTCGCTGTCACTGACCGGCTCCAGAGGAAAACATGCTGATCTGATTTGTGAATGTGTGTGTGTGAGTTACAGAGAGCAGTGTGTGTAGTTGAATTATAGACAACACACCCCTGTGCTAGACAGACAGAATGAAGCGAAAGCTTAAATCCCTCACAAAGGCAGCGTGACCGACTGCTGAAATGTGGCTTTTTGGACCTGCACCCAGTTTTTTGATAGACTGCAAAGGACATCATTGCTGTAAAGGAATAATTCCTTTTCTTTTTGGCTACAGAATGTAGTGGATTGCTCTGTGGTGGTGACATAGATGCATGGGCATTAGTTAGGGCAGTTAGTCTTGTGGCCAGTAATCTCCCAGCAGACCCAGAGACTGTCAGACAAAAAATAAACAGCAGCACGTGGCACAAGACAAACAACACATTTTGAAACCAATCACAAAAAGATTTTTAGCTGTCTATGTGTTTGATTTGGTTTCAGAAGCTGCAGTTGTATTAGAAAAAGATACCCAAGAAGCAGCATAAAGCCCCTTACCCACTGCACGAAGAAAACACTAAGACCTAATGACGTGTTTTCGTATAGAAAAGGTCACAGTCGGAATTCACTTGAGACAAATGGCTCTACTGTAATTGTAGGTATTTGTCCAGCTCTGATTGGCTCTGATTGGCAGTGATGGGTTTACAATTTCATTTTAGCCACCACAATATACTGTCCATCTCCATCTAAGCAAAATATGAATAAGTAGGCCTAACAGATATAAAAGAAGGAAGTAACCATCATAGCATTTTCACTGACCTCCATGCACCTAATACACTAGCCTATTTTCCAGAGCATCCATGATGGACAATACAAGGCTCTGGTATAGTGCCAATGGGAAAGGAATATATTGCCTACAGTGATGTTGCTAGGTACACATCCTGTGTCTCTGACACATTCAAATCTAAAAGGACGCTGCAAACTCACAATAGCCTATTTACCTGAAATCGGAAGTGCAGAGCTGATCTTCTTTCAGGCGCTGTTCATAAATCTGTAGGCTTATTGTCTGCGGGACAGATGTAAAGCTCTGGGTAGCCCTGCACTAACATGGTCAGCTGTGATTGGTTGTTCCTTGTCACATGACGTGGTGCACACTACTCCGTTCCAAAAGTTATCTCAGGGCGCAGCCATCACGCCCTGAAAAATAGGTGCTCGGGAACGCGTGCGTGCCATGACGGCATCCCTCTGGCACTGAGCGCACCTGACACGTGTCTACATTGAAAACAGTTCATTTAAGGGTGGAAAAATCGCGGCATGTGTATGGTCCCTATCAGCATCCCTGGGACACCCCTTATTATTTTCCAAAGTAATGCTATTTTCAAAACAGTAGGGTCCCGTAGTTCATTTCAAAGTATTTCTCATGTCACTGAAACCACTGAAATGTGTCAGTATTTTTGGTCCAGTCAGACACCTGCTCGCCAACCCGCCTGTCATCATCGCTAGCTCTCTGAAGCTTAATGTGTAGACGTTCCTTGGCAGTGATGGCAGGGCAGCATGGAAGTCCCAACGATGGACAATCACCTAATATTTCTAGGGTGCTTAAAATGTACCACAATTCACAAATATGTAGGATCGTAACGTCATCTGCTGTGACAGCAGATGCTGTCATCATGCTGCATTGTGATAATGTGATTGTGTCACTGATTAGTTCTCATGTCGATGATTACACAATGATATTTAACCGTCCAGTGGGTGTGCCATGTTGTAAAAATATTTTCACCGGCAGCCACCATTTTCATACATATTCAATGTCTTTTGTTCCCTCTGCAATTTGTCTTTTATTGTTTTTACTGGTTTTTTTTATCTTATTGATTTATTGGTCAGTCTCTTAACTTGTTTTTTAAACAGATTCCTTTATTCCACTGAACTCCTTGGCATATATATATATATTTTTTATTTATTACTCATTGATTTATGTCTATGCTATATGTGTGTAAGGCAAACTGTAAGACTGTTAGAACTGTTACAAATTGGCGCTGGCAGGATTAATAATGTTGTCTGAACCTGAATCTGAATTTGAATCTTGCGAAAGAAAAAATTAAGGTTTGTTCACAGTCTGCATAAGTTAAAGGAAAACATAAAACCTCTTCTTAGAAAGAAAGAGAATTTACATATTTCTCAAACTGTTAAACTATTTAATTGATACAATAACTTATTTAAATGTTTATGGATTAGCCTTAGAAAGTCATTTTTTTTCTCTCACATATTATGATCAGATATCATGTTTGATTCAGTCTACTTGATACTGTGTAGATGTTTTTGGTGCTCTATATTCAACCCAAGATGTGACATTTGTCTGATGTTTTGTATACAGACTGTATCTCAAACATACTATGGTTACTTACATCTTTCAAATGTGGAATTTTATTAATGTTCAGATAGCCTACATATTCAATGTAAACAAATATAACCATGATTAGAACCATTTAACATCAAAAATGAGTTTGACACTCACTACATTAAAAACCTATCAACATCACTGCCCCTATTTTTAGTTGGCTTTCCAGCCCTCCATATATGCAATAATTTTGGTGGAAAAATGTATATGACATGTTTGTAGCTGTAACTGCATTCATTAAATGTGTGTTTGCAAATTAACTGCCTTAATCTTTCCTGAGACTTTAAATCGAAAGGACAGCCGTGTGAATTTTTTTTTTCTGTCACTTCTTTTCATGTTAATTCTCAGGTGTTTTATCCACTCCCCTCTGTGTGGTTTAATCACTGAGAGAGAAAAGAGGAGAGGAGAAAAGAGCCTGTGTGAGGATGGGAAGAGAGCGAAGAGGCAGGATTAATCTGTCGCTGACATGCTGCTTCAACAGTGTGTTTGTGTGTGTGTGTACGTGTGTGTGTGCATGCGTGTTTCTATCACTACCTTGATCTCAGAAAATGTCAACGCAGGAGTGGAGAGCCACAAGAACACAGACAAAGAAAGTGAAGAAGAGGGTTTTCAGCCAGAGCTATTTTGTCTCTGTCATCAGTTGCACCTCTACAGAAATGTGTGTGTGTGTATGTGTGTGTGTGCGTGTAAATGTGTGTTTGGTGGGCAAACACACGCGACTCTGAAAAGATGAGAGGGTAGAAGATGAGAGAGTCTGGACCACTTTTGCCTGATTTATGGCATGAGAGCCCACTGCTGCCCTCCATCCAGTATCACATCAAAGATCTCCTCCTCTGTAACGTCCTATGTAGGGACCACCACACCTTCATGTTTCCTTGATTAGGATAAAGCCGGCTGAGCACCTCCGCTGGATTTTCTGTCAGAATCCGTGCTGCCTGGAAGCAGATGGAAGTTCTTACTGGTCTCTGTGCAATTGCGCGTTCTTTGCCAAGATGCCATGTACCACTGCATATTCAGCCTGAAGATCAACAGCGGGGATTAATCCCAGGATTTGGGGCTTTCCTGCCCAGATTCTCTCCATGTTTGGAAATCTAGTAAATTAAATATTGCAAATTTGTTCTTTCCGAGGGGAAAATTAGTTCCAGAACAAATGTTTGTTTGCAGTCACAGGGAAAGGTAACATCTAGGCCAGTACTGAAGGTTTTATTTAAGAACATGCGTCTTTGTTTGCCCTGTCTTTGAGAATAAGCTGTCATGTCATTACATTTCCCCATAATCACACATCACTGTAATATATTTCACTTATAGTTGCTGTAAAAAGATTTCTCTACCTTTATCCTAGGCTATAAATCACTACAGTTTCTTACAAATTACCGCTGTGCTGCTCTCTGACGGGTATAACACAGCACTAAATCAACTTAAAGCAGAGCCGTGAATGCTTTTACATCTGGCAGCTGGAAGTCGGTCCAATCAGCAAACTATGAGGCTTGCTTTAGATAATGACAACAAGGAGCAGTGTGGCGTTTTTTTTAACTTGAACTGAGCTCTGTGTTGGGTTTGTGGCCCTGATTCATTAACGGCTGAGCCAGACAGCAGCAGAGTAAATTTGGTCTACATCCGATAATGATGTCTCAAAGCCCAGGAAATGCTAATTTAGCCTCAGCCATTGATGGAGTGTAACTCAGTAGATGTACTCAAGTACTTTACCTAAGTACAATGTCAAGGCACTTGTGTACACTTAAGTAGTAGGCACTTAAGTATTTCCATTTAATGCCACTCCAAACTTATATATCTCAGGCGAAAATATTGCGCCTTTTACTCCACAACATTTGACTCGACAGCTTCAGGTGCTTTAAGGACTACAGTTCTTCATACCCTTCCTGTCCAGTGAAAACCATGCTATCTTCAGAAGTGTTGATTTTAAATGTTTGTGATAAACTAAAGGATGATATGTTGAGAAAACTCTCCTATTTCTTAAGCTAAATAAACTATTAAAAACTGAAATAACCTTCCATCGGATTAAATAAAACACACATTATGTGTTTGTATTCCTTGTTATTGGTGTCCAAACAGCTCTGTCCAACAGAGGCTGAGATGCAGCTGCTGGACAGAGCAATGATCTGTTTGGAGAAGGAAGAATTGCTCGGTCAAAGTTACAACAACAAAGATATGATGGGTTGGGTTTCCATCCACCTATTTTTATTCGCATTTTCAACAGTTACGTAAAAAAAATGTAATGGAAATGACAGAAATTCGAAAAAAGGCCGAAATATCGCAAAAAAGTTTTTATGCTTGGAGGGGGTGGAAAAGTCAGTGTATCAATATTAGGAAAATGTGACTTTTGGCAATGGAAACAGATGTAGCGAATAAACGATGACGTGACACACAGATGGTCAAATGTGGCCCTTGACATTCGGAAGTATTTCAGCCAGAGATTGGGAGTGAAGTGCTGCTGGACACCTACTTCCCAAAAGTCCTTCATGCGCCTACGTTCCCATACATGCGGACAACAATGCGATGGTCCCCTTCTCCCAATTTCTAACAGTAGTACTTTCTTGTTTCTTTTTCAGGACACTTATGTACGCTGACAACGCTGATATGAGTGTGATGAGAGCTCTCACAATAGCCAAGAAGTTCCCCAAGGAATCTCTCCATCTCGTCGTAGTCATGGATGTGCCGGTAGCTGTTTACATCAGTTGTGGACATGAGACACTCTCAATGATGTCATCTCACGGTGCCCTCTTCTTGTATGGGTGTTCTTTTGCATTTTTATTTTTCACAAGAAGCGCCACCTACTGCTCGACCTGTTGACGCCCAATACTTGCAAAACAATAATGAATGGAAACGTGCATAAATTCGCATTTTCTTTTGCGCATTTTCAGAACATTTGCGATACCACAAAGTGAGCATAGCGTTACTTCAGGCAGGACACGATGTCAAGCTCAGCTCACATCCCAGCTACATCAGCTGATCTCAAACAGCCCAATGAACTGATAGAGCAGCTGATTGATTGGCAAATCTCATTCAGGGCACCCTATTGAAACTCTCTCCCCTGACTTAGGCTTTCCATACAGGCGCATGGAAGGGCAGGGAGGTTTGCTCTCTCCCTCAAGCTTTCCTCATTTGTGCGTGGAAGGGCAGAGAGGTGTACGCTCTCTCTCTCGCTGAAGGCTTTCGACGCAGGCACGCAGAAGAGCGGAGAGGTGTGCTCTCTGCGTAGGCGCATGGACGAGGCTTTCTGCGCAGGTCTTGCAAAGGCAGAGAGGCACCAGGACAGAGCCATATCGCCAAATATAATACTGCAAATGGAAATAAAGTTTCTTTGACCAAAGTGGTCCTGACTGAATGATATTTTATACTGCCAAGTTGTTAGTAACAAAATAAGACTGATGAGCACTTAGCACCGCAGAGAGAGACAAAGAAAGAAATAAGCTACACCTACTCCTACATAAAGCTTGTTGATCATTACCAATAAGTCATTAAATCTAAAATGAAAGTATCTGTCACCGCAGTAAAGAACTGTTAACAATAAACTGTGATAAGCTGACAGTTTAAGTGGTAAATTGACAACTTGCAGCTTTATGCATGTACAGCTGCTGATGTCCTGTCACGGTTTCAAACATGTTGTCATGAAGAAACTCCCACCTCATTCACCATCAGCATTCAACACGAGGCAAATGTCACTTCATTCAATAAAAGATGATAACATTTATAGACTGACAAATCTACGATCCAACAGGCGCTTCCTTTGAAGCACGCTGACACCTGAACGCTGCCCCTCTTCTTCTTGACCTCTGATTCTGGACAGCCACATTAAAAAGCAACAACTTCTCACTTGTACTTTTTGAATTCCCACTTGCTCTGCAGAGCTGCAGATGAGATTACTGTGAGAAAACTCCTCCTCTCTCCCTGCCATTTTAGAACTTAAATCCCCACTTTCATGTCATACTCATTGCCTACATAAAAGTGTCTGCTCATTTCAAAGTGATCCAACCTGCCTTATGTTCTGCCAAACCATCAACTGGATGCCCTATGGGTCTGCAACCCTGGCTCTGTCGTACAGCAGTGGCTATTAAAATGGAAGAAGTACAGGTAATGTTTGAATTTTGCCTGAATTTTAGAGACATCCCAGAACTCTTGAAAAGTGGAAGTCAGCAAACTGCACACAGCATGGTTGTGTCACTAAAGGGAAAGAGAGTTTTGATTTATCATGTGCAAAGGGACCGTTCCAGGGATTGTTCCTGACACCAGTATATAAACTGGGCAAATGGGCTGAGACTGGCATCTCAATTAGTGGTAATGGTGCAGTGTGCTCTTCACTGGTGTGATAAAATAGTTCCATTTTTACATAATAATCTCATCTAGTGCAGCTTTAAGCATAGTAGAAGAAGTAGTAGAGCCAAACTACAAATTGAAAAAGGACAATGGCATTATTATCTTGATTGAAAATGTGCCAAGCTTATAAATATGCAGCAAGGTATTTGTTTTATATGGGACATCGAACCGCTCGCTCACTGGCTTTTATTCCTTTGGGATTTTTTTTTTAAACTAACCTTCGACAAGCAAAGGACAAATGAGGGGAAACACTTAAAGGCTAATTTAAAGCACAGATTTCTTGTAGGTCTTATGGTTGAGTGCCGCAGTTAACATGAAGCTTTTGTGATATTATTTTGCTGACTAATGCTGCTCCTCACTAGGGATGATCCCAAACATTTTGCCAACATGAGCTGCAGCGGGAGTAGCTACAGAATACAAAAATTAATTTAAAAGGGGTGTGGAGGTATGATCAATATGATATTTACTAGAAATTGTCCTTCAGTTCTTGCAGCCTGGTGTGATTTTCTCTCTCCAGCCAGTTGATCGTGACAAATTAATGTAACTGCCAGTCAAACAACTGCACGCTGGCTGATACAGATGCCGTAGGTCCTCATAGATCACATTGACATTTCATTATTGAGGTCACAGCTTTGGTTTAATGGCTATACACTGAGCAGAGTTAAAGGTGAAACTTGGTGGGCAGACAGAACAGAAAGCATAAAATATATACCATACACTATGCTGTACATGCATAGCCATGAAACCGAAGTCATGTAAGCCTTTTGTAAGATTTAGAACCTTATACAGAGACACATTGTCAAGCTGAGCGATGTTGACAGCTGCTCTGCTTTTGGCAGTAGATCTAGTTTGTAGATGCCAAGTTTTACAGCTAAAATATTGATTCTAAGCAGGCAGGTAAGCATGAGTGTCTGTGTAGGAGTTTACGTCCCGGCTAAAAATACTTTGTGACCAGGGTGTCCTGGTGATTCAGTTGGCACTGAGGCATACACCTTTGGTCAGGTCTGCCATAAGGAATTATGGACAGGGGGAAGAAATTTTTCAAATTCATCCACACTCACTCCAGCACCATCACCAACACCACCCACCCACACACTTAGCGCATATGCAAAGCCAATTTAAATAAGCTCTTGGCCATTAACCTTATTGTGACAGAGATGGATTCTCTTTCAACCATTTCCAAGTCAAGTGTTATGAACCCATCCAGGCCATGTTTTGTTTTGCATATATATTCTCAATATGATTGCAAAGAGCATAAAATAAGATATTACAAAACAGTTTTTTTAATTCAAATAAGACTATAACAATCATTTTCTTCCTTTTATTTTAAAACAAAACAAGGAGGGGGAAAAGTGAAGAATTACTGCGAGGTATTAAATCCTAAAGTCATACCATGAGTGAACAAATAAATTTAATCTATCACCACCTCCAAATCCAGTATTTATATTATTATATCTAATGTGATAATTCAACCAATTCCAACATTCCTTAGGGACCCCAGTATGCAGGGTAAGACGATCTATGAAGACAACATCTATAATGCCTTGTGAGGGCACTCATAGTGAATTATATTGCATTTATAATGCTTTATGACTACACTCATAAACACGGAAAATGCTCACTGATGCACATTATACATGTGACATTTTAAGTGTCAAGTGTCTTATGGATTCTCTTGACTAGAGGGGGCTTATAATGCATTATGAAAATCTATACTCACCTTTACACATACCAACAAATAACTGTAATAAGGAGTCATAGTTTGTTATAATAGAGACAGAGCGCAACGCGTCATAATCTGAAAGCCCTCTTTCAGGAAACGAGGCCCTCTTTGCCCTCACACTTTCCCCCTCCATTTCCAGCCTGTTGAGTTTCCCTGAGTCAAAATGCTGAAAAGTTGCTGTGTGGTGGGCTGCACGGCCAATAAAAACCCAGAGCTTAGTTTTTATCAGCTGTCGAGCAGAAAAACGGAACCTTGTAGAGGACAAAAGTGGATACAGGCAATAAAACGTGAGGCTTCTACAGGGAAGAAATTGTGGGATCCTGACACTCGGTATGCCTATGTGTACAGCAAAAACTTTGTCAAACCCTCCAAATGTATTTTTTAGAGTAACAGTTAACTGTATTTATGTATGTTAAGCTAAAGCACTGACAGTATGAATGCAACTTCTGTTATAATTGTGCCCAGCGCTCCACGATTCAAGCAGTCCATTCCAGCGGTCTGCTCTAGCACTTCTATCAGTCTACCAGCATGTAGAGACATGTCTCAAAACAACGTGTGCCAGTAGTAGGAGCAGGCTGATGGCTGAGCATGCCGAGATGCTCATCTTCTTAAAAAAGAATCTCCACATTATGTTTTTACCAAGCAAGGTAAGAAGAAGGGATTCTGAGGTAGACCGGCAATATTAAGCTTATCAATATACCGTTGCCACTCTGGTAGGCATAGCGTGCTAAAATAATCCTTTGCCATCTTATTATTAGCTAATCATTAGCTAGCTATAGTTAATAATTTTAGCTAGCTAGCAAGCAATTCAGTTATGGAGACTTGAAGGCGCGGCTGCGGAGGCAGAATGACAGCAAACGAGTGAAGAAGCGGAGGGGAAAGCGGGCCTCGTTTCCCCTTTGGGGGTGGCTTTCAGATTATGATGCATTGCGCACTGTCTCTATAGTCAATGCAATATCATAAGTTATCATTTTATGTGTTGAGTAAGGTGAGGTACATTTTGATATATCTATAATAATGCATGGTTCACAATATTTAATTGTTGGTGCTAAGTAAAGTGTGATGCATTTTCAGGTATCTAAAAAAATCTCTGCTGCTTCATAAGACTTTTAAGAGACTAAAGTCTGGCACCCTCTCATACCTAAAGACAATGTATCATAAGTCAGAGACTTTTTAGTCACAGAATAAGATTGAAGTTAAGCCAAAAAAATGTTTGATTTTGCGGCTGTAAAAAATTACCCACATCCCATTCATTATTCCCATTCATTATTGCCCATAGAGCAAGCTTTTTTGTAAGCTGACACCATTTCCTTCAGTGGAAATTAATCTTTTATTAACTCTAATTTCACAGATAAGAAACAATAAATTGTAAAGACAATAAAGCCTCTACAAAACAGCCTTTAAGCCTTGTGTTTGATTTATCCTGGTTTCACATGAGTAGAGGAAATCTCCGCTAGTTGCTAGCTAATTTATACAACATAAAATGCTGCAGGCTTGTGCTTGTGGATTTGTTTGGAAAGTGTGTTTAGTATTAGACATTTTTTTTGTCGGTGAACCTTGTGAGTTGTAAGAGCCGAATTTTGTAACGTCACCTTTGTTACATGTTGCTGTTGTCCCTGGCTTCATATGAGTAGAGGAAAAGTCTGCTAGCCGCGAAGCAGATTATACAATGTAAAATGCCATAGGCTTGTGCTAAAAACATTAGCATGTTGTAGGCTATATGGGGGGAAAATGTGTCCAGCACAAGACCAGTGTTTTGTCTGCAAGTTGCTGCGAGTTATATCAGACCTGATTTGTGTACTTGTAATTGAAACTGTCGCTATTAAGCCGTGTGTGTTTTGACTCAACTAAACTTTACAGCACCTGCAGAAACCCCACCATTTACTGTGTTTTGGTGGTGTAACTGCAGCGAGACACACATACACCAGTGCACAAGTATAAATGCTGCCAAAGGCATCAAGTCACCCTCTGACTTTTCGCTTACACCTCCATGATGTTCTTATTTGTAGTTTTGAATGAAAAATCTTGACTTAGCTATTGGATGGACAGAGCAGGATAGACTGATCTAAAATCACAGTGGTCATCCATAATCTTTCTAGCTCCATCATCAGAGCAAAATTTAATTTGTCCAATGCTTTGGTTCATGACCAAATACCTGCAAAGCCAATGACAATCTCAGCAAGCCTCAGCTGTACTTTGTGTTGAGGGCTAATTAGCAAATGTTAGCCAAGATGCCAGCATGGTGTGGCAGAGTATGTTTTTTGCCAATCTGTAGAGTCATTGCTCGAAAATGGAACGCCACCATCCTGTGAGGTCCCTTAGAAAACAACAGCGTGCGTCATACGCTGACTATGTGTTTCACACTTAAGGATGCATGAAGTATTTCAGTGACTCTTCTCTCATCACTTAAGGTGCTCAGCCCCCAGCATGAGAGCCAAAACTTTAAACTCTTACACCAATCTGAAGCCTTAAAATTTAAAGCCTTTAAAGGGCTCTTTCTCAAATTGAGGCCCACCCTGTATTTTATGTTTCTTAACACACTCACACATGAACACACACACAAACACAAACACACACACACACACACATTCTATAGCGCCTCATTACCCTGAAGTGTTTCAGATAACACCAACTGAGAATAACTCAAAAGTAATTTCTTCTCTCCCTGCTCTCCCACCCCACTCTCATCCCTCATCCCTTCCCACCATTCCTCCTGTCTCAGCAGATATCAGAACAGAGCAGGGAGAAGACAGCTTTCTTTCTTTTTGAAGAGAAAATGTGACGCTCTCGGGAGGTCCGCGTTGCAGCCGACAGGGTAGCAAAGGGATGGGGGAGGAGGAGGAGGAAGAGGAGGGAAAAAGAGCCTGTGGAGAGTTGTGCTGACACATCTCACTTTTTTTTTTCCTAGCTCAGTTTCTCCATCTTTTCCGTATCTGATTCCCCTCACACAGACCTACCCACGCATACACCCATGCACAGTTAGCCTGTAATCTCCTTGGTCGGCCAGTCGGCCTTTTATGTTTTCCCCACGGTTCTCCCAGCGTGCTGCAGTTGGCCACGCGCTGCTTCAGTGAGGATTGTAAGAATTAGAAACAGTCTCCATCAGTCTATTCATTTTGTTCCATTTCGGCTGCAGGTGAAGTCCATGCATATAAATCATTGCAAATACTGAAATTATCCACAAACAGTGACAATTTTAAAACCACTATAAAAAGTACTGATACTGATTCTGCCTTAAAGCTGTATTAATTGTGTTTTTATCCACTTAAGGGTGACAGGCAAGTCATTAACACAACATTTGCACATCATCACCTTAAAAGGTGGCAGACGACATGTCTACTAACATTCAGGAGACATAAGGCAACTAGGGCTGTATCTGACTCAGAAATATGTCAGTCGAGTCAGATTCGACTGTTTAATACGCATATTCAACTATTTACTTTTTTTTTTTATATAAAGTTTAACTGGGACTCAGCAGGACATTCAGTGTGACAGCATTGTTCATGTAATACAGTAAACAGTTTTTTCACCTGCACTAGATATGAAACAAAAGACAGTGTCGTATTAAGATGATGTGAGCTGTCATTTCACCACTTCCAAGCAGAAAAGAAAAGATAATATTATCTCAGAGCTTTACAGTGGAAGGTGTCTCCTCCTCTGTGCCGCTGCATTGTGTCTACAGCTGTCTGTTCCAAAGAGTAGTGTGAAAATCAAAAGCACTCACTCTGCAGCTAAATCTGGGGACCAAAACACCCCCAGAGGTACACTCCACAGCACACTGAGGAGCAAAAATGGCTTGACTTGAAGCTATCTCGGTCAGCTGAGAGGTCTCCAACTGATGATTCGAATCTCCTACTTTCAAGGGGCAGCCCTAAAAGCAACATTAGAATTTATTTGGTGTCTTACTTCTGACTATTTCATGAAGGTAAGTCCAATATTTACTTTTCTTTCAGCTCTTGAGCTTCTGAAATGCTTCACTAAGTTCACCAGCCAGCTGCCAACTTTGCAATATATTCTGTTGTTGGTGCCGGGCAGGTAGCAAACAGTGGGTGTATGGCAGCTATTTTATCCTGAAAACAACTGCCTGCTGTGTGTGAAAACAGGGTTATAAGCAGAGTTTGCAGGCCAGGAAACAAAAACAATGAGTGGAGAGACCTTAAAACCCTTCACAGCAATAAGGGGACCTGAAGAGTTGGTGACAATTCTCTGATTCATCACTACAAGCGACACCTTTTGATATGACATGCCAGACTCAGAAAGAAGTGTTTGAAAGGATTCATGTGAAAATCTGTTTAGTTTGAAAAGCTGTAGAAGGACTTTGCCCTGATAGCCTTTATGTTGTTTTGTTCGAGTTGTGGTTTCCCTGAATCTCTAAAATGGAGGTAGCAAGTAGAAAGTTAGCATGATCCATAGAGGGTACATTTACAGGAAATACACGGGCTGAAATAAACCAGAATTATCCATTCATATTAGGGCTGTGGCGATTCATCAACGTAATTGAAATAACGTCATTTGAAAAACATGCGTTGGTAGGTCGAATTAAAGTAAGCTGCACCCACCCAAATCATGGATTCCTCTGGAGAACAAGCTGTGTGGTATGATGCAGTGCAAAACCAGGTCACAGCTAGACCGTGGGGAGTTGCGGCCACCAGAATTGTCCCTCCCAGCTCACTTACAGTCAAAGTGGCGGTAAGGATAACAATATGGTGATTTATTCCCCTCGTATCGTGCCTAACTTTAGTAGATCATAACATATCTGGTATGGAAATAATCTGCAGATAGTCTGGTTCATAATGAGACCAAACTCTTCTTTGGAGGTCAGTTCTTGAGCCACAAGGAAGGCCAAAATGTGGCCCTCAAGAGACTAGGTAAGGCTTGTTGTTTTTAGCCAGCTGATTTCCAGACAACTTAAAAGGAGTGAGGAGTCAGTGGTGCACACAAAGTATGAGGCTGATTGGTCCAGTAGTTCGCAGGATTAGCTGCAAACAGACAGATAGCCACGCTTACGCATTCATTCAAACACGTGCAAACAACTAAATGCATGATTCCTCTCCAGGCTTACACCTGACAGAGATATAAAGAACAATTATCACTCACATATTTGTCAAACCAAACACTATTATACTGAAGGCCTTTAATGAGATTTAGACGGAAGATTTTTATTTATCTTTAACTCTTTAAACTCTGTTCTGATCAAGCACATCTCTAACAGCTATTTCATCTCAGTTCAGTTCTATGCTTCTTGCTCAATTCCAAAAGGCAGATGGATAAAGTCAGTAAGAAATGGCGGAGAAAGTTGAAGAACTAGCTGCCAAAGAACCAGACATATTTCACGGGAGTAGATGGAGAACAAAACAGGACAAGGAGAGTGAATACTGGACAGAAACATCACTCAAAGTGAATGCTAATGCTGCACTGTATCTGCTGAATGTTTAAATAGGAAGCTGTTTACTATACCACCTCAGCCATAAGAACTTTATAAGGCCATAAAATGTCAAGGATGTGCATTTTCCGGGTTGTTTTGCTCTCATGAGTCAAAAGAAAATCAATTGGTGCTTCAAGGAAAAGAAATACAGGCTGAACTGTCAGGCTATCAGCTCCATATATCAACAATCTCAACATCTGACTAACCTTGGCTTGGTTTTTTGAACCTCAGGGAAGTCTAATTAGCTCACCCAAACGAAAGAATTGAAAATATAGCTTGAGAGCAAGTGTTTTGTCTTTGTATTCTTATTCTGTTGTAGTCAAAGATATCAGGGAGAGATCGCTCAGACCACACAGCTCACTGCAGCGTGTAAAATCCCAGTTTAATAAGCTGCACAGAACACCAAATGATCTCTGCTGCAGCCGTCTTTTATTTATCTATAAAGAGAGAGTGAGAGAGAGTGTGCGCATATGTGTGTGTGTGTGTGTGTGTGTTGTGTGCGCTGGTGGACTGGTTTTTCTCAGCTAATTGCAGCATTGTGCCCATGCGTTCAGTTCACAGGCAGAACAAGGCAGAGAACATTTGACTCTGATCAGATGGGACTGAGGACAACATAGCACACACACCAAGTTGTGTACGTCGGTGCGACTACAGTAAGTGTGTGTTTACATGCAACAGTTGCAGCTAATGATGTTTCCTCTGCTGTCAGTTTTTGAAGTAGACAAAGCAAGACAGAAGATGGAAAAGAAAACTCAATATACACTCAACGTCCTGATTTTGTATGTTATACTTTTGCTAGGAGAGTTCCAGAGGCTGCAACTAATGATTATTTCCATTAGGGATAAAGCTGTTGATAATCAAATGATTAGTTTGTCCAGTTAAAGTCAGGAAATGTTGAAAAATGACCATCCCATCTTCACAGAACTCAGAATTAAGTTAAAACCAAGCAGCAACCTATGGGGCTGAAAAATTAAGCCTACACAGAGGCGCCAAAAACATAGAGCTCCTTAAATGGTGACTTAAGTCTGGCTCAAAGTTAAGCAGTCCTTGTAGACCTCCATGTCAAAATGCCCAATTTCACAGCTAAGGCTGGGCAATGTGGCTTCCAAATAATATTGTAATACAGGATAAACCTCCTCCACACTACTGTAGACTACTAATGTACTAAACTACTAATTAAACTGCAGTTACAGTAAAGTTAAATAAAGTATTGTCATGATATGATTAAATAAAAAAGTATCATAATAAGGTTAAATAAAGTACTGTTATAACACAGTTAAATAAAGCACCTTTACAATTAAGTTAAATTAAGTATTGTTACAATTAAGTTAAATAAAGTTAAATAAAGGGCGGCGCGGTGGTGTGGTGGTTAGCACTCTCGCCTCACAGCAAGAGGGTTGCCGGTTCGATCCCGGGCGTGGGAGCCCTTCTGTGCGGAGTTTGCATGTTCTCCCCGTGTCAGCATGGGTTCTCTCCGGGCACTCCGGCTTCCTCCCACAGTCCAAAGACATGCAGATTGGGGACTAGGTTGATTGGTGACTCTGGATTGTCCGTAGGTGTGAATGTGAGTGTGAATGGTTGTTTGTCTCTGTGTGTCAGCCCTGCGATAGTCTGGCGACCTGTCCGGGGTGTACCCCGCCTCTCGCCCGATGTAGCTGGGATAGGCTCCAGCCCCCCGCGACCCTCAAGAGTATGAAGCGGTTAGAAGATGAATGAATGAATGAAAGTTAAATAAACTACTGTTGTAATAGACCCTTTTAGGGCTGATGTCACAATGACATCATTTTATTAGCTGAAGGCAAAACATGACTTGCCACCACAGGGCTGTAGGTTACATTGGAGTCTTATAATGTCATCTTGTTTTAATGTTGTGTTACTGGGAGCCAGAAGAGAAGGAGTCAAAACTTGAATTTTACCACATACAAGCCACCACTGCCCATCACCAAAAACAAAGGGCCCTATTTAGATGGTCTAAAACGCGAAGCGCCAGGCGTGCGGCGCATGGGTGTATCCCAGTCACTTGCTAGTTAGACAGCGCATTTTAGACTGTGCGCCATGGCGGAGAGTCTAAAAGGGTTGGACTTACTCTGTTAATTAGTCATGGGTGTGTTTTGGGTCTATCATTCAGTAAGCCAATCAGAGTGTCACCTCTCATTCCCTTTAAAAGAGGCGCGATTGGAGCGCATGGCAGAGAGCTAGTTAGATGGCGGACCTACCAACTGGAAATAGTTAGAGCTTAGATCCTCTGCCCGAGCCTGAGCCCGGCCCGACCCGGCCCGCTGGACATCTGCATCTAAATAGCAATGACACTTGCGACATGGATTATGCTGCCTCTGCTGTCTGCTTTAGACCATAAATAAAGTTTGATTTTGTAAAGTGCTTTGGAGTTGCATTGATGTATGAAAGGCGCTATATAAATAAAGTTTGATTGATTGATTGATTGATCTAAATAGGGCCCAAAGACAACTATGGTTAAATGGGAAAAAACAAAAGGACTGGACAGAGGTGATCATCAAAAATGCTCACATGTGCAGCACGCACTTCATATCAGGTTATGGAAGAAGTATTGACTGTAGTAGGGATGAATAACGTTTTGTGTATTAAGGGTTATCGTGTCCACCTCAGTCTATACTAACATAAGAGCCCTGTTGGTCAAAGAAATGGAGCGTTATATTTCTACATGAATTAACGAACAGTTAAGTTAATCACACATTCACTCCGCTCCACAGAAAGTGCCGAGAGAGCAGAGAGTGCAGTGCTCTGAATAACTGAACAGTAAATTCAGACAGTGAATGAATTTCAGAATGCACCACCCACATCATCTTCCTCTATTGTTACAAACAAGCCAACAGAACATGCTAGGTAGTGCTGGCTAATGTCTGGAGAATTGTTTTACCTCCAGTTAAGCCCCGCCCGCAAAAAAAAAAATGTCATACTGTTTACTAACAGTAAAAGGGTCTATAAAGTTAAATTGTTTTAATGAAATAAAGCAAACTGGAACCACCGGTGCTTTTATTGTGGAGCACCTGGCTCGTTTTAGGCAGGAGGCATTGATGTTTTTGCTGTGAACTTGAAGCTTGTGGTCAACAGTTCAATGTTGGATGTTGGCAGTTAGCAGAAAGTTATAGCGCTGCCATAAAACACAGGGATTGGTTAACTTTGAGTGGGAAACAAGCTTACAGCTCTCCAGTACATACATTAATATTTGCAAGTCGCACTGGTGCTCCATGGTTGCAAAAAGCGATTAATGGCCGCAGTCTGGAGCCCTGCAGATACAAAAACACGCCACACCTGCTCATCGCCAAGGAGGAAGTGGCGTGGATGGGAGTTGGAGTGTGTGTGAGACGTATCATGTCTGTGAGTCCTTTTTCTATCTGTGTGTGTCTGTGAGAGAGAGAGAACAGAAACACAAAAAGAAGGCTCTTGCTGGTGGATTTAAAAAAATAATGTGACAATTTAAATGTTCAGGATATAGTCATTTTATACATCTCATGAGCAAGCCTAGATACAACGCATATACGCAATATATCACCCACACGTACTTACAGCAGAGATAAACATTTTATGGCCTGGTATAAAAAACAGTTTTGCTCTCTGTAGCTACTTTCTCTGTTCAAGACAGCTGTACTGGGGCCCTGCGTTCCAATACCCATACTACCATACTATTTAGTATGCCAGAAAAAGAATTAGTGTGTCCTAATACATAGTATGTCAGATGCAGTATGCCAAAAGTACCAGGATGTTCTACTACATCCGGTCATATTTCGCAGTATGCATGTCAGCATGCTTCTTTGGTCATTCTGACCCACAATCCTTTGCGCAGCGGAAGTTACGTCACACTGACTGAGCTGCGTGTACAACCAACGCCCACACTTCCTTTCATACATGGTTTATTTAATTTGAGATACTAAGACACTACATATTAGGACTGCAATGATCTGATTATATACTGTCACATATCATACAGTTTTGCAAGAACACGGTTACAACATTCAACTTTATTGTGATTATAGTATAATCAATGTTAGGGTTCAACTATGACTACCAGTATAGGCAGTGGTGTAAGTGTGGTATAAATAATGAATGCATATGACTAAATATGAATACACTATGGGCCAGGTATGAGCACTATAGACTAGTAAATATATAAATAGTAAAAGTCAAATACATATTAAGTAATATAGTAAGAATGTGCAAATGTGTTACACTACAAATAAAAGTAATGTGAATGTAAGGCTGCTTCACGTGCAGACAGAATATAGTGCCAGCAGCTGCATAGCTGTGAATATATTTAACAACAAATATCTGCCAGCAACAGAGAGCTATGTGTGAAGGGGGTTAATATGCTTACTGGTGACTAGTTCAATAGACAGGTCACTCAATAATAGGCTTGGAACTGTTTACGTGAACATGTCAGTTTATTAGAAACAACAACATACATTACGACATAACAGCAACAGAGCTCTCTGGCACCTCCGACGGTATGCACGACTCTGGCGAGCTCGACGAGAGGAGATTTGCTGCATCTCCGAAGTACAACAACACAAAATATTCAAATGTGGCGCTATGGACGGTGGCGGAAGTGAGCAAGAGGGTCGGAGTTCAGGGAGCGATGTAATGGCGGATGTAGTGTGTCCCAGTAGCATGCATACTGCATGCATACTGCATACTACACTACATACTTTTTAAGGGCAGCTGCAGTACATACTAAAAGTATATAGTAGAAGTATGCGATTTGGAACACGGGGGGGGGGTGAATTTTTATATCACTTACCTGTTTGTATTTTACTTAAGGCTTAAAATAAGGCATAATTAAGGGTGTGGCTGCTTTGAGTGACATGCTGTCTAGCGTCACCACAGTCTATGAGTCAGATCCAGCCCTTGCTGCTCCACATCTCCACCCTCTCATGCAAACATGGTCACGTCTGGCTCACTAAGACTGAGAGTATGACGGCCAAAATGATTAGCACGAGGCTTCAAAACAGCAGTCACAGTGGCTTTGTCCATTATCTATACGGACTATGTTAAAAATAAAAAGGTCTGATTCTTTTTATAATTTCAATCAAATAAAAATATTCTTTTAAAATCCTCACAGAGGCTCAAACCAATGAATATTTGGCATTTTTGCTTCTGAAATTAACTTAAACAATAAATGAGTCATCAAAATGCATTTAATTAATTGCCTTAGAATGATAGCATTAACGCATGAATTATTTTTTGTGTGATTACTTTTTCTACTGAGAGAACATAGCTATAAAAGGGGAAAAAGCTGGGCACTGTAGTTTCTGCTCAGATGGGAGTAAATAGCGCATTTTGATGAGGGCTATTTTTAGCCGCTGATTAATCACATTTGGTGCTTTGGTAAGTATTTTCAGCAGCCAGACCATTTTGCCTCAAAATAAACCGCACTGCCCATCTTTATTGTAATAGAGTGAAACAGTGTGACTCAATAACATGTTTTTAACAGCTTTGGAGAACAATAGACGTCTAAAGCACAGAGACAACATCAAGCTGTGGCTTCACACACCACAGTGTCCAAACACTAGATGCAAAACACTACATATGTCCTTTCACACAACACTGCAAAAACAACAGGTGCATAATTAAAACTGCATGAGAATGAGCATCGGAATGATGTATCACCCATTTAGTTTTTATAGTAACGCTCCGAGCTGCACTCTATGTTTCGGCGGGTGAAAGGAAAACTCCTGCTTCTGCAATGGTGGCCTTAAGGATGTAATCACAGCAGAAATACTGTATACACACAGCTCAGAAGACACTACATCTCAGACCACTGTGGCTAACAATTCAGCTGGCTCCTAATCTCGGAGTTTGTCCCTCCTCCCTCTACAGGCTGGCAGATAAATATGCCATGGCTCCTGGAAACAGACGACAGGTGCCACAGCCAAGCCCAGATAAAACTGATGAGGAGGCATTATCTTTCTCCCACTGAGCAGAGTGCGACTGAGTGTACTGTCTTTTTCCCTCTTTCCTGTGAGGCACATGGTTGGTTGAGCAGGGACAGTCGCAGCATTAGGGGAACAGTATATGGGCTCAAAGTGAACTGACCGCACAGAGAAAACTCCTCAGATTCAAGTGCGTACTACAAATCATGACGGTGGGGTTTGTGGCAGCACGGAGAAAGCGTACAACCCCGGCTCTTTGTGATTAAAAGCAGCACAAAATTATTCAAATCTTAAGCAGCCAGTCGCCCTTGGTGAGTTTACCTATTAATGAAAGATGCAATGGTTACACTAATAAGAAGCTGCCTTTGCTTTGTTGACACTGTGACCCCATTAAGCTACTGCTTCCACACTGAACGTGTGGCCTTTGGCACATTTATTAAGCACTTACACAAAAGATTTGTAATTGCATTTTGATGCTGTGGTGTTACCATCTCAGTGCTGCATTCTTTGCCAGGTTTCCACTGAAAATAATTATGAATGACTGCACTTTTGCACCCAATTCTGTAACATAAAAATGGATGCTGAATCCTTAGAACAAAACATAAGATATTACTGCACTTGAATTATTTATACAGACAAATATTGCAGGCAGATGTGACTTGTTAACATGCAAACTTGCAACTGTGTTTCAGCAGATTAAAACATTCTAAATCTCAGTGGGATTAACAGTTAGTGTAGTAACTGTAAACACTAATTAATTAAATGAAACACCAAAGCACAATTAAGAGACAAAATAACATCCATTACAAATGCCAGGGATAAGTACTGGGAGCAGGGACGGGCTAAATAATATCTGTAAATTAGGGGTGGGCGATACCACAAAATTTAGTTTCAGTCCAATTCTAAATAACACCAGTGCCAAGACCACAGATATAGAAATAGATATCAATGGTTTCATGTTTAAAGATGGCTAATTTTATAGTTGTGGAGAGGAATGTGTCATGCTTCACTACCCCTGTCCTTAGCTTAACCGCTATTTTACTGGGAATTTAACTCACAGATCTGTAATGTTGCTCCCAAATAGTACATAGGACACAAACAAACAGAGAACTATGTGGGTATATGAGACCCTCAGAGAGAGGAAAAATCACAGGGAACCCCATCAGCTGGTTCAGAGCTTTGTCTGGATGATAGTCGGTTTTAAGGCTTATTTTGGAATGAGTCAGGGACAGTTTGACAATTTGCTTCAATGGTTGGGCCTAATTATGGTTGATAAAATGTTCAAAAGTAGCTGAGGTGACAAGTTGTTTAGGTATTTCTTGGGGCTTGCAAGGGTGACGTTAAAAGTGAGCTAACGTTAGCTTCACACAAACGGTGTACGCAACTCCTTGTTGATATTGCCACCACAGAAGACTCGTCTCTCAATTGATCTGATTGGATAATGGGAAAAAATACACGGTTTCATCTGCAGCAATGTAGTGCTCTTTTTATTTTAGGTTCATTAGGAGGGCTACTGGAGTATATACTGTTCAGTTATATAAGTGGCATGGTGGTACAGTGGTTAGCATTGTCGCCTCACAGCAAGAGGGGTTTCTGGTTTGAACCTGGGGTTTGCATGTTCTCCCCCTGTCAGCATGGTACTCCAGCTTCCTCCCACAGTCCAAAGGCATGCAGGTTAACTGGTGACTCTAGATTGGTGGTAGGTGTGAATGTGATTGTGGTTGTGGTTGTGGAATGGTTGTCTGTCTCTATGTGTCAGTCCTGTGATAGTTTGGCTACCTGTCCAGAGTGTACCCCACCTCTCGCCCACCGTGACCCCCAACAGGATAAGCGGTTGCAGAAATTAATGAATGTTCAATTATTCATTGCACCACACTCTTGGAGCACAGAGTGACTCTGGGCACAAACGAAGCAGCAGAACGTCAGGCACAGTGAAAGTGAACTTAACTGTTCATTGTTCATTGGGTCCAATAGTTTGTTTTCACTCTCCTCTGTAACAGCTGCCCTTCTCATCCAGCAACCTCATCAGCTCTAAAGGGATCGACTGATCAAATATCCACCATGCAAGTCAAACTCCACAACAGTTTTGTGCTGCGTTCAGGGACCCGCAAGAACTCCAAATTTATAGAGGGGGTACAAAAAATGATACAAAGGGACACACACACACACAAAAAGAAAGCCATGATGAACCCGTAAACTTTGCTGAAGGCATTTCTTTTCACCGCTAACTTAATCACATGCATCTAAAACATAGGGCACTGTTTAAACGTAAATTACACCAGCTTATTGTAGGAAATCTCTACACTACTTAAGTTATTGTTGCAGAGAGGCAAATAAAAGAGTGTTTCATAATTTAGGATGAGATGGATGCTTTTTTTGGTATTGATCCCACAGACAGAAGTTTTAATACTCAAAACAAGACTTTGTATTGCTAGTATTGACGCTACGCCCCAGCTGTGAATAACAGTGTCATATAAAATAATGTACTTTAACTACACTACAAAATCTTCAATAATGAATTCAATTGGTCTTGATTGTTTTTATTACACTGAAACTCATATCATCAAGGATTATAGATGTTGACTATGATTATCCTCCCTGCTGCTACATTTTCACAGCTCTAACTAGTGTTGGATGACTTTAGAATTTAAAGGCAAAAGTGTGTATATGTGTGTGACAGTGTGAGAGTTGAAATAGAGTGCACTGCGGTCACCAATGTCCAATCCCTCACCTGTCACCATGAAGGGAAGCGAAGCAGGAGAGTGTGTATGTGTGTGTATGTGTGTTTGATGTTTGATACAAACAGACAGACACAGCTGACCAACTGCCCCAGAGAGCAGATTCCTCTCTGCAAAAACGGTCGTAGGAGTATGTGGACACAGATCATCTCCTCACCGGGCTGCACACTCTCTGCATTTTGTTTCATTTGGGACTCGAGCCACGGCTGGAAGGAAAAAGATGCGCGTGGGCACATTTTATCCACCAGGGCAAGATGCAATATTTGCAAAACTTTGATTATGAGCAACAGTGGCAGAACCACAAATATGTTCATACATCTGTTGGCAATGCATGCCATTAAAATACAGGAATGCTGTGTTTTTTTTGATAGCTTGAGGGCGAGTGGTGCATCCCCTCCAGCAAGTACAAGTGCATCTGTAGTGTAATGTTAACACTGGAGTTGCACAGGCAGCCTTAGCAGAGGATTGTTTTTATTTAAATAGAAATACTTGGCTGAAAAAAAAACATGTTTTGCAAAGACATCATAAATATTCTTCCATTTCATCACTTGATAATACATTCACGCTGCAACTGGTAGTTGAGAGCACTAGAGAGTTGTTCTCTTAAAAACAAATTACACAAAAGACTGAGATTAAAAGAAGTATGTATTTTTCCATCTAGAATGGTTCAAGGAACTGATAAAGAATCGGTCAGTGCCTCTACTCATCTTTTCTCTCCATGTGTGGAGGACGCCCCGCCACTTTTTTCCTCCAAGTGAGTAAACAGAATATTCACAGCCTGCATCAACCAATTAAAATTCATACACATTTTTAAGGCACTTGAGGATCCAGTCTTTACTGAAGCATGTGCAAGAGAGACAATACAAACAGAATGGTTGTCATACTGATATTAAATGACTGATGACTGATTCACAACATCAATTCATGCATTGACATGCAAAAAAACATTCCACATTAAAAGTTGCTGGTAGCTGTCCACAGTAGCTTTTGAGCAGTAGTTAATTAAACTACTTATGCTCAGTCCATAGCTCCCCAACTGTTAACTACTAAAGATAAAAGGCAGCCAAACATAATTTCATTTTATAGTTAGAGTTGACTAATATACGCAAACCTGCCACCATAGGTAGAGGGGTTACATAACCGTCAAAACGGCACTTGCAAGCATACACGGGTGTCATATGTGTGCTCTGGTACTTATAGCACTACACCCTTATGTATGTGTAATCTATAAACTTGTTCTGTATATTAATTATCAAAAAATGAAAGTGATTGGAGTGAAAATTATACAACAGTAGTTCCAACCAAGCAATCTGAAAAGACCTGAAAAGCTGATGATCAAAAAGCCACCTCCTGACCGCATCATTGTCGTGCCGCCAATGACGTAAAATCAAACTCTCTTGTGTAACATTACTTATTCAAATGCTATTAAATATGTGTTGTTATTATTATAAGAAAAAATGACAATGATGGATGATGAAAGATTATGGCAGAATTTTTACGGCCCTGTCTGTCAAAATGACAGACAAAAAGAAAGTCTAACACAAATTCTGGGCTCTATGTGATGTAGTCATAATCTTTACTATTACTTATGTACAGGAGACAGTTGGCTTAGCTTACACACATCACACTAATTAACATGCTTTATCTTGTTGTTTAATATGTTGAAAAACACTGTTAAATTACGTTCTGGGAGGTTATGTACAAGACTAGAACTTGGTCAGGAACTGTAACGTCCTCATTATCCATGTGCAGAATTTTGCACTGGCATGACTTCATTTATAAAGCCATCATTAGAATGCTGTCCATTTCAGCACTGTCTCCTTCCCCTCAGTCTGTACAGAATTTGATTTACAAAAAAAAACAACAACAAAAAAAAAAAACCTTCTCCTACTTTGCCCCTTAAACCTGGAACAAGCAAGAACTGAAGCTGTCAAACTTGCTTTGCCCAGAGGCCACTTTTGCAAAGTGACAGTAAACCAGGGCACAGTTAATAAACAAACAATAATATTTATCACTATATATAATAATTTAATCACCTGTTTTTAACCTTTTGACTTTTGCTGTCCTCACTCTACTTTGCCAAGAGGCAAATCCAATCGCAGCAGCTCCATGCAGGTCATGGTCCTAGAATTTGAGGACATTAGCTAAGGTATCCTCCTGTGGCACTTTTTTAAAGACAAGCTCTAATTTGATGCTTTTTTAATGCACACTGGCACCTTGTTTACATTCAAAAAAAATTTCCAGTGTGAATCAACTTATTTTCAATCTGAAAATGGTCTTCAGGGATTGCGGCATCTTATTGCAGGCCAAATATGGCCCGGGGGGGCGTAAGTTAAGTCTCACTGCCCCAGCGGATTTTAAACTACTTCTTAGAAACCTAGGGAGAGTGTCTGTGGGGGGTTGTTCTTGTACATAGTTTGTAAACAACCACTTTGGCACTTTTTCCACTTATCATTTTCTAATATGTGTGTTATTTTGTCTGTGTATGAATTTCCTGTTGTAACTTTGTGTCGCATTTTTTTGTTGTGTCTTGACGAGGTCACTCTTCAGAATAAGACCCTATGTTTTAATGAGATAACCAGTTTAAATAAAGATTAAATAAAGAATAAAAAGCTTCTTGGAGTCTCCACAGGTCCTGACAGTTGCTAATCGAATTGACCTTTTGCTAGGCCCCGCCCTTTTGTGGTTGTCCATCAAGCTGTCAGAGCTAGCATGGAGCCCACACTGTAACTAACTGCACTCCCTGATGCAATATTATCACATTTTTGGAAAAACCAAAAAGCAATTCTATACAGAAGCAGACAGAGGGGTCTACAGTCTGTGTTTGAAGGATATATCCAGGATGTCAAACTGACTCAGCAGCAACAACAGGTTAAAAAGACAAAGATAAAAGCTAAAGCCGAACTATAGGCTACAGATCACAGTGTAAAAGTGAACCACCACATCACTGCTGATAGACACAGAAGACAATGAATATAAAGGGAAACTTTGCCAATATTGAACCAGCTGTGTGGCATCACAGTGTGCGCAGATGAACAGTGTTTGGCTTCCCTCCATACCACCACCAGCGGTCGGACCTCTGCCGTCGAACTATCGGGGAGCTCCGAGGAAAGGCAAACAACGTTCATCTGCACACACCGTGATGCGACACAGCTGGTTGAATATCAGCAAAGTCTCCCTGCTTCCCTTCACTGGTTCCTGTAAAGCAGGGTCGGTCTTTATTCACTGTTATAATCATTAAAAAGCAAAAGCAGCATGTGTATACATTCAGTAGGCTATATCTTCAGTAGCTAGCTAGCTAACCCTACACTTTTCAGGGTTTGATTTTGGTTTTGGAACAGGGAAGAAACGTATATCTTTTTCCAACCTCTGCAGGTAATGTGTATCATTAATACACGACGTGCCCCAGGCACATTTAGCTCCAAATCCACAACACCAGCCTGAAAATGAAGGAAATCTGAAACGATTGCATTAGAGTCAATGGAGCACAGCTGTGTTGTTGTCAGACCCTGGTCTGAGCCAGCCTGATGCTATGCTATGATTGGTCCGTCTGTGTCTGGGGCAGGACTTAGGAAAGGGTCATTTGTCGTTTCCCTTTTTCCTTTAATCCAGTTTTCATCCAAAAGATTTTGTAAATATCATTTGTCATATAATTTAATACTGTTTTGTAGCATTCAACAGATTTACAGTTTTCATAGTATTGTTGAAAATAACTTTAGTGGTTCACTGACCACTCATGGTACATATGAACTGTGCAACTGAAGAAATGGCTGAATCAGTATGGAACTGTGCAAGTCTAACAAATGATATTGTGTGTGAATTATTAATAACTTTTGCAAGTTAAATTCGCCTCGACATCCAATCATCCGCTCAATCAATCCAAACTGAACACCACAGACAGCTATGGCCAGTCAGAAAAGAGCACCAGGAAAGCAGCAGCAGCTTGTTCCAGCTCCGTGTCAGTTCTGGTTGTGTGTTGTGGCAGCCAGAGAGCTGTTGCGTGTGTTTTTTGGTTTTCTCGTGGCATTAGCAGTCAGGTAGTGTCTGTTCCCTCAAGCAACTAGTCATGAAGTGTGGAGAAAGTTTGAGCGGCCTCAGCAGCAGGCTGGAAGAAAGAGCAGTCTGCAACATTTCACTTTGTCCTAAAACTACTGTAACTAAAGTTTTCCACAGGTGTCTGGTGAGGATTGAAGTATATTTAGAAGTGAGTGGGTAGACTGTAATTACACACTGCATAGACAGGTGAGGAGGGAGGGGAGCAGGGCTGGGGAGGGGGGTTAAACACTAAAAAACTCTTTTACACTCACATACATGCACAAACACACACACACACACACACACACACACACACACACACACACACACGTCTGATTGGCAAGGCTTATCGCAAAAGTTTCCATGGTAACTAGACACAGCTGCCTCTATAAAAAGGGAGGAGGTTGAAAAAGGTGATGGAGGGAGAGGGAGGAGTGGGGGTTGAAGCACAAATGAACGACTGAGAGAAAAAAGATAAGTGGCTGAACATATTTTTAATTCAAACCCTGTAATTTTGCCTCAGGTGGTGACGCATGTACTAAAAGCAGTGATTGAGTTAAGGAAGCAAGGGGGGCAGGTTGGCAGTCAGGTGCTATCTAACTAGCTGGGGGAACACAGCTCACAGCAGACAGATGATGATTGAGCCGACGGGAGTGATTATGACAATTAAGGCTCCCGCTGATTAAAAATAATTGTACATCAAATTCCTGTCTGTCTTGGCCGGGTGGCCGTCAAATTATACTCAAGGTAAAAATGAACATATTCCTATGCATATTCTGCTGTAACGATACAAGCTCGAGTCCGTCACGGAAAGCCTTCATTGTCTGAACAGCGGAAATGTAATGCATTAAGTCAAGCTTTAAGTCCGTATGTTCATTATGCCTGGAAAAATACACCTCATTTGCATCACTTTTGTTCCCCTGTGTATACATCATTCTCAGTCAATGTGAGATAAGGTGCATACGCCGATTTGTTAATTGACACAGGCACATCAACACGCCGCCGATTATCGACATTAAGCTAAAGCAGCCTTTGTGCTTTTATACACAGCAATTTTGCTGCTCGCCATGGCAGCCTATACACTCTGGTACTCGTGAGGTTAGCGTTAGACCTTGGGTGAGACATTGACGAGCTTTTCAATGGCAGGCCAAAAGGACGTTCTCACCAAGATGAGATCAGGTTGGAGGTTTTTTCTGGTCCCTGCTGTCAGAATATTTGACATGCTATATTGATTCAGTCGTGTTTAGAATAATGTTTGAGTAAACATACCTTCTCTGAAATTATTCTGGTGGCATAAAATCATGTTTGTAGAAAAATGAGACAATCCTACTGGACACTTAAAAAAAAAATCTGTGTTTTGCTTACAGCTCATTTCCTCTCAGTGTCCTTGGGCAGGATTCAGTACTTTCAGACAGTACGCCTCCATTGTTTTCAATGTAAACACAGCAGCAGCAGTGTCTCCCCGATAGCTGGCAACAGCAGCAGCAAGAACTGAGAGAGTGGCTTCTCATTAACACACTTACCAGGTGTTTTAGTTTATGATGGGTTAACTTTTTTCAGCTTGCTGCAATGTCTCACCTGTGGGTCACGGCTACTGCAGGAACCACACTGAGACAAACAATGCAGAGATAATTGCTCTGGTATTTGAGTTCCCTGAAATATACACCTCTTTAACAGCAGTGTAGCCTAGGATCCAGATCAATCTGCAAGCTCATGTTGTATTTGGTCTTACAGATGCGGCTGGTCCTTCTCTCTTCAAAAAGATTTCCACAGGACTGGTTTGATACAATGACAACTTGTGGAGCCTTTGCCCTTCACGCAAACTGTTTGATGTTATTTTTGGCTTGCTCGCTCTCGCATCAGGGACACTACCATATACTAAGGCAAGCGAAAACCTAGCTTAGTGAGAAGGAGCACCGCTGAGGCATTTTTCGAACCAACCAAGATGGCTGCAGCTGATGTGGGACTTTCTGCTAAAGTTCTCTTTTCATTTCTTAAAAAAACACCAACACTTGTTCACAGCTCATTTCTGCATGTCGTACACCTCTTCCAGCACCTCCAGCATATGAAGCTCAGAATTCTGTCCAGATAAACTACACCCAACAACATTCAAGGAGCCTGTTGAGCCTTGACCAAACTAATGCTTGCTGTTGACCTGAAAATAGGTCAGAGGTGCAGGAAGCTTTACCAAAACAGAACCAAGGCAAGACATTTTTCAAACAAGCAATACCTTGCTTAGCCTGTTCTCTCACACATGGAGCAGGTCACATCATCATCGGGAGCCCTCCTGGGAGATCCCGAGGCATTCCAAGTCCAGACGAGGTATGTAATCCCTCCAGCGTGGGACTCCTACTAGCGGGCACCCAGGAAGCATTCTGATCAGATGCCCAAAGCACCTCAACTGACCCTTTCGACGCAAAGGGGCAGCAGGTCTACTCCAAGCTCCCTCCAGATGCCCTAGCTCCTTACTCTATCTCTAAGGCTGAGCCCAGCCACCCTTCTGAGAAAACTCATTTTGGCGGCTTGTATCCACGATCTCATTCTTTCAGTCATTACTCAGAGCTCATGACCATAGGTGAGGGATGGGACGTAAATGGACCAGTAAATTGAAAGCCTTGCCTTCCAGCTCAGCTCTCTCTTCACCATAACTGTCCAGCACAGCGGCTGCATCACTGCAGATGCTAAGCCAAACCACCAATCTATCTCACGCTTGGGGCAGTAACTCACTCCCAACCCGGAGAAGGCAATCCACTGTTTTCCAGCAGAGGACCATGGCCTGACTCTCATCCTGACTACTTCACACTCATCTGCAACCCCCTCAATACATGCTGGAGGTCATGGTGTGATGAAGCCAACAGAACCACATCATCTTCAAAAGGCAGGGATGCAATTCTGAGGTCCCCAAACAGGACCTCTTTCTCCCCCTGGCTGCGCCTTGAGATCCTGTCCATGAAAATCACAAACAGGATCGGAGACAAGGGACAAACCTGGCGGAATATCCACTGAGAACATGTCTGACTTTGTGCCACGAATGTGGACACAGCTCTCACTTTGGTCATAAGGACAGGATGGCTCCTGGCAGTGACCCCGTTACCCCGTATTCCCGCAGTACCACCATTCTCATTTCATAACAATGGTCTTGGAGCAACATTAGCTTTGGTCCAGTCTGGGCCAATAAACAATACTTCTGATATTAGTTAGCTAACTTGCTAATTAGGTATGACACATTACTAACCGCTTCCTCTGTTTTAAGACACAGCCTGCTCTTTTTAGCAGTTTAATGAGATTAGAGTAGGACATCCTATGGTGCATGGTACAGGCCGAAAAGGTATTAATGCTACAACTACTTTTTGGTGTTTATTTGTGCTAACAGCTAAGACAAATGTTGTGGAGTGCAACACAAATTGTTGCTTTTTCTTGATTGAACAGATATCCATCTTTAAACATGTGCCAAAAACTTCAGGAACAAGTTTCAGCTTTTCAGAAACACAGATGAAACAAACCATCTACAAGAAAAATCAGCTAAACAGAAGCAAGTGGAAAGAAGCTAACGAGCAGGACTTTAGCTCTCTATATACTTACTTCTTTATTTACCACCCCACAAATTATCTACACACCGCCCCTAGTTACGAACTGTTGCAGTGAATGCATGTTTTCATACCTTGACTTTTGCTAGACATGTGACGTCTGTGCTAAATTTAACAAACTGCGCTGTGCTGCCTATTATGTAAACAGGGTGAAACAAAAGGAACAGATCTTTGGATTTAATGTTAATCAGTGTTAACAATTCAGAGCATATGTGAAAGCATAACATCCCACATACGGCGATAGGTAGGTGATAGATGTGTGTTTCATTGTGTTTCTCTGCCTCTTTTGCTGCTGCTGCTGTTCAGAATCAGGTCAGATGAGTCACCAGCAGCATAGGCCCAAAGCTACAATCTCTCGCTCTCTAATCCACTCTCAGCCTGATGTGATAATGTGATCTCATTCAGCTTGCTCTACTGTTGTCGGCTAATGTCTCACAGTTTGTGCGTTTGTCTACTGCATGGCCATTTGTTGGGGTGATGCAGGTTTTTGAAGGTTGTCATCATTGTGCAATTGAAGATGACTGTAGTGGGTATTCGATGTGACTAACCTTGACCATTTTCCTGCCAAAAAATTGAGAAAAGCATCTGGAACATCATTTATGTCAGCGATCCAACTCGATTATAAACAGAAACACTAACTGTCTGGTCGAATTAAAAGAATTCTGCTTCTACTGCAGATAGACGCTAGTCTTCTCTCTTATATAAGTCTTGTCTCCGTGTTGTTAAGCTTTCCACATTTTCTGCTGCACGATTCTTGAATTGGGGATGCCATTTTTCTGTATTAAAGTATTTTAGTATTTTAAGGATCTGCATTCATAACCATCACGGGTATTTTGCTTGAAGAATAAAAACTAAAACAGTTGATTTCTCTGCAAAAATTTAATCTGCAACTTTTTTATTACATTAATGAATTGTTTGAGTGACTTTTCAAGCAGAAATACCAAACATTTCTCTGATTCTAGCTTTTCAGATGTGATGATTTGCCTCTTTTCTTTGTTACAGACGTATGATTGTTATTGAATGTCCTCATACCAATATACCAGTAATACGATGCTGACTACTGAAAATGTTGAAGCCATCAAATACCGTAATTGGCAATATAATGAGTGGAGGAGTGTTTTATTTCCTTGAAATATTCATAGATCGGGCAAAATCAGAGTACATTTTCAAATGGTTCAAGGTGGTTTTCCCACTTTGTTTGTGCTACTGAATGTATGTGAGACCTTAGAGTGCCAAACCTCTTTTCATTCAGAAAAAGGAAGGACTTTCAAGTCCATACAATCTCACAAGAAGAAGGACATATCAGAGAGCATTTGCGAGGCTCCATGGCACAATGCAATTTTCTGCTGCTAGGTCCGCTTTAATCACAACAATAACCAAAGACAGAGTTCTATGACTATCGTAAAACTTCAATTAGTAGCCCGGGGCTATTACTTGCTTAAATCACTCAACAGGCCTATATTTGGGACAGGTATCTTTATGGGACAGGCCTTTAATTCCTTTCATACAAAACTGTTGCTCAGCAAAGATGGGAAGTACATTGAAATTTTTGAATATTTGAACCAGTATTTATATTACCTGTTTAAAAATAAGTCCTCACATAACATATCAAGTACGTGTTATGTTATGGCACTCGTCTTACGTCACCTAAGGACAATGGCTACAACACAACATAATACAACACAACAGCACTGCAATTTTATCCTTAACAATATTCATAACTTGGATTAATTTTTATGAAAAAACTTTTGATTCTTTCAAAAAATGGACGCTTACGGACTAAAGGAATAAGAATCACTTACAGGGTAATCAAGGAATGGACACATATTCTGACTTTATGTCACCACTTGTTTCTTCATCAGGCCGGTACATCTGAATGAACTACGGTCTTCTCCGGTGCTCATGGTTTTAGTAAAATGAAATGAACCGAACTAACGATGTGTAGCGTCTCTACATTGACACAAGAGCTCCTATAAAATGAACTGCTTGCAGCCAGACAGACATTTATTTGTCAAAATGTATAGCCACACCGAGCTAGTAAAAGAGACTGGGCGTTTAATTGGGACTAGGCTTTTAATTAAAGTTTTAGGGTATGTAAAGTACCAAGGGATCATGGGAGTTGTTTGCTTTATTATGAAACAGCTACTACGGCCATTTTATTTTTAGATTAGGATTCCTTCAGTATTCATTGTTGAGGAGGTTTTTACCAGGAGCTGAGTTATTTGCAGAGGTCTCCGCCTCTTCCAAAAGGACCAATAACTTAAAACTAGTAAAAACACTGAATAAAGCAGTTTCACTTTAAAATCTGTGGCTGACACAAGACATCCAGGGAGGTCTGAGGGGACTGAGAGCTCAGCTGCCACCAATGCTAACTCAGCTTTTTTCTTTGATAACTTGAGATCAAGACACCCGACACTCTGACAATCCTTCACCTGGATAAAAGATGTAGTGAAAACAACCAAGATAAAAAAGTGACAGTGACATGATTTGAAACAGTTAGAAAGCAGTCAGTTGGGAACAATTTACTGTCCTGCTCGACAGTCAGAGCTTAAACGGAAAACTCTGGCAGGGTTCTCTAAACCTCCGTAGATAAAACCATTACTGCCTGTCCCTGCATGGCGAGATAACACTAGGGTTTATGCTGGTAAAGTTTTGTTTGCTGATAACAGACCAACAATTTCGTAACCCCTGATATATTCAGTCCCAATGTTTTCAGTGCCAACATTTTCAAAATTCTTTCTTTCTTTCTGTAATATCTGCACAGGGAAGCTATGGTTAGAAAAAACACGGCAAATAAAATAAAGGTCAATGTTCGGCAACTACAGAACTTGGTCAAGGTCAAAGAAAAAATGGTTGAGCATTAATTGCAGGTCTGCGACGGGACTCAAACTATGGTCTTCTGTATGGAAGTTGGACGTGGGATGTTCATCCACCACCCCGACCTCCACCTCTTCCTGCACTGGCTTAACTCTGCTATAATACGCAATTCCTGGGGATACTAGGCTGCTTTTGTCAATGCAATTTGCAATGCCAATTTCCCCACCCACAGTGGTTCAGTTATGATGTGATCTCATTCTAAGTTGGATCCTCACACCCTCCAGCTCTTCACCTCCTACCACCAACAGGAATATTTAAATTTTAGATGAACAATAGCATTGTCTGTTGCTGGCAAAACACCCGGTGACACTCTCTGTTAAAGACTCCTCGTTTCTGTTTTTCTATCTGTCTTTTTCTCTGTGTGTGTGTGTGTGTGTGTGTGTGCGCACGTGTGCATGTTTGTGTGTGTGTCGGTCCAGGTGGTGGCCGGCTTGTCCAGTCGACCATCTCTCTCCAGCTGTCTCCCTCACTGCATGGGCTAACCCTGACTGACACTGACCCTGCCCACAGGCTAAACACAGCACAGCAGTTTCAAATACATCCAACATTGTGATTGCGTACACACACAGACACAGACAGACAGAAAGACAGACAGACAAAGACAGACAATGGTATGGTTCTGGCAATGACAGCTTGATCTAATCTGACCTCAGCCTCAGATGCCTGCTTTTAGGTGTTTGTGTGTGTGGATAAATGTCCACAGCTGTTGAATGATGAGGCATACTCCATCACCTGCTTCTCAGTCAGTCTCCTGTGAAATAGAGGATGACTGTCCCCTAAGAGCCACACACATACACACACACACACACACACACACACACACACACAGATTGGATTTTGCTGCTTACTCATGCCTCGGCGTATCTTATCTGTATCCTGTCTTAATCTTTCTCTCCCTGTCCCTCTCCTCGTCCCTAATGTCTCCTTCTTGTCTTAGAAGTTGTCAGCTGTGTCTGCAGGGTGTGCTGTCTCAGTAGAATAACTGCAGTGGAACATTAAGCATTGTACTGTAAGTCTTTTCCTCACACACACTCTACCTTGCAAGGTCGGACAGGCACAGCAGGCGCGACACTGGCCTTCCACTACAAGTCAGATTCCAGTAATCACATATTGCCTGCACTGGACATACATACATTATCATGAACACAAAAATATACTACTTTATATGTCTCTTAACATTTCAGAGTCCTGTGATGACCTAGAAGAAAATTCTGGAGAGTATCTGGAACATTTTGGAAGTCTTTGTGTGACAGAAACTAGAAAAACATGAATAAAGCTCATGCAATTGATAGCTTCATTACAGAAGCTATAACACGTATTGGTTAAATCCTGCTGTGGAATACAAACTTGGGGCTCTGTAGATGCTTGAATGGTTTAAAAAAAGTCATGCATCTTCTTACTTCTCACTGTGTTTTATTGTAAGACTGAGTGGTTACATTTGTTGCAGATTAAGAACAAAGGAAACTCAATACTAAAAACTTATCAATGCCATTTACAAAAATGTCAGTAAAACTGCCAGTGTTGGCATGGTAACAATTGCAATATAATATAAATTGTATATCAGTAGTATTGTGATATATGTATTACATATTTGCTGTTTATGTTAGATTATTTGTCTTTTCTTAGAAACCAATCATATGCCAGAATTGGTACTAGATTTAAATGTCTTTTTTTTCACTGTGAGAAGTAGTATATCCGGAAAAAAATACTTTAAATGATGGTTTGTAATAACATAATAACATAATGTACAGTATATAAAACATAATGTGCACATTTGTACAATTCAGTAGAAACTACTACACTGTCCATGGCTACCAAAACATACATTTCAGGCTTGTTAGAGGAGTCCTCTTGTTTTAGCCCACTTAGGTAATGTTAAATGTTGCCTGTCTTAATTTACATGTTCATCTACTGTTAGAGATCTTGCCTTTTCACCGTGGTAGCTATCCCTTTCTCCCTTTTCACAAAGAGATCCCACGACACGGCTGCAACCTAGACCCTCCATTACATCACCTTTGCTTCGTTATGCAGAACCAAACAACGCAGCATAATGACGCCCCAGTGCGTGATTTTAGACGGGCATGACATGTAACACCATTGTAGAAAAAAAGTGTCACACACTCTGGCTCCATATGCATCTCTTTTATTTTGATGACATTTCCACCTTTGGGCCTTCTTCAAGATCTTGAAGAGAATTGAATACGGACTCAGAGTGTGCAACATTTATTTTCTACAATCAAGTGTACTGCCAATGATCAGCGCCTCATTAAAATTCTGCAGTTGACCTTGATTCCTGCCCAGAAGGTAATAAGTGTCTTAACCTCACTGCCTCCCCAACTTAAGGACATTTTGGGCTGCTTATCTTCTTTGAGTTAGCTGCTAACTGCTTCTAGCTGCTTTTTAAAATCAGCTAGTGATGGCCTGCACATATAATACATAGTCAAAATGTCACACCCATCCTACCGGCTATCCCTTTTACACAGATTCAGCACTGTAATTACATCCTCTGATGGCTTAAATTTGAGAAAACTATGCCCCCCCCAATTTTGCAATGGACCTTTAATAAAGAACAGTGAAGCACAATTATGGCGCAACATTCCTGCCTTATTAGTATAAGTATTTATTCATGTAGTGTTGGAATGATCCTCCCCCCCCCCCGCAAACACTGTTTCGTGTTTGGTGAGATGACAATTAAAGCCTGATTTGATTTGACTTGATTTACAGGCAGTGTAAAAGGTAATCTTTATAAAATATCAAGGCCATTTTTTGCAATGTTGAAAATGTTGCTAAAAGTAACTTGCCGAATTGGCCAAAAAATAGACAAAATCTGATATTCCTATTTGGTTATGCATCCACTAATTACTTCTCAATTGAGTCTAGCTGGATTCAGTTTGAAAGAAAGAATTATTTTTGTACTTATAGCAGAGTATTATTCAATATAAATAACACAGACATAACATCTTGTTTCTTCATTTCAATTTTACAGTTTAGATGACTTAACCATGTTGTTACTCGTTTTAGTTGATTAAGTGTAAAATATGATATCCAACACGTACATAAAGTATAGGTACAGAGTCCACCACTACCAGAGACCACAGAGATAAAGCAAACGGCAGAGATAACTGGTTCAGTGGGTGATCTCTCCCATACTGTGTTGTCTGATTTACTGCCTTTTCCTTGTCCTTTGCCAGCAGCAGGTCGGGTGCTGGAGCGTGAAAATCATTAAAGGTGTGATCACTTTCTGTCGAGTCATGCTATAGCTCACAGCTACAGTCCTAGAGGTCATTCTCTCCAACTATCAAGTCTACTGTCTCATATGTCTTCAATTAAAACACATTCATTATAGCTCGGGTGTGATGCTACAACTCTGATCTGACTCTGGATGTAGTCTAATGGAGATGTTGGTTTCAGCGATTGTCACAGAGAAAAGGCTGTTACGAGTCTGCGTAACGCAAGATGTGATGTATGAATGGAATGATCATTATGGAGAAAGTGTTAAGAATAGCACAGAAGCCCTCTGGGAGAAGCATAGCTTGCTCTCTCTCCCTGTCTATTCCTCTCTGTTTTGCTCACACTCACAGTCACAGCACACTGAATTCCATTAGCGGTGGCATCAGTGTCTGTAGCACTTGTAGCCCGCAGCCTCTCTGTTTTGCGTGTGTGGGCGTGTGTGTGCGTCTGTGTGATCTCATCATTTGTTGTATTTTAGACGCAATAGGAATGAGTGAACCCTATTTAAACATTGCATGAAAACGTCAAGCCTGAGAGGAAGCTGGTGCACATGTACGCTCGTAATCGCTCCATCAAGGCGCAAAAAAACATGCTCATCACTTGGCAGCAATATTAAGGACAAGATGCTGTGCGCGTGTGTGTGTCCACGTCTGTTAAATGGGGTGATAAAAAATAACAACAAGGGCAGAATGTCATAGCTCACCTGCAGAGCTGTCATACAAACAAGTACACAGATAAAAAAGCAACTGAGAGCGGGAGGAAAGCAGAGATGTGCTGTTAATACGAGCCGGTCGAACATTCTGCTGAAGTGGTAATGAGCTGCGAATCCACAGCTGACTGTCCACATATCATGTTGACTGAAAAGCTAGCAGTATTAACACCATGAGGGTTTGCACAGTGGCACAGTCTGTGCTCAGACTGGCAGCCCTAAATCTGAATTTTGGCAAATTCATGTTGGATTCAGACTGCTGTCATTAAATCCACCCAGCTCGCTGTTAATGTTTTGAAATTAAACTGTGAAACGTGAAGAGTTTGTGTAACACTAAGTTTGTGTATACAGAATGCCGCAGGACCTGCAGGTCTGACTGACTACTGTGCTAAAACCATGTTTCTGGGGGGTTTGGGATCAACATGTTAATATATTTGAGCTGCAACTGAGGGTTGTTTTCAATTTCAATTAACATGTCACCTATTCCCTTGACTCGTCAAATACCAAGGCGTTCAATGGCCCAAAATGTCGAACTATGACACTCTAGGTACCTCTCTAGCATCAGTTTTGGATGATCAGGGATGGCGTGTCAATTTACACCCGACACATGCATTGTCTTTTCAAAATAAACTTCCATGTTCACAAAAAACATGGTTCCCACACAATTTTACCAAGGAGTTTTCAACATTTTCCCATAGCTTTTCCATAAATTTTGCCCAATTTCCATGACTTTATTTAGGAGTTTAAAATAGGTGGGACTATAAAGCGGTACAGCCATATATTACAAAACACTGTTCACACGCATTTGCCGCTACACAAACTGCTAGCACCTGCTAACTTAGCTCGCTCGTTTGACATTCTCACCACCAACTAGCTGCCTATGCCAATATGTGTACTTCACAAAACATCAAGGCCACACTCTTTTTTTTTTTTTTGGGTGGGGGGGGGGGGGGAGTGGAGAAAACCAAAGTTCTTACAGATGTCAGTGCAATTTGAGGTGTGTTTGCACTGTAATTTTGACAAGTCTGTATACATTTTTTTCTTGTTAAACTTACGTCCCACTAAAGCTAACGTTAGCTATCCATCAGTAGTAACTGTCACCAGCATCATTTACCCACTCACCACACCGACAATGAATATTCACAAAACTTATGAGCCACAAATCCTAGTGTGAAAGCCTTGGCTAACCCGCTATCCAACAGTTTTTCAGCATTTTCCTGTTTCTCTTCAAATGTCACAGCACGTTTCTTTCCTCCAAAATGGGGTGTGGTCTTGGCGATGACAAGATGCTTGTCTAGTCTGTGTATCACATGATACTGGTGACATTTCAATGGTCACGCAGTCCAGATTTTTATTTAGTAATACAAGGAACGTATTACGCATAACATTAGACATGTTTTGGGATTTTATTAACATATTTTAAATAATAATTGAAACAACGAATAGGCCTATTCAAAACTTTTCCAAAACATTCCTTGATTGGAAAATCATTCCCAGGCCTTCAAAACAGTTTTCCTAATTTTATAACTTTTCCAGGAATTTAATAACAATGGGAACCTTGAAAAAATATTAAGTTTCTGCATGTTAAATGCATACAGTTTCCTTTCAAAATAAACGTCTGAGGTAGGTTTACTTCATTTTTCATTTTTATGTTTAGGCACAAAAGTAGGTGGTTAAGTCAAGAAAAAACTTTACTTTTTGGGCTAAAATAATACTTGCAAAGACAGTATAAGGTCACATTCGTCATGTAACATACTACACTATGAAGTTAAAATAACTCATCGTTCATTTCTGATTTAACATAGGACAAGAACTGCTGTCTCCTGGGTTAAAGTTAAAGTTAAAGCAGCAATATACAGGTACACTTATCCTAGTGTGTACATTTGCTTATCTACGATCTCGAAAAACAACGTAACTAGATGTTGAATCTCCCCTTTATTTTACTATGTTACTTTCAAAGGGGAGACTTTGTACACATACTTCCATAACAAAATTGTTTCAAGTTCCAATTACAGTAATAAAACATTTATGGGTCATTTTGATTGATAATATATAAATTCTATAATACTGTGACACTGTGAAACTGCAATATTTTCTGAGATGATTGTGCCGTGAAAATCTCATACCATTTGCAGCTGCCCAAAGCATCAGCAAATGCGCCTGGTGTGTCTCATACAGACGCTGAAGGATGCCTTGGTGAGGGGCCAACCAAGCATCAGTATCTGACAAATTGGGGGTGAGGAGTTGTTGATCTGTATTGTCAATAAAATGTCAGAAAATTTTGAAAAATGCCTGATAGAATTTCCTAAACTCCAAGAGACTGGATGACTTCAAAGTGCTTTATTCACCCCAACGAACCGTTCAAAAATCAAAGCTATGGAGTTTATTACCACAAGACAAATAAAAGCAGCACATCCTCATGACTGAGAGGCTACAACTAGTTAATGTTTGGCATTTCTGCTTGAAAAATTACTTTAATCAAATGGCTGATAAATATTTCAGTTCAGCTGATCAATCGAATGTTTCAGCTCAAAGGAGTGCAAATATAATAATATATGCATTTGTGTCATATTTGAAGAAACCCCTAGTTAATACTAAAGCCACAACCATCCATGTCAGACTTTTCATTTAATTTAGATAATTTGTTCTTGATGGTAAAAGTACCATAACCTGTAGTTTTCCACCTGACAGCCAACACATGAAAACTCTTCGCCAGGTGATGATAAAAATCTATTCTCTACCAAAAGAAACAATAAAGCTGAAACTACATCAAACGTTCTTACTGGTGTCCTGCTGATATCATTTATACCCCCCTCGTCTTTCAGTTTACCCTTCCTCTACCCCCTTGTGTCCACTCTTCACACCACTGACAAACCAAGACGTGTGTAATACTACAAACTACACTATTCATTCTTTACATTCAGAGCTCTGACTGACCGGCTTTAGCACAGAACATGAGCGGTTCCACTGTGATCCCTGCTTGTAATTAAATGGAGTTTTCAGTTTTAAGCTGCCATGAGCACACTGTATAATAACCACTCCCAGCTACAATTTCAGCATGGAAAGACAAAAATTAAAAAGCTAAACTCAGCTACAGCTGTGTGAGACAGATAATTTGCTTTTGGATTTAACATTATTGAACATTCATTACTGTTGAATGTGAAAGCTGTGTGAAGGTGTTTATCTTTCATTTCCCCAAGATCAGTTTCTGATTACAAGCAGAAAACTGCTGAACTTTTCATTTCTAAAATACAAACTTTTTAGGCCATCCTCCAAACTTGGCACAAGGTTATTAGAAGCATTGTGAAAGTTATTCATCTATGTATATTAGCTATGAAGTTAAGACAAGTGCAATCAGTGAGTTTTGGATGCCCTCTATGGCACTGGAGGGTATAATATGAATGTAAAATGTATTATGTACATAAAATCTTATTTCTTTTTTTCCCCATTTTATTTTATAAAAAAAAAAATAGAAATAGTACTATTACTATTATTAATCAAATTGTTTCCCTTGGACAATCTTAGACTTCCCATGCAACTAAAACCTTAGAAAGACTTCAACAGAGCTACAAAATGCCATTAATTATGACTCAATTTATTCTAAATTACATAATTTATCAATTTAACTAATGGGCATTAAGAACCAGCAACAAAATCTGACACAAACTATGACATAATTATGACACAGTCTGTCACCGAGTGACTAAGTTTTCTGTTTGTGTCGGTTAGAAACAACAGCTCACATACTACCAGTTGCACTTGGTTCCTGGCGTCTTTCTCATCCCGGCTAGCAGCACTGCTATCCAGTCAGCATGAGTCTTTGCATCTTTAGTAACACTTCCTCGGGATGTCATGACATTCTCAGTAATCCTTAAAGTCCTCTGCACAGACACAATTGTTTTTAAAGCAGTCCGTAATGCAGAGGCAGAGAGATGAAAACAAAACTTAGTTGTAGTTCCTCTGACATCAGTCGACATCCGAATAATCAACGGATGGCACAGCTGGCTGCAGCTCCATGGCTGATTGGGCTGTAGGCAGAAGTGTATGTCATGCAAGTGTTTTGGAAACACAAAGAGCAGTGAGGCGGCAGAAATTTTCTATCCTGTGTGATTCAGGTTTTGATTTGTCGGCTCCTCTGGGCAAGGAGGTGCCCATATCAACAACATAATTTAATTTGGACAAATGGGGTGAATGTACGGCTCCCTGGTCGCTGAAGTTCGGATGCTCTCTTTTGTTGCAGCCTTACGGTTTGATTAGGCTGATTAGACAGGCTGATTTTCACATGAAATTCTTGCCTGAGGCTGCTCAACTATAGATAAATGGGCTACAACCTCAAAGTTGGAACAATATTTTTTAAAAGTTCTGGGAAGGCATATTCATTTAGGCAGCTCTGTTGGCATTACAGCTATTCAAAATGATAAACACTTAAGTTTTATGCTTTACTGTACACCTAGCCAAACTGGGCTGCCTCTAATGCTGCAACATGCACTATAAAGAATAAAAAAATCAAGGGACAAGGAACAAAAATGAATAAAATGACCATCTAACTTACTGTAAGGTACAAAGAGGCACAGAGAAGCAAGGTATGCATTTGTGGAGAATGAGCCTTATTGATTGAACATAAACCAGCACTCACAGAACTGATTGGTTTAAAAGGAGGAATGCTGAGTCATGGCGTTGTCAAACAGTCAGCCACCTGGGGTAAAGACAGGTCAGAGGGTTGTGTGGATATATTTAGGGTAATGGTCTGCAATACCCCAGTGAATTATAACAAGCCCTTTTGAAGTGTTTCAGTGTTTCCTCCCCTCCTACTATCATCCTACTAATAGAGTCAATTTAGGGTCAGGGATTTCCCATCGTACTTTGTGATTAAAACATCCAAAAATGCTGATGTTGTTTAATTTAGATGGATTTTTTCCCAAAAACCTAACTTCTACAGACACATGGCTTGACTGATGAATTGTGTCTCCATGGCAACGGGAGATAATGTGGAGAGGATATGACACTTCTATTCCTGTTTTTCACTTCTCACTTCCAAATTCTCATCATTCTAAACATTTGACAATTACACTGGATATATTTAAAATCTACACTATATTTCCTACATATATATATATATATATATATATATATATATATAAAAATAGTTCTGCCAGGAATAACTGGACACTGATTAAAAAAAAAAAAAAAATATATATATATATATATATATATATATATATATATACATACATACATTTTTTTTTTCCCCTATATATATATATATATATATGTATGTATATATATATATATATATATATACATTTTTTTTTTTTTTTAAATCAGTGTCCAGTTATTCCTGGCAGAACTATTTTTATTTTTCCGTTGTTGCATCCTGTCACTCTCTGCTGTTATAAAGGCCCAAATATCCCCTAAGGGATCAGTTTTATCTTATCTTAATGGAGAGATAGACCAAGGGCTGGGTGAAGTCACAGCGAGCCCTGCTGTTGTTTGGATGTCCTTTAGCTTAAGGGAAGGACGGACTGATAAACAGAGACATGGAGAGGGGACGTAAAGGGAGAGAGGAGTAAACAGGCTTGCCAATTCTAGAAAAAGCCAAGATGGGCATGGTCTTAGGAATAATGAAAAGAGAACGGAAAGACAGGGCATGTAATGACTGAAAGAGAAAGGAAAAATAGTCAGCATCAACCCATCTGATTAAGATTTAATCAGAGACATTGTTTGCTTTGGACATGATGATAAATTGTTTCAGGGCATTGTACAGGTTTCTTTAAATGAGTGTCATAAAAGTGACACAATATGCAGACGATATCTTCCTCTATATGTTTCATCTGACTTTCTCCCTACAGCATCACATGTGCAGTGATGCAGTGCTGAATCCAAAATGTAATTAAGACCTGTCTGCAGAGCGCAGTAGAGGTCTTGAACGGGTCCAAATCATATTTAGTCTAATTAGGCAGAGTCTTGTTATACTGCAGCCGGGCTCTGGTCTACGTGTCAACATTTCTCATGCCAAAGTGAATCAAATGGTGGTCATAATCATTACAAAAAATGTGTGTTTTTTGGAGTGAGACAGAAGGAGTGAACTGTAAAGAACAGAGACAATGTGATTCTAGTTTTGACCACAGCTACTTGTTAACTGCTGGGGCATCATCATGCTGTAAGTGTCAATGTTCCCTCTCTACAGTACATGGATGTATCTCATCTTGAATGTGGTTTTATTATCCTCAGACTGATCTTAGACTAGGTCTTATTGTCCACAAGTCACTGGCAGATCTCCTCTTTGAAAATTATTTTTTGCACTTTGGGTATGAAGGTTTTCCACAATTACTATTCTTAAAGACATTAAGTGCATAGTCGGCTAGCCTTGAACAGCAAAGTTAAAAATGATACATCCCACGTGTCATGAAAACGTGAATTCAATCAAAGACTGATTTTGTTTAACTGAACACACTACTTTGAGGCCCAACAATTTCACACATTGGGATTTTCTGGGATACTGTCAAATGACCTACCCTCAACAACCCTGCCCCCATATAACCCTACACTACAGATAAACATAATGAATATAAGGATGTGAAAGTAAAATAACTTTTTATCAGTATTAAATTTATAGTTAAGATAAGAGAGGAAAATCACAAAGCCCAGTGTTAATGTGTAATTCTCTGGTTTATCAGTAAAGTGTATAAACTACACTGCAGAGTGGAGTCTCTACTAGCAGAGACAAATACTGACAGCTGACTCGTATGAACATCAGCAGGTCTGCGTTAAATCTAATGTATGAAATGTTTATTTCGTCATGCTGCATTTTTATAAACATAGCCAGTCACCGTCCCACCTTCCCACCAGTGACTAGCCTACAACTACCAAGTAGAACAGAGATGAGCTATAATTCACCTCACACATTAACAGTCAACTCAGACAAACAAGCAGCTGTATCTCACACACACATACAGCCAGATAGAGAAACGTACTCCAGACTGGGTTACTAAGTACAATACAAATCATCGCTAACTGTAGCATCACATGGCTAGCGGTTAAGTTTGACAACAGACTCTAGCCTTTTAAAAGCTTGGTGTTGGATGTAAGCCATTGCTGCTAATTAGCTTGTGCTAACATTCTGGAGACAGTCCTTCAGCGCTGCATCTAAACTGTTTAGCAGCTGCAGGAGGTGTTTTGATCTGGTAGGGTGTTTGGCAGTCAGAGATCAGACACTGTCTTTCTCTGGAACTGTGAAAGAAGTCCAGACCGCAACATGTTTTGCCCTCTAGAAGGGATGTAACAATTACCGATATGACGGTAAATCTCGGTTAACTTTTACACTATAAGAATTACCGTTTATGTTTAAATTAATAGCATTATCGTGGTGGATTAGCAGGATATGTAATAACAGCCTCATTCAAGTCTCGCGATGCAGGCGCTGCGTGAATGCGTAGCATGTGTAAATACCAAGAATGAAAACATGGCGGAAGCGGCACTCAGGATATTTTCCTCCCCAACTAAACGCACAGAGTCTGAGGTCTGGGCATACTTTGGGTTTCTAAAGAATGCCGAGGGACAGCTGGCGGAGGACAACTATCCTGTGTGCAGAACATGCAGAAAGAAAGATGCTGCGAAAGGTAGCAACACTGCAAATCTGCTGGCTCATCTCTGTGACCGTCATCCACAGCTTTACAGCCAATGCAAGATATGGCATGCAAATGTCAGTTATTGTGTGAGGGACTTCGGTTTTACTAAGACTGTCATAATGTGTAACTCTCGACGTATACAGGACATTTGAGCCGTATCTGTCCTCCTAAACGGCGACTAGGTTTTCCGTTTTTGTTTAAGACACTTAGGAGCTAATACTAGCTGAATAGCTAATAGCCGTATTAGCAGCTATGTTGCTAAGTGTTTCAAAACGAAACGGAGCTGAAAACACTGAGCGGAGCCGACAGAATATAAACCGACGTAACGTAACGCTAATTGAGATCAACTATGATTGAATCACTATGATTATGGTTATTGTATGGCGAGCTAGAATCGATATAGACAGCCAGTTATGCTTTCTCAACATAAGCTCAAGGAAACAACATAAAACGCTGCCGTGTTAACCTTTAACTGAGAGCCTTAATGGGGGCTCTCAGTTTTATAAGGTTAATTAAATTCACTATTCACAGTCTTGACCTAACACACACACACACACACACACACACACACACACACGAGAACATGCACTCCTTTTCTCATACAGGCACTCCTCTCACATGCACACTTCTAATGTGTGAATTATTCTGTGTAATGATGACCATTGCCCTTAGGGTTTTTTTGGTTTCTCCTGCACATTTGTGATATCTATCCTATATATTGTATGATTTTTGTTCTACTCTTGCATTGTTTTGTTTTATATATATTTTTCCTCTCATGCTAATAAATAAATAATATATAAATTGTTTACATATTTTGCTGACTGTTAAAATGCACCAGACAAATAAGCTTTGTTCCTGTAATTTGTTTACATATTTTGTTCATTTAAAATAAAATTTTCTGTTGCTGTGCCAATCCATTGCCCCTTTAATGTTAAAGTTTCATTTTAATATAAGATTTTGGCTGTTAAAGGGCCAGTGTGTAAAATGGGTTGAAAACAGTGACATCAGTGGTCAAATTCTAGATTGCAGGGCTCACTCGCTCACCACTCCCGTCGGGTAAATGATGGTGGCCTCATAGGGACAAAAAGCTTTGCGCACGAGTTTTTCAGGAGTAGGTCTATGTAGCGACAAGGTGAATGTTTATTTAGAAATCTAAGCCATGTTACGATATTGTAATGAATCCCTCACGAGCAGAAGACCAGAGGAGCGTTAGGGAAAAAGGCCCGTTTATTTGAGCACTCCAGAAACTCCGGTAACACTCCACTCCGTCCCAAACTCTGACTCTTCTGGCATAACAGACACACTTCATAACTTTACACACATACACGTTTACCATACTGGGTGGGGACCCCCCTCCCCTCTCTGTTCCACCAATCTCCAGCCCGCACACTGACTGACAGCGTAGCCGGTAAACAGTGCTCAGCTGTTTATTTAGCCTAGCAATATCTCCGGACTACAGTAGCTGCAATGGACGACTTTGAACGCGATTTTGAGAGTTTCTTGTAGCGGACACAGACCCAGAGCCATACCTGTTTGAGCCGGAGCATACAGATGAGGAACTCCATGTGTTTGATGCTGAGCGGGCAAGAAGAGAGGCTGAATGCACAGAACGGGATTCGGTGCTACTGCTACCATTGTTGGGGAGATATATCATCAGGAGGAAAAGCGCCACAGAGAGTGCATCACAAGGAGTGAAGTTACGTCTTCTTTTCCTCGCAGATGACGGTTCGGGTTCATTCTCTCCTGTTGCATGGTAAGTGTGGTCCATTCGCAAACTTTATAACTACAAAAACTTTTTACTACTCTCTATCAACGAACTACTAACACTCTGCTGTTTCTTCCTCCTCCTTCCTTCCTTCCGCTGTCTTCGTTGGTTCATTTATACACGCGAAACGCGTTGTCTGGCTGGCTGGATTGTCCACTCGGTCTGCCGTACATACATGGCGGCGCAAGATGGCGATCTCTCTAAAGCAAGGCCCTTGCTATATATATACAGTACAGGCCAAAAGTTTGGACACACCTTCTCATTCAATGCGTTTTCTTTATTTTCATGACTATTTACATTGTAGATTCTCACTGAAGGCATCAAAACTATGAATGAACACATGTGGAGTTATGTACTTAACAATAAAAGGTGAAATAACTGAAAACATGTTTTATATTCTAGTTTCTTCAAAATAGCCACCCTTTGCTCTGATTACTGCTTTGCACACTCTTGGCATTCTCTCCATGAGCTTCAAGAGGTAGTCACCTGAAATGGTTTCCACTTCACAGGTGTGCCTTATCAGGGTTAATTAGTGGAATTTCTTGCTTTATCAATGGGGTTGGGACCATCAGTTGTGTTGTGCAGAAGTCAGGTTAATACACAGCCGACAACCCATTGGACAACTGTTAAAATTCATATTATGGCAAGAACCAATCAGCTAACTAAAGAAAAACGAGTGGCCATCATTACTTTAAGAAATGAAGGTCAGTCAGTCCGGAAAATTGCAAAAACTTTAAATGTGTCCCCAAGTGGAGTCGCAAAAACCATCAAGCGCTACAACGAAACTGGCACACATGAGGACCGACCCAGGAAAGGAAGACCAAGAGTCACCTCTGCTTCTGAGGATAAGTTCATCTGAGTCACCAGCCTCAGAAATCGCAAGTTAACAGCAGCTCAGATCAGAGACCAGATGAATGCCACGCAGAGTTCTAGCAGCAGACCCATCTCTAGAACAACTGTTAAGAGGAGACTGCGCGAATCAGGCCTTCATGGTCAAATAGCTGCTAGGAAACCACTGCTAAGGAGAGGCAACAAGCAGAAGAGATTTGTTTGGGCCAAGAAACACAGGGAAGGGACATTAGACCAGTGGAAATCTGTGCTTTGGTCTGATGAGTCCAAATTTGAGATCTTTGGTTCCAACCGCCGTGTCTTTGTGAGACGCAGAAAAGGTGAACGGAGGGATTCCACATGCCTGGTTCCCACTGTGAAGCATGGAGGAGGTGTGATGGTGTGGGGGTGTTTTGCTGGTGACACTGTTGGGGATTTATTCAAAATTGAAGGCACACTGAACCAGCATGGCTACCACAGCATCCTGCAGCGACATGCCATCCCATCCGGTTTGCGTTTAGTTGGACGATCATTTATTTTTCAACAGGACAATGACCCCAAACACACCTCCAGGCTGTGTAAGGGCTATTTGACCAAGAAGGAGAGTGATGGAGTGCTGCGGCAGATGACCTGGCCTCCACAGTCACGGACCTGAACCCAATCGAGATGGTTTGGGGTGAGCTGGACCGCAGAGTGAAGGCAAAGGGGCCAACAAGTGCTAAACACCTCTGGGAACTCCTTCAAGACTGTTGGAAAACCATTTCAGGTGACTACCTCTTGAAGCTCATGGAGAGAATGCCAAGAGTGTGCAAAGCAGTAATCAGAGCAAAGGGTGGCTATTTTGAAGAAACTAGAATATAAAACATGTTTTCAGTTATTTCACCTTTTTTGTTAAGTACATAACTCCACATGTGTTCATTCATAGTTTTGATGCCTTCAGTGAGAATCTACACTGTAAATAGTCATGAAAATAAAGAAAACGCATTGAATGAGAAGGTGTGTCCAAACTTTTGGCCTGTACTGTATATATATATATATATATATATATATATATATATATATATATACATACACACATATATATATATAAGCATAATTATAAGGCTACGAAAACCAAACGAATTTTATTTTATAGCGATCATACACTTGTATAAACATATTAATGGGTAGAATATTCAGATTCAGATTCAGATTGACAATAAACCATGCCAAATATTACACAATGGCCCTTTAACATTTTAGTATGATAAGGAAATTACAAGATTTAGTGAAGTTATTTCAATATATCTATTTTTTTGGACATTTTACAGCGCTTAAAAAAATATTGCAATATTATCGTTTTCCGTGATAATTTGGTCACGATAATCGAGATATCAAATTTTCCATATCGTTACATCCCCACCCTCTAGACAGCATGCTGTAGATGTTCTTCTTCTCTGTGTTTATTGGCATTTATTGGCTCACAAACCAAGTTTAAAGGTGCATGTACTGCCACCCACTGTGGCAGGGTGTGTAGATGCTGCCCTTGTTATATCAATCTTATATTATGGCAGTAAAACAATATTATAGCAGTCTAGCTTCGTATTATTGGCACTATTTGTCAGCTGTAAATTTTAATTATCGAAATAATGTATAATTATAAAAATGTCCCATTATCAGCCGACAAATTATCGGCCCAATATATCAGGATTCCCTAAAAATTAGTTAAATAAATAAATAGAAACTACTATAGAATGCTCCATTTTTGTGGCAACATGGGCTACACTATCTTTTTAAAAAAAAAAAAAAAAAACATCGCAATGTCAACTTGCGAGACAAACACATTGCCAAAAACTGCAATATTGCACATGAAGATTGAAGATTTTTTTTTAATTCATTCATTTTTTTTAGTTGAAAGAGCGTATCCGTAGAAAACTCCACTTTAAAATGTAACTATCATTCTTTATTATTTGTGCCTTTTGTGATAAGTTCAATGTTAATTTTTCCAGTAAAAGAAAATTGGGAACAATTTCCTTTCATTTGTTATTCAACCAGCAATTTGTTGTTTTTTAGCAGTATACAGAAAACAGAGGAAAGACAGACCTCGGCACTTTAATATCTGTGTATTTTTTGCAAGTAGTGTTAGCTCCGTATTCAGCATTATCACACATTGATATTTTCCTCATATGGTGTAGCCTTATTGTCCTATACATGGTATATAAATAATTTACAACCTAAATAATTACATTGGCTATAAAAAAAATCATCATCTTTGAATTTAATATGTTTGAAAGGTCAACTGTTAAACAACTGTTAACAATTGAAGGTGGTTAATTTATTCAGTAAACCCTGCTGAATAGACCCTGCAGAGTAAAACCTGATGACAGCGTTTTACCTTGCTCAGCAGATATCTCATGTGAATGCCACTGCCTGTAGCCATAGCTGTTCCTTTGAGTCTTTAAAACCCATCTGAATGATACTCTTGATAATGGTGAAAAGAGGGTTAACTGCTTGTGTTAGGTGCTCTTTGTCTGTCTCTCCCATCAGGAAAGAGAAACAGAACCCAGTGAGTAGACTGGTCCCTGGTGGCCACACAGACTCGCACTGCTGCCAAGAAGAGAAGAGAAAGTCGAAGCAGACTTTAGCCTCGCAAATCCTGATGTGCGCTGCTGACAATGTCTGCCAAAAAAGCTCCCTTTGCTAGTTAAATGTGTGGGCTGGTGTCAAGTCGGGAGGTCTAGACTTTGTAGTGGCTTTCAGTCGAAATTGTTTAAAGCCGTTTACCCATTTAAGGTACTGACAGTTAATAACTATACTACAGGGTGTTTAAAATTAAATATGGCTGCAGCTTTTGCAAAAAATAAATAATGCACACCATACTTTCTGATTTATTTTTCTGTTTACTATAGTAGTTAAGGCAAATTCATGCATGTTCCTTGGCTGAAATAAACAAAAACAGAAAAAGGCAGAAGTTTGCACAGTTTGATGTGAAATAAAATGAGCAAGCAGAGAAAAACCTAGCCCACAGTTGTCATTATGATGGATTGCATATTGATTTTTCAGCCAACTAAATGCACCCACATATAATTTTATGCAGCTTCTATTCCTTTTCCACATTAAGGCTGTTGTGTATACAGATTTATACCTATGATTTTCTTTTATTCTCCTGATTTTATTCATTTCAGAGTGCTGCAACACTGTCTTGCCTCATGTGTTGTAAGATAAAGTGACTGAGTGAATATTATGGTTTGGAAGTGGCTTTTGAAATCTGTAAGAGCTTAGGGAATGGAATATATTAAATGGTTTTGCAGATATGTCAGAAATATGCCAGCAAGATATGACCAAATAATGAAAAATGTATTACGAGCTTTTTAAATGAGAGACATCTAAAGAAGGGCTCTGTGTCAGTTCAAGATATGTTTTAGATTTCCTTCATTAGAAATCTGGCAGTAACAGGAAGGTAACTCATACCTAATGGGACAGCATCGTTACACGCATTGCAGCAACATTATTTTAGCTCCAAATCACCTGCATAAACTGGTCAAAACCAGCACACAAGCAAACTGCAGCAATGCTCCAAAAAAGCGACTGTTTCTGCTCCAACTCTAATGACGTGGATATGTTATACATTTACAAACGCAGCTCTGCACAGCTGCTGTTGCCCACAAGCTGCTGCCTTTCAATATGGCCACCAGAAGGACTGTTACATCACCTGAAAGCCCTCACAGTTAAACAATCCTGTGCAGAGTGAGGCTCGTTGCAGGCGATTTGTGGCAAAGCAGTGATGTGTTACATACCACTGGCCCATTAGTGGAGAATAGATAAGTGAGGGGGATATCATGTTCTTAGTGCAAGTCATCTTTTGTGTCTGGATGTTTTTTGTTTGTTTGTTTTCCAAGAGCTAAAACCTTGCTGAGCCTTCTTTGTTGGACAGCCATAAACACAGAGAGCAAGGATGTTAGATAGGAAGTGGAGAAAGAGGAGCAGACAGGTGTAAAACACCTGAGGGTGCCTTTTGGGGGAAAAACTGATGAGAAGATCAGCTTCTTTTCTCTTCCTGTGTATCTGATCCTACATAAACCTGCTATTTCACTCCAGTGTCTGTTGAGCTGGGTATCAGTGTGCGATACCTTCAAGGTATGAACCACAATAACCCAGAACCAAGTCTTCTCAAAATACCTGCATTCGATCCTTTTTGTGATAGGGGTCAGATCCTGGACTGTCCCAACTCCTCGCCAGATTGGCAATCTTTCTGTTGCTGCCATCGCTGGAGCTGCTCTCCATCAGGTCAGTTCAACAACTGCCCAGATAGCAGGAGCTAACACAACGGCAGCAGCTAAGATCCAACTCTGAGCCGTTAAATGGTCCAAGCAAACTCAAACAGCAAACAGGCTCAACTCTGACATTAAAATCATTAATAACCGCAAGGTAGTGTCAGGCATGTGATGCTTACAATTAGCCCTGTTACTGTATGTGTGCAGCCATGCAGACTCTGCAGCAGGAGTAGCTACAAACCATACAGTTTGTGGTGGGATGATGTCAACTAAGGTGTACTTGGCAGAGTTGGCCAAGATGCCACCAAAACATTAGGAAGTATGGCTATACTACTGTACACTAGGGCTGTACCTGACTCACAATTATGTCAGTCGAATCCGATTTGGCTGTTCAATATGAATATTCAACGATTCAGGGGTTTTTTCCATATAAAGTTAAAGCCCCTACAAGGAACTTTCATTTTGAGTTGATTTTGGCGACCCTGTGGACAAAAGCTGTAGTGTTTTGCCGGAATGAAGCCTACATTTCCCATGAGCTCTAGCGCGTATTGTCATAAAGACGCTTACCTGGCTCGCGCATGTGTTTGTTCTGAGGATGAATGAAACAACAAGACGGGAAAACTTTGCCCCCGCTCCTATCGGGGATCCCAGCTCACCTCTGCCACGCCCCAGCTTCACCTCTCCGGCGTAAGCGCCACCGCTGCCGGGGTAAACTCAGTGGTCGGCTGGTGAGGCTGAAGGCCTGTTTGGTGAGCACTTCCACGGCTTCTTGGACTGAGTATAGAGCGGTACCTTGCCTCTTTATTTCTCAGCAGAGATGAGGTGTTCCAGCCCCGCGGCCCCTGCTCTCCTCGTCCTCGCTGGCGCGGGGTGAATCTGCGCAACCTGCGACCTCTGTGTGTGGCTCCCCATACAGCTAATGCCGTGAACCCGCCAGCTCCTGCCCGGATTGGGCTGGTAAATGCTAGATCGCTAGCGAACAAAACGTTTATCCTGAAGGATTTCCTGACTTCCCGAGGATTGGATTTTCTCTGAATGACTGAGACGTGGCTGACTGTTGGTGAGTCCAGTGCTTTCACAGAACTTTTACCCGATGATTGCTGCTATTTTAACTCCCCGCGGACGTCGGGTTGAGGAGGAAGAATAGCAACTATTTATAAGAGTCACTATAAATGTAAGCAGCTAGGTAAGATGAAGTGTGCCGTCTGAGTGCCGTAAATCGTTTCGTTCTGGAAGCAACCTGGGGCGGACCCGGACACAGTTTCCTAAAGGTATGGATATACACTATATAGAAATAGCTTATCTTCACACCGATGGTCTCATTTGCTGTTGTAGGTCACGCACAGACATCAGCAGAAACAAGAGACTTGCATATCCAGTTAAAAGTTCCTTGTAGCAGCTTTAAAAAGTTTGAATGGGCTCAGTGGATCGCTCAGTATATCAGCAATAATTATGTAATATGGTAGGCCTAAACAATCTAACTGCGCTTACGATGGATTAGAATTGTGCAACAACATCTTTTTCCAACACTAAATATCAAACAAAAGCCAGAGACTGTATTGTATTAAGTTGCTGTGAGCTGTAAATTCACCATTTCTAAGCACAAGAGAGAGAATATTGTTATCTCGAGCCTTAGGCCTCGCTCCCACAGAAATTGTATTACAGGTTGCAAAACACGAGGCACACCGCACTGCCTTTTAAAAAAAAAAAAAAAAAATAGTAAAAGAATGCTTGCTGTGCCTTTTTATTGTTGCAAGGCTATGACACCAACACGTCCTTAAACTAACCTTCCTGTGTAATCAATCTACCGTCAATCTACTGCTTTTTCACAGTAATCAGTATCTAGTTCCGAAAATGTTGAGGCAGAGGGTACTTGCTGTAGCTCTGGTTGAGGATGAGAGGCTGTCAGCAAATAGTTTTTGGGCACAGGGAAAGGGAGATCTGTGTGGGTACATGAGATCCTAAAATAGCGGGTGGGTCATGGGGAGTACCAGCAGTTGGTCCAGGAGCTTCGCCTCAATGATGGGCATTTCCAGGTATATTTTAGAATGACTTGGCAACAGTTTGACAAACTGCTGTCTATCATCAGGCCGTATAGCTCTGGGTATCCAGCAACCACTACCACCAGTTTCTCCTCCATTGTTTACCAACTGTAAACTTGTTGTCATGACTACCACAGAAGGTCCGCCTCTCAAATCATCCGATTGGACAATGGGAAAAAAGATGATGAAAAAGAGTTGACCTGGGGCGCTTTTTTTGCTCTGAGTTGAAGTTTTTCCAACTCGAGGAGTTCAGAGCGCTCCAGCAAAGACGCCAGGCGCCTAGAGCGCAGAAATGCGTGGGGCTTCGTAATGCAAAAACAGCAAGCAAAAAGATTAATTCCCATTAAAAACACTTTAAAAATCCACCTCCAGCTGCTAAAATCATGTCTGCAGTTGTCTCTACCAAGAGTATTGTGACAGTCAAGACTTTATTTCAGAGTTTCTTTCACTGATAGGGCAGCCCTATAGAACACGCCACTCCATTCACATTATGTGTATCGAATGAAGGACTCCATTGGTATTGGTATGATCTCCAGGATACTAATATTGTACTGGAATCATAATTTACCCAGCTCTGGTGCCTAATGACCAGAGGGGCTTTTTTACAGGGCTGTCTTTTGAGATGTCAGCGCTAATACTTTTGATTGAAGGTTGTTATTAAAACAGGACAGCTCTACAATACATATTCAATATTAAATTCCGGTCAAGATCATTTATATAGTGCCAATTCACAACAGGAGTTGTGCTTGCTGTGTTTGTTGAGTCACAAACCAGCAATGAAATTTGACAGTGTCATGAATTTGATGGAATATTAATAACCTTGGATCACAGCTAGTATTCCATATACTGTGATACAATAAATGTAATGTCATGTCCTTAAAATTCCCAAACCTTACACTAACAGTTGTCATTCAGTGAATCAGTGAGGCAGGTTTCATTGCAGTTTTTTACAGTCTGTTGAGTACAGTCCCACCACACGCTGGAATGAGCTCTCAGGTCAGACACCTCATAACAGTAATAATAAAACACACGGGCTGTGTTTACAGACAAAGCTCCATCATACTGGGGGTGGAAGACACTGACCGGCTGAGACTTCCCACAAAGCCAACAGAATATTTGTCTGATAAATCAGCTGTGTGTATATATAACAGCCAATCGCACACCGGCATCACTCTGTGTCTCGCCTGTTGCTGCGACACGGTTGGCTGCTGCATCAGCCAACTGAGAGGAGTAGTAGCAATGTGGCTTCTGGCTGTCCGAACGCTGAGGAGACATTCAAGGTCAAACATTAAGAGTGACTCATCAAATCATCCTCCATACACACCTCGTGAATCTGTGATCCACTGTGTGTGTGTGCGCCCAAGCATGTGTGTGGAAGTCAACAGGCATGTCAGCAGTGTTTTATTTGTACTGGATAGTGCTTGAGGCCAATATGCACCTCTCTCTCCCCCTATCTTCCTCCCTGTCTCCCGATATGTGTGTGTGAGTGTGAGTGTGTGGGCGTATCTTAATGAAATCTGACAGTGAATTGTGACAATCAGCGAAGGAGCATCCTGCAGAGGTTAATAAGCTGCACTCCTCACAGCAGCAGCAGGCCGCCACGCGCACACACACTTACACACACACACACACACACACACACACACACACACACACCAATCTCCTCTGTCTTTTCATTCTCCTAAAATTATATTTAGAGATTACAAAAATTCATGGCCCGGTTCTTTCAGATTCAGTGAGGGGGTAGTCTTTCCAGTTTGCCACCTCCTGAAGCGACTCTCAGGACACAAAGTGGTGACATCACTCTTTCGTGCACTTCCTGTTTTCTGTGATAAATAAGGGCTTATAATGAGGTGTCACTCAGCGGGCTCTGTCGCTTCTCTCACTCCACACCTTTTACACCACTCACACACATACACACAGTAAATGCTAGGTGCAAAAAGATAACCAAAAAAAACAAACAATCCGCCATTATCTTTACACATTAATTAACATCTCAACAGCTACTTTACAATACCTGCTTCTAATAGGTGTCTTGGGAATATGCTTTTCGTTGATTGTTTAATTAAGAGAACATCATGAAGTTTTAATAACCCAGGCTCCACTCTGTTGCCGAAATTTAGACTAGCAATGTTGCAACAACAGCATCAGATGGAGAGTCAAATTTAACAAGACCATTAGCAATAGCAACATGATTCGCTACAACTACAGTAGGCCTAACAGTAAATGCAGAAGTACAATTGTAGTAGTATGGGGTATTTTCCACTCTACTAAGGGTACAATTCACAGAACATTTTTTGGCTATTCAGATATTTAATACCTTGTTTGCAATCACATGACTAGTATGACACAAAATTCAGATGGAGAGCAGGAAGTGAATTGGATATGTAGGAAAGTGACTACATAGAGGGGTTGGATGACCCTGCAGGCAGCAGGTATCAAAGAAAATTGACACTCACGGTGAATGTGAGCCATGCAAGACGAAGAAAAGCGATGTTTCCCACAACTTGACCAATATCCCCAGTGTGGACTGGATCATTGTTAAAAATTACCTCATCATTCATACCTCCTAACGTTACTTACGTTACATGGTGAGCTGATGAACGTGTACAAGAGTCTAGAGGACTACAACTATTTTGTGCACGGTTGGGCCATGACTGAAACGACTGCCAACTTGTTTATAGCCAGGTGAGTTAATATGCTTAAGGAAAATTGTCTTTTATATTTCAGCTCTGTACATGGATGCATCGCTGTCAAGCTAACGTTACTTGCTAACATTAGCTAACTTTAGCTATTATTTTCTACCTACTAGGTCAACTGTTCCCAGGTCTGGTGAAACGCTAAAAACACAGAGAAGTTGTCACAGCACATTGTTATTGCATCCAACTCGAGGCATGTTAAACACAGCGCTTTAAAAGTTACGTTTGATGTAGCGTGATGAAGGAATGAGTACTACATCCTGAAATGAGTTAGCAATTTAAGCTCTTCCGGTTTCCTTGTCTTGAAGTGGGTGCATTTTATAAATTATGTTAACACAAGCGTAGATATCTTCACGTTTTATTCTATGACATAAAATATGTCAGTAAATACCCCTCTTGTGAATTCTGGAGCTTTAAGCTGTGTTAAAAAAGGTAGTTGCTAACAAGTGGTGAAATGAGGCCACAGAACGTCATCAGGCCAAACACGACGTTACAGACTCATTGTTATGGCAACGGTAAGTCGTGTCACCATCGTGTCATTTGTAGTGCACATAGCCTAACGTTAGGTTTTTACTTCTGGAGATTGCATTTACGCTGCAAGAATCATAAAAGTGGTGTGAATTTGTGGAGAAAACGTGTAACTATCATACACTTTTGTTTGCCACAGAACTTATTTTCTACAGTGATACAAAATCAGATGAAAATATCCCACTGGCTTTTTCATGAGGGAACCAGGGCGACGGGAACATCAGTGTCGGCCTTCAGAAAAAAAAGTCATCCCTGCAGCGCTCTATTAGTTAACTCTGTTTTTTTTATCCACAGGTTTTTGATCCACATCTGCCACTGTTTCTCAATCTGTCTTTTTTTACTTTTCTCCTTTACATCTTGTTATTTTTGCGACTGAAAGTGACCCTTGTTTTTTCCCCAATTTGATTGATTGGAACAGCCATCACCATCACAATCATAGGTATTTGTGCAGTGCTGGTCGTCTTTGCCTTCAGTGGCCTCCCTCCATCTGTGCGGCACACCGAAGTATGATGTCATATGCAAAGAAGCTATTTGTTTAATCATTTTGTAAGTAAAATTCTATATTTTAATTTTAAAAGAATATAAATGTATTGGTAGTGTTATTTGAATAGAGCAGTACCAGGCTTAAAAATCCCCACTGAATCAGCGTTACTCTGTTCCCAAGTCTGGAGTCATGTTGCTCAGACCATCTGCTCTCTAACCCTGCCCAAGCTACACAGATCACTGCACTACCACCCCTGGATTATGGCATCAACAAACACATGCACACACACACACACACACACACACACACACACACACACACACACACACGTGCATCTTGGCTTAAATGTCGCCGCCGAGTGATGAGAGCCTATTTGTGTGTGTTTTCAGCCGTATTTTCAGCCATTATTTACAGTCACTCAATAAACGGCACTGGTACTGACATGCATTTCCCCAATTATGGCCTATACAAAACGGAACTCTTATCTGTCAATATTTTGCACATCTGTATCCACTTAGAATCACTCCTTTCCCTGCAGTACTGAACAGGCACTTGGCCAGTATGAAATTTGGGGATATTACAAAAATAGATAACTGCAGTTTGTGTGATTTTCCATCTATTTTGGGGGGTTTGGCAAGAAGCACAGGCAGAGAGGAGCAACTCTTGACAGTTCTGAGATGGTGGGTGCATGAAGGAAAAAAAGCTTATCAATAACAGTTACATTTAGATTATTAATTTATCCTTTATCAGAGAATAACACCCAGTACTGTTATTATGTTAACTTGGATGAGCCTGTATGTTCTGCACTACAGTACAGACCATGTACAATAGTTGAGTCATACTCATGCATATTCAAGTGGAATCATCACAATTATGTTTCGCTGGATTCCAGTAGTTTTCAAGCCTATTCTTAAAATAATCACATCCAGAATTTGTGCAGTGAACTGTATCTTTGCATCCACACATGGTGACGTAGCTGGTTCCCCAGTGAGCTGTACGATATTATATGGAATTGACAGAAATTTAGAAATGTTGAAGAGCAGGCAGGAGGGTATTAGTGGATGATGGCGTGGTTAAAAAGTTGTTAAATGTATTCATCCACATTTGAATTGTTGAAATGTTTATGTACACGCTGTGGTGCTGCAGCACTACAGAATATGACTTGCAAGTACTGTACACACACACACACACACACACACAAACACACACTCTACAATATTCCACTATCTCTGTCTCTTTCAATCCCTTCGTCCAGAAATACATGGAGAGCTCAGAGGTCTATTTCTGACTCACTTTGACGCTTAAGTCAGTCAGGCATTGCTGATGATGACACACATGCACTCACACGCGCACACACACGTGTGCCCGCTGATACACACACACACACACACACACACACACACACACACCCTAGGCTAGGTAATACATTTGTTTTAAGGCATTCTCCTGACGATGCAAAATGAGACGCCGCCCGCTCTGTTTCCCAGCGCTCTGACAACAACCAGAAACTTCCAGCCCTGATTCACTGTGGACAGGCTTTAAAATCAGGCTCATTCCTTTAAAAAATCCTCGGCCCACTTCTTACATGCTATTGCCCTGAATTATAATTTACATAAAACTTGTTGCCATAGCAGCAAAAACCCCTATGTTACCTCCTTTTTGACAGAGGCACTACAATAAAAGGCAAAACCATCAGAGAGAGTATAACTTATGAAATACGGCTTTCCAAAAAATTATGACAGCAAAATCCTCGCCGAGCCCAGACTACACAAAAGGGCCGGAAAGCAGCTTTGTGGGATTAAAAATTACTGCGAGAAGTCTTAAATAACAGCGGCAGCAAACAGGTCCCGCATCACAAATCATGAAACTCAATGCTACGGGAGAAGAGCAATCAATGACTGATTTACTGACAAAGCATGAAGTCCCTGCAAAAGCGTATGGAGCCAATGCTTGAGTCAAAGCTGATCTGACAACACTGCTGCATGCTGTACTTTCTGTATTGGTGCATTTCTAAAGAGCAGATAATCATCAGAAATCAGGAAATTCAAAGAGGAAGAGGCCAGTCAAGAAAAAAAAGCCCTAAAATATGACAAGAAAGCAAAGGAGAAATTCAGGAGTGTCAGAACTAAAAAGGGAACTGATAATGATATGCAAAGTAAGAACACAAAAAGACACTCAGGATTAAAGTAGGCCAGTCAAAGTATGAGATAAAAAATTCAGATGCCTCAATCACTCTCGAGTCATCTTCAGACACAGCGAGCTGGAAATCAGTCAGCTCGTAATGTGTCGGAGAGCTGCTCCGAGAGGTTTCAAGGTTGCTATTTATTCCTGAATGCAGCTCTGGCCCCACGGAGATCAGCGGTCAGTGAGAGCAGATGGCCTGCATGCTATCGGCCCATTCCCCTGCTTTGTTGCGGCTTAATACAACAAGGCACGGGAGATGCGAGGCTCAGATGTGATGCCTGTGGGAATCATGTGACTTGACATATGAAAATGCCATTCACCATTGTTTTAGATGGTAAATGCTACATGAAAATACTCAGCTTTTACCTTGTAATATTCAAATAAATGTATCAATCTATAATATATTCAGTTGAACAAGGTTTAATATTGTATTTTTATTTTTAATTCAAATAAAGCTGAAACTGAGAACTTTTCATGAGCAATTTTGTGATCACTATGCTTGAAATTCCTATTATTCGAGGGTTCACTTGATGTCCGTCACAGGCAAATGTATCATGTACTGTGTGACATGTCAACTCAGTAATCTCTGATGCACTCATCCAAGTGCCCAGCCCCTTCACAGCCACAGAGGATGCCCCTAAATCTGGCCCTGAACTGAAATATCACATGGACAAACACCAAAACACTCCCTATTACAGTACACAGCCCTACAACACTCTCTGCATGATGATGCATTCAATGTTAATAATGTAACACAAGTAATCCGCTGTAGAGGTTTACAAAAGCTTCGACATGCCTCGCCTGTCTCTCAAAGAAATGACCTTAAAAGTGAAAGACATGATTTGTGCGTGGGCATAGATTTCAGGGGACACGTAACCCTCAATATTTATAACATGTTCATTTGTCCCCCTAAGTTAGATTTAAAGTATCAGAAGGTTTTTGTTGTGACAACTCCATAAACAGATGCAGAAAATGTACAAAATGGTCCATAAACATTCACCAGAATGCAGGAAATGAAGTGCTTGACACTCAAAATCTGTACATCCTTGGAATTGTGCAATTATAATGCATATTTAGCACAGTTTGTGATGCGTTTTTGTGCAGAATTTTACCAATAAGCATGTCCTTTTTTAACTATTTCATTTTTGGTATTGCTGCTTGACATTGTTCTGTGCCCTTTTGTTAATTTTCCGCTCAAAATAATTCAGCATCTTTAAGCTAAAATGTGGCCTAAACAAAACTATTTTATCATGGAGGTAAAGTAATTTAAGTGCTGTCAAACCAGCAGCAGATGCATTCATATTGTTCACTTTTCACACAAATTTCAGCCCAGTGCTTACTGGGTTTGTACTGGATTCTGCTAAACAAATTGAATTCATCCACCGTGACACAACTATGACTCCTTATGTAAAGTAAAAGAGGTGTTTGCTACTGTTCCGTTTACCAAGCTGCCACTCTGAGATGTCTGCGAAACTTCTGAAGTTGAAAATAAGAATTTCAAGCAGAGTGATCACAAAAATCGCCTCTAAGAATTTGTTTTGTGAATTCAATTAGCTTTATCTTCGAAAGCTTCGACGTTTCTTGACATAGTCAGCTGTATAATGTGAGGGTATCAAGGCATGTGTACATACCTGCCTGTATATTTGTTAGTATGCCTAAAAAAAAGAAAATATAATGTGTGTAATTTCCTCAGTGTTTGTGTTAAATACATATGCTGGATGTTATGCTATAGAGATTGAGCAAACAAGGTGAAAAGACTTTTTTTCCCTTTCAATGTGACTTTAAAGAGCCCACACTGCACTAAGCCTTGGCACACACCTAGCCCAAGGCTGCTGAATTATGATTTTTTTTCCCAGCCTCCACTTCCTCAGCAACAAAGAGAAATACTGAGAGCACAAATCTTGTGTTAGTGTCAGTAGCAAATCCTTTGAGGATATAACCAAGTTGAGGTGTCAAAGTCCTCAGCAGCAAAGAAGAGGCCTCTCCAAAAAAAAAAGCCACCTGGAAATGTGTGTGAGGCAGCGTTAGACCTACAGCTTGATGATAATGACATACTGGAACTACAAACATGCTTTGACCCTGGGTGAATGCGGCGGAGGAGTTGCTATTCCGCGTTAGAAGTTTGAACCCTGTCATTTTAGCAAGTGAGAGATGAAAGCACTGCTCCTCAGGGCATAAAAAACATTTGAAATGCCCTTGAAAGCCCACAGGTAGAGTCAGTGGAGAAATATAACATCCTCGTCAGCTGGGCCAAAGCAAATAAAATGTTTAACTGAACTAATTCCTGTTAATAAGCTTCTGAAATGAATGTATGCTATATTAACAGTACACATTTTTCCCAGAACTGCATGCTACATAAATAAATACACATCAAAAGGCACATAAATTCCAATTCAACACACATACAACAGGGGAATAAGAAGGCATATAATCAAATATTCTACATAAGCAAATACGGAGAGGGTACAGGGAATTGAATAACTGCAACAGGATGCAGTTATCAAGCGAGCATGTGTCTTATTTTTTAATCTGTGTCTCATTTCCAAGTACTGCTTGTCATCAAGAAGGATCAAAGTTTGGAGGAAGTGCCTTATTTAGCTGCATGACTATTTATAAAGGGCCCCCAGAACAACATTAACATGGCCAAGTAAAACAAAACGCCAGCACGGTGTGTGCTGCTACAGGTGATTAATGGCTGATCTGATTATTACCGTAGCTAATGACCCCGATATTGATGGATGCAGCATCCGAACAGACCGGGCTCGCCTTTGGACAGCTCATACCTCCCAAGTGTGCCGCTCTTGCCACCAAACTACGTTGAAGGGATTCACAATTTTAGGTTTCTTTGCTGTTTCACTTCAATGCGTGTTTGTATCGGGGATTTTAAGATATTTTAAGAACAAGCAGTAGCTGAATTTTAATTCGGGCTAAAATTAAGCTACCAATCTGAATGTATTCAATGACAATTCAACTTTAATCATGAGTTTACCTCTTAATCCCCACACCAAAACACAGCACTAGTGAGCAGCGCCAATTAATTTAAAGAGTTCATTATATTTATTTGGAAATGCGTGATTTTTTTTATTATATTCACGCCGAAAGTACAAGAATATGCTTCTAATTTAGATAAATATCAACATCTTGTGTTTCCTTTTAGAAACTGTCATCAACAGGAGATAAATGACTAAATACGCAGAATTCCCAACGAGGTCTGGTGCCGAGTTCTCACACATGAACGGGAGGCAGAGGGTTTAACCCAAGGGTTGATACAGTGCTCAGGGAGTGAAGAACAGGCCTCATAATAACACTCCTTACCTTTGTTAGCTGTGCTATTTTCTTGCTCATCTTCAGGTGCAGGTCTTGGGTATATTCCATGGTGATGCCGGTCTGAAAGGACATGCTGCTGGCTGAGGATGAACTAAATTTCCCCTGACCGGCAGGGCAGTAATACTGCTGCCAACCCGACCCAGTCGCCATCTTCACGATGATGCTTCAGATGCTTAAGAGAGATATGGGCTGTAATAATAAAGTGGACGGTGTGAGGAGACGGCCAGCGAGCGGCGGAGGAGAGGACCGGGACAGTGTCGGATTTTTGCCACGACACAACACAAATTAATCAAAAATATGATGCCTTTTCAGCCCACAAACTGTTAAAAATTGGTTTCATGTTGCTCAGTTCCGGATAACAATAACAATAAAGGAGGAACTGTGTTATTTTTAAGCTCCAGAAACGTTAGCTACTACCATCTTGTCCGTTCAAAAATGTGTCCGTTAAAGCGGTCCGAGGTGCGGGTCCTGTCTGCTGTCACCTGGCGCTGATGTGGAGCCGTTGTCGGGCAGCTGACTGGCTCCCGGTCGGTCACCTTGATACCGAAATGTCTCAACGGGGGCCGTTAAGAGTGATTCCTCCTCGGTGCATTCCGGCTACATTGACGGAGAGTGTGTAGAGATTGGAGGTACGTGTGTGTGTTAGTTAGGGAAGAGTGTGTAGGACAGGCTCGGCGGTTGGTTGCTGCTCCTCTGTTGCCATGGATCACCTCAACAGTTTATGCTGCATTCACGTAGGATGGGAGTAGCGCTGCCTTCAGGTGCTGTGGGAGAAATCGAAATCAGGACGGTGAGCGCACGTGAACGTGATGAACATGACGCTGAATGCCAGATGTGACGTTCAAGGGGTGGGTGGTGTTGTGTAGCGATGCTGTGATTTTAATATAAATCACACTTTGAAGAAATTTAAGTCGTGTACTTGCATGTTTTGGGCGCGTGCATGAGAGAACAAACTCACCTGGCGTTTCTTCAAAATAAAAGACCTCATTAGGTCTGAGAAAAATGCAAACACACAGATTAAAGCAACTATATTATATACAGTATATATCAAGTTTATCAGCTGAACTTAATTATCACAATTAGCTGGATTTAACACACTCATTTATTTGTTTTAAATCAGCTGTGGTTTCATCATATTGACCATCCATCTTTTTTTCTGTGACAACAATATTCAAAAAAAAGTTAAACAAAAAAGTGACATAATATATTAAGAGAATAAATACAAATACAAATAAAAATACATAATGAAAACTATAATTTTGGTGCTGCAAGTTTATTTAAATACCAAATTTTGGCAGTAAGGCATTCAAAGTGCTTTACATTAAACTTTAAAATACAAGGTACAAAAGAAACACAATATAAAATGACATTTAACCCTTTGAAACCTGACAGAAAATCAGCCTGCTTTCTTTCAGAAACGTGGGAAGAAAGCAACAAGCAATGAAAGAAGAAATGACCCAAAAAAAATTGTAAAAAAAAAAAAAAAGAAAGAAAGAAATTTAAAAACAAGAAAATTAGTTAAAAAAACAAACAAACAAGGAAATGAACTGGGAAAAGTTAATTGTGAAATAATAATTGTGTAACATAATTTTAGATATATAATAATGATATTTATAAATATAGTTTTTCCCTAGCTTTTTTTTTTTTTTTTTTTTTAAATTTCTAAATCTATTATTTTTTTGCAATTTGTGGGACATTTCTGTCCAAGTTACTCATTGCCTTTTTTCCCCATCTTGTGAAAAGCGTCTCACTCAAGGTTTCAAGGGGTTAATTAGAAACGCCATTAAAGAGAGCTAGAGAGTACTGCATGTCTTAATATGTCATGGGCGACTGTGGTAAAGTGGGTTGTCCACTAATCAGTGGGCTGATCCCCAGCTCCTCCTGTCTGAATGTTGAAGTACCCTTGAGCAAGATACTGAATCCCAAATTGCTCCCGATCATGCTTCCATCAGTGTGTGAGTGTGTTAAAAACTGAGTAGCAGGTGGCACCTTGTATGGTAGCCTCGGCCACCAGTGTGTGAATGTGTGTGTGAATGGGTGAATTTGACTCGTAGTGTAAAAAATGTCTATATTGTTATAAAAAGCCATTCTACTAAGATCTTAACTGTGACACACTACTCAAATTGTAAGCTCCTCTGTCACTGAGTAACTACTGTCTGTTGAAAAGCCCAATAAATAAAGTTAAAACAACAAAACAGTGAGCCAGTGTAACAGGGTCAAATATACAGCAGTAATATGTGTAACAAAGTCAAATGTACATTTGTAATATCAAGTATTAGAGTTACACAAGGCCTCCATAGTCAATTTGCGGAATGTTTAATACTCAGTTTCTGTACCCCTACGTTCACCTTTGGGGTTACTCCACCTATAAAGGGGTGTCGGATGATCTTGTTTTTCACCTCCTTTCGCCTCCACAGATATCCACAGTCTGGGCCTCTTCATATCAACACAACACAGACAACATCAGAGTCTACTGGTTACACCAACACAAAGAATAATCTACTGGAGAAAAAAGTTATGGTCTCAAATGAAATTTTAGAATCAAGGCAGTAGTTAAGAGCATTTAAATAACATTCTAGCGATGTCACAGTTGTCACAGCTGTCATACTGTAGTGGAAAGACTGGGTTGCAAGCTTTAAAAAAAACCTGAAACAGAGAAAGATTTTTATGCCTAATAGTGCTGTGATCTTTAGTTTTTCTCATCCTGAGTTGACAAGATGTTTTAACAATGTCACAGGTAAAACATTGAAAATTAAAGCCATTTTTCATGCTCGGTAGAAAGAAGGTTGAGGCTACATACCCATATATCATGATTACAAAAATCAATACTGACAGTGACACTGTATTTTGTCTTTGGATGTAACAATCCTGCACTTACTGTAGGTTGTCTTCATCTGTAGTGATACCAATATCTGCAATGTATTTCAAATGATTGTTACTCTACTAATAAGGTTTTACATTGATTATGTTACCAGTGTTAATAAAGCATGATGGTTCATAGTCCAAATGTCCGAATCCATTTGCACGAAACTCAAAATGTCAGCTGCATGTTTTGCACACACTCAAGCTGAAAGCATATGTGTAACATGTTAAATCTGCGCTATGCCATTGGGGTACAATGCACCTGCATATGCATTTTGTACAAAAGAAAAAATACCACATAATGACACATAATGATACATAATGGACACATAATGGACATGTAATGACTGTAAAGTGCTGCTCCATGGTACATTTTGTGTCTTTGTGGCTAGAAGTATCCTGGCTGACCTGAACCATCCAACACTATGCTACCTTTTTGCATGACATAAATGGATCAACTTAAGGATGTTTTCTCATTTGAATCTGTGTCAAAATCCTGCAAAAGACATTTTTGGTAAACATTTACTGTCGTGTCAGTAGCAGCCGCTGTCCTTTCATCTTCTATGGTTAAGATGATATATGAGCATCAAATCTGATGCTGTTCTCCTCGGCTCGCACGCCATTGCATGTTTTCATAAAGATTAAAACCTTGCCCACCATCTGGTGTGTAGATGAATGTTAACTCTCACTGTGCCACTTCCTGTTTAGCCCCACAGAGATTTTAAAACATGACAACCTAATGTTGTCAAATGACCAGGACTCCCTGGAAGAAGACATCTTGTATCTCAACGGGACCTTCCCGCCTTAATAAAGTATATACATACACACACATACACACAAACACACCTAACACAAAGTTTGTCCTCTTCAAAATCTTAAAGTTTCTTCAAAACAAAATAAAAAGTAGCAGATTTCCTATTTTCTCTCCTTATAGATTTTACCAGTGGACGTCATATAAAGCTCATAGGTCATATGAAGTACACGTTTCTTCCATGGAACATAAATGCACCAGGTTGAATTCTAGTGATGGGACTTCATCTATAAAGGGTTGAACTTAAGTGAGATAAAAAATTTAAACCGACTGAGTGGCACCTGCAGGCAGTACCTCACATCATCATCATCATCATCATCATCATCATCAGAGGGATGATGCAAACAGTTTGTCTTAATGGTTTCTATTTATGTGTCTACATGATTTTTGCAGCACTGTGAATGTTCACTGCATGTCGGTCTGTGTTTGTGTACAGAAATTTGTTATAATTCAGTTTCAAAATGTTGCAATTTGATGAACAACTGTGTCATCATTATCATCAGATTAGAAGTGGATTGCAATGTTTGTGTGATGAGATGATTAAAATGGCATTGTTATTAAAGACACTTCTTTTCTTTTCGTTAAAATAACACCACATGTACAGTTTTATAGAAGTTTTACAACTACTATATTAGATTTTTTTTGCAGGATCAAAATGTACTAGGCTATTATGTTGTAGAATTTACATAGGGGTTAGCTGACATAAGCCTAATTAAACTGTAATCTGCACATCCTCAGGCATCTGCTAAACCTCTCCCTGTGTTGTAGTTTTCTCCTCATATATTAGTAACTGTGGCTGGGCACTGTGGGTTGTAGTTTTCTTTTTTGCCTTTCCAAAATCAAAAGCACACAAGCTGTAGTGTAAAGAATTCAAAAGGGTGTTTATGTGATCTAATGCAGGCTGCAAGGGACCTTTTAAGCCCCGCCCCTTTGAGATGGTCCAGCAAGCTGTTGGAGTGAGTACACTCCCTAAAGAAATATTATCACATTTTCTGCAATTCTGTACAGAAGCAGACAGAGGGGTCTACAGTCTGTGTTTGAAGGATATATCCAGGATGTCAAACTGACTCAGCAGCAACAACAGGTTAAAAAGACAAAGATAGTTAGAAGCTAAAGCCGAACTATAGGCTACAGATCACAGTGTAAAAGTGAACCACCACATCACTGCTGATCGCCACAGAAGACAATGAATATAAAGGGAAACTTTGCTGATATTGAACCAGCTGTGTGGCATCGCAGTGTGCGCAGATGAACAGTGTTTAGCTTCGCCCCCATGCTGCTGCCAGCACCTGGACCTCTGCCGCTGGACGGGCAGGAATCTCCTGGGGAAGTCAAACAACATTCATCTGTGCACACTGTGATGACACACAGCTGGTTGAATATCAGCAAAGTTTCCCTGCTTCCCTTCACTGGTTCTTGTACAGCAGGGTCGGTCTTTATTCACTGTTATAATCATTAAAAAGCAAAAGCAGCATGTGTACACATTCAGTAGGCTATATCTTCAGTAGCTAGCTAGCTAACCCTACACTTTTCAGTGTCTGACTTTGAAACGTCTATCTTTTTCCAACGTCTCCAGGTAAGGAGTATCATTAATACACGACGTGCCCCAGGCACAACATTTAGCTCCAAATCCACAAAACCAGCCTGAAAATGAAGGCAATGTGTTGAGTCAATAGAGCACAGCTGTGTTGTTGTCACACCCTGGTATGAGCCAGCCCGATGCCACGTTATGATTGCCCATCTGTGTCTGAGGGCAGGACTTGTTTGCATTTCTGGCTAACCAGCCAACTCTGTAAAGGCCAATTTGAAGTTTCAGTGTCCGCAAGTTTCTTGTTTTCACAAGGGTCCACTTTTGTCTGTGTGACATAAATGTTGTCATCCACCCATGTCCGTGAGGGCCCGCACGGACCCCTATGTGGACATCTGAGTGTAGCCCTTTTTTTTATGACAGTGCAGACTGTACGTATTGTGCGCTGACTGCGTATGCTTTAGTCTCTTGTGACTTACTGATTTACTCCAGACCCAGCAGTGTCTTCTTAGTATCACTTTCACCCAATGTCAGCAGTGGGAGGATGTAAGCTCACATCCCAACCCTCCTGTTTACTGCTGGGGGCTGACGCAGACCCTCAGTTGTACTATGAATGAAACCACGTGCACCTGCATGACCGCAGCTGTTCGCAGAGTTTCAGTGTGCAAAGTATGTCCAAGCTGAAGCCCAGTTTTTAACAGATTTAGGCTTTTAGAACAATATGCAGTTCACCAACAAGGACCACGCCACAACAATAAGTCATTTAAGTGTTTAATTGTAATTCATAAGGCGTTTGCTGTTGAGGACTGGTGAATCATTTTCCCACCCCAGCTGACAGGCCCCCGCCAGATGGTACCTAAAGTGAGACATGGGAGAGGTATGCAATAGACTGAATAAGAAGAGATGAGAGGAGAAGTGAAGAGATGATGAAGGCATGTTGGTAGGTATGAGGTAGGGAGGATGATGGATGAAGGAAAGGGAGGGTGGGTCGAGAAACCTGAGACACACAAGGCAGGATGGGTTGACCAGGTATAAAAAGGTTTGGATGTTAGCTATGATGTGGTTCAGGTGTGGAACTGCTCCCGAACCTAAGTGAACAAATTAATTAATCTATCGAGAGCATTAAGTTAATTTAGACCCTTTTTTAACCCGTTTCCTATTTTAACACAAGCCAGCCAGAAACAAAGTCAACCACAGACAGAGTGAGTTTTCATCCAACTCGGGGAGCTAACGTTGACTAAATTAGCTAGCTGATAAAATCTGGTTGCAATTTCAGCCAGCAAAATCAATGATCACTAGCTAGAAATGAGAAACCTGCTTTTGTCTACCTCTGAGTGAACTCAAGGACCAAGTGTTGCAAAAACTGCCAAATAAGTCTGCAGTACATCTGCCTCAGTTATCACTGCAAACTGTATATGCCAACCAAGAACAAAAAGCTTGACAGACATAGCAACAGTAACTAAGGTGCTCAGCAAAAGGTCAGTTTTTTAAAGATTCAATATGTGAGAAGCACAAGTACACACATGCCTTATACACACACTTCATAATCACTCCTGTTTACTGAAGCTTGAAGCCAATAAAGGTGCATTAATTTTTGTCTTGTCTTGTTGTGGGTCAATAACTCTTTAAACCTTCAAGGACGGTGATTTGCAGTGCTACACACAGTCAAACACACAAATGGATGCACAAGTTAGATGCGTCTGGGGCCTAGTTATTGGAGAAAACAATGCTAAGTATTCATAGAGTACATTTAATATCAGCTTATACAAGAAAGAGCCTCAAGGTCCATCAATAAAGGGATTAAGCTCCCAGGTGCTGAAATTATTCATTACAGCATACAAGGTTATCACACAGGCTCAGTTGTTAGTTTATGTGCAGATACCCACGGCAGGGGCAGGGGGCATCAGTAAGCCCTGACAAATCCCTCGCATCTACAATCATTTACCACCAAAACCTACAAAGCCTCAGCTTACAAACAGAAGAAAACATTTGGGGACAAAGTGGAGAAATGACTGACAGGATGTTATCTAGTTAGCATGATAGATAGCTGTAAACTATCAACACAGGGAGACGACTTGTTCTGAATGTTCCCTGATGTCTCTTTTTATAGCCATGCATTGAGGTCTATGGCAGTGTCAGTTGGTCCAGACTGAATTCTGACTACAGGTGGATGGACTGCAATGTTACTTGTTAAAGAAATTTATGGTCTCTAATGGAAGAATCAAAATCATTTTGTTGATCCCTTGACTTTTGATCCAGCGCTACAAACAAGTCTCTTTACACTTGTCTGAAATGATTACAGTATACCTCTAATATATTGCTACTTATGATCCTGCTAATGAAAGAACCTGTGAGCGTTACCGCCTGATGGGACTGCTAACACTTTTAAGAGTCATTTATGTTCCCTTTATGTACCAAAATAGATACGTCCGTTTCAAACATTGTCAATGTCACTGCCCTCACACTTCCATGCGTCCTTTATGTCTGCATAGATACAGTCAGTAAATGGCAAATTAGGGCAGAGTCAAGAGGAGGTCGTAATATTGTACCTTTAAATGGAAGCAGCATTGTAGATGGTGGTGTTCTGTGCAGCCATTATATACATCCCAACATGTGGATGGAGAATGCTTCTCACTGTATTACTGATTTGTTCCATTCTGCCATCATTTAACTTTCTGCGTCGTCCACTACGGTCATATCTTGCTTGAACTATGCTGCACTGCCTCCATGAGCTCTGGTGGTACTGCTTCAGTTCATCGCTATATGTAAGCTTTCAGAAAACATGCACAAATACAGATGAAATTAACGCAGAGTACAGACAGAATGTTTCATCCATCTCCATCTCAGCATCTATCGTTTAGCATAAATTAGCCCTTTGTCTTGGTCCTGGACATTTTGAGATAAACACTCATTCTCTTCCTTGCCGAGAGCTAAGATACCACTCTCTGTATGATCAAGTGCAGTGCTGGAGCCAGAAGGCTATTAGCCTACAATCACTTGAAGTACCTGAAAGCCACACTTGAGTAAAAGTACAGATATCTTGCCAGAAAATGACTTTGGTAGAAGTTCAAGTCATTCATTCATTCATTCATTCATCTTCTAACTGCTTCATCCTCTTGAGGGTCGCGGGGGGGCTGGAGCCTATCCCAGCTGACATCGGGCGAGAGGCAGGTTACACCCTGGACAGGTCGCCAGACTATCACAGGGCTGACACACATAGAGACAAACAACCATTCACACTCACATTCACACCTACGGACAATTTGAAGTTCAAGTCATCTATTAGGATATTATTTTAGTAAACGTATCTGATACTTACTGTATTTTAGTATCAGAAGTAATTCTATTATATTAAATGTAATAATGCTACAATAATGGCGGATGGTCCTATCTCTCTCAAGTGAACACCTTCTGGCAACCTAGGTCTGGTCTATCTTACAAAGTAACGCAAACCATTGCTGGTCCACTGTGCGTTGGCATTCTTATTTTGTACTTAGCGAAAAGTGGTTATTGGAAACAAACTAATTATATATATATATATATATATATATATATATATATATATATATATATATATATATATATATATATATATGTATGGGTGCATGTGTAGTTTCCGTCCACCCACCTTTGAAAATTAGGGCTCCTTGAAAGCCACAGTGTAAGTTGAACACTTGACATAACAATGTCTTGTTAACTAGTGAGTGAGAGTGTTGTCAATCTTTCAAAGCATATACACATATTTTCCCAAAATAATACAAAGACAGCTTCCAATTAGATAAATGGTAATTTTGCTTGATCTTTGCTCTCTGTTGTTACCCTCGCCAGCTGAATGTAGTTGATCACAGGACACTTGGCTTTCTTCTGGCACCAAAGATCAAATGTGACCCAGGGTTTGGCTCACAAATAGCTGCCAGATTTGGTTAGCTTTGGAGTGCAGACTTTGAAGAAATCGGCCCCAGTTAGCTGCACTTCTTCCAGCCTTTGGCTAGTGTCAGCCCCTGGGAACAGTCAAGTCTACTTAGGCCAAATCTGGTGCATTATTAATTAATAGATGTTGAACTGAAGCCACTGTTGGGAGAAGGTATTTTGACTACCTGTGTAATGATGAAAGATGACACTTGGCCACATAAGCTCAAGTATTAAGCTATGGTATTGCATATGATATATTTCCATACCTAAAAGCACTCATTCCCATAGTTAATGGGGCTGTGCTATTAAACTCCACAAGCCTCTGTTGTTATCAGTATTTGTCAGTACACTGAGGCTATTATAGTGAGAAGAACCATTATTTAGTGAGCTCAGGCCCTCTGAAGGCCACTTTCCTTTGGCATCATGTGTATGTCATTGAGGTGGACTGCCAGGGGACGTTTATTCCTCTCTCCTCATATCAGTAAATCAATAACACTAAAGTACACTCAGAGGGAGCAGTATCCTTGGCTCTCTTTCTCTGTTTTTCAACAAATTTGGTCATCTTGCAGCGACAGGAACAGAATAATATCAGCCTCATGTCCTTTCATCTATTAAATCCTGTCTTTGGACACAAAATCATATTATAGAGACTAGCCATGTACATCAAGTCCTGGACTACTACAGAATAACACACACTGTCACCTGCAACAAGGTACAGACTATTTAATGCTACTGTACTATACATAATGAACAAAGACAGTTTAAATTAATTTACTTTAAATGTACAGTAACTCATTAAAAGATGGCTCTAAAGAACCGGTGTGTAAGATTTAGGGGGATTTAGTGGCATAGCGGTGAGGACTGCAGATTGCAACCATCCGAAACTGCTCTCTGTCAGAATTCCCTCAGTGTTCAGTGTTCAGGAGGTTTTTACCAAGAGCCAAATTATCTGCAAATATAAAAGTTATTCACAAAGCATCAGCTCCTAAGGTGAAAAACTGTTAGGAGCAGAGAGGAGGACTTTAAGAGTTTCTTAATCAGAGGAGAAAATGGAGGAAACACAAAGAGGTCCGAAAAATATTCTCCAAACACTGAAAGACAGTGAGTAAATGAAATGCAACAGATTAGATCATGCAGGGATGCTGTGTGTGTGGTTGATGTCATTAGGGATAAGCACACATTTCCCAACCAACAAAATAACGCTATAACGCCAGAAACAAAATGATCGCGATACTAAGATATTTGACATTCATTCATTCTAACCGCTTCATCCTCTTGAGGGTCGCGGGGGGGCTGGAGCCTATCCCAGCTGACTGACTTGAGTCTGTCTCAACCTTCCATCAGCAGAGTGATCACACTAACAATAACAACACTTTCACAGTCAGCAGTCCATTTCATTTCCACTGGGTGTCCACACCTTACAGGCTCACAAAGGGGTGTGTCTGTGACAACCAATCACATCTGTTAAAAGAATGCATCATACCTAGCCGTGGGGTCAACACACCTCCTCACTAAGATAAAAGTTTCTGTCCCTTCCTTGCTCAGAGTTGCTCTGACAACTTTTCTAAATCACTTGTAAGCTAGGACTCCTTACTAAAAGTTTTGGTGCTGTAGCATTGTTCCGACCTCTCATTGTTCCAACCTCTCATTAGTCCTACGTCCCGTTGTTCCGATATGTGATTATACTAGGCTATACTGTATTTGTGTACCATAGAGGATCAGTAAAGCAACAAAAGTAGGCTACTGATCGAGATACAAGTGCCATAGAGAGGAGAGAATGAAACACCATAACCTCCTGTTATTAACTCTGGGGTCGGGGAGCAAATGGACCTGGTGATTTACACCAGTAAAAATGGTGAATAAAGCAGTTTCAAGTCAGTGTTTTCCAATGCTGCTTGTTGCTACTTACTGCGGTGGTCGACTTGAGCCATGGCAGTCCTATCTAGAGCCAGTGTTTGGTTTTTCCATTCTGGGATTCTGTAGAAACATGGCAGTGCAACATGGGTGACTCCATGGATGAGGAGCCACTTCCTTTGTAGATATAAATGGCTCATTCTAGGGTAACAGAAACACTTCAATTCTTATTTTCAGGTGAATATACACTAAAGAAAACATGATTATATGATATTTAATTTCTGCCAACATATCCTAAATCTTACACACTGGACCTTTAATGGTTTTGTGTTTTTTTGTAGCTTGTAAGCATTCAACGGTTTCTGTTTGCTCTGTCCAGTAAGGTCCTGTTTGACAAGGACCTTGATGACAAGACGTCCTTCATTCTGTGATATAAAGTATGTTTTTTCAATAGGCAGAAGTACTGATAGATTCAAAAGGCAACTATTTGATCTAACAAAGATCTTTCTGAAACAACCTCTACATAGAAAAAAAAATCTGTATTGTTTCTATATCTTTTATTTCTATTATTTTGTTTTTATTCTATAAGTATTCCCATTTAGTATTATAAACATATGCATGTGCATTTACATACTGTACATACATATATTACTTGTTATTGCCTGTCGTGGAGTGTTGTACACCTACACGAAGTATATGACTGATCTTAAATTATATTATCACAGGCTAAAGTACTTCACAAATTTGAGCCACAGGAAGGACCTGAAGGACTGAAGTCCCAATTAATCTGATTAGAAATCAGTAAAATTGGCCTATTCGCTGCATGGTGTTATCATTACAGATGTGTAACTGCGCTCCTTTGTTCAGAAATATTAGACCTCTGAAGTAATTTGTTAGCCGACAGAATTCAACAAGTGCCCACAGGAGTATTAAAAGTTGTGTAATTATATGTAAACACTTGTCTGAAGAGCAGAGATGCATGTTAATTCCACAGCTTTGCTTTTTCTTTTTGAGTTGGTGTTTATCACCTGAAATAATTTCCATGCAAACACACAAACATGGAGCGCTCCAGTGTTTCCCCTGAGCCACGGGTCTGCAGTCCTGTACCATGAAGGAGGTCGCCTACCGAACCCCCGCAGCAGCTGTGTTAATCAGGAGCAACAGCTGCTCCTGTGTTTGGTTGGAGGGAAATGGAACGGAAATGGAGGAGTTGTCTGGGAACATTAGCAGCAGGATTGTAGTCAAGGGGAAGAGTGGGCGGATCACAATTTGTACTTTTAGAAGACGAAGAAATAATCTATTAATCCCAGAGGGGACATTTATTTTTTTTCTTCACTCTGTTGTCATATACACACAGGCCTGAATACACACATATAAATAAACAGGACCTATACAAGCATTAAATGGAGAGATATCAGAGAGACGGGGCTGCCTTGGACAGGCACCTCAAGCAGTAGGCGGTTCACTGCCGTGTTCAAGGGCACCTCGGCAGTGCCCTCGGGGCAAACTTGTGATGGAAGATTCAGTTACAAATAGTCCTACATTCAAACTTTAACTTAAAGGTCCAATGTGTAGGATTGAAGGGGGGTATATTGGCAGAAACGGGATGTTAAATTCATAACTATGTTTTCATTAGTTTATAATCACCTGAAAATTAAAAATGTGTTTTTTTTCTTAGAATCAGCCTCAGAATGAGCCTCTATCTACAATAGAGCACGTCCTCTTCCATGGACCTGACATGTCCACCATAATAAACAAACAAAACACTGGCTCTAGAAAGGGCATAGAAATATGCGTTTTGCCTCGGTCATTTAGGAGAACTATGTTCTTTGGCACATGTGAGAAGTTTCAGTTCTGCATGCTCACCACTAGATGCCACTAAATCCTACACACTTGACCTTTAACTACTTTATATTTGGGCTGTCAAGTGATTAAAAAAATTAATCTCATTAACGACATGCTCTATGATTAATCCATCTGAATTGATACATCAATTTCAAGTCAAAGGAATTTTGTCAGATATGCCATAGTAAAGCTGCTGGATGTTGGACACAATTGTCTTCCTATTATCCTCTACCATCGAAACTGGTCTACAGTCCATTGCAATTCATTTTGCAAGGGAGTTAGACGGTCATAGGTAGACTTACTCACTTTGTGGCTTGAAACTCAGAAAATGTGCTAGCTTGGATCTCCGGGTTCGCTGCTAAATGCTTTGTGTTGAGTTTAGTTTAGTTTAGTTTTATTAGATTGCATAAAACACAAGAGTACATATTACTCATGCACGTTGGCTAACACAATTGAGGATAAAAACACAAAGTCCAGGACTTATTTCCATTGTGGTCCTCATACATACAAGGTGGCAACCCACATGTGCGGCGGTTAAAGCGCCATCAATAAAATCATACAAAAACATACACAGCCATGGTCACAATAAAGAAACGAAGAGAACAATCATATTTGACACAGATACATCTTCAAGAGCTGAGGCAATTTTCACATAGGAACCTTTTCCAAAAGCCAGTCTTTTGTAAGAAATTTGAACCATCTTAAATTGGAGGCTAATTTAATAACCAAATCCAAGCCGTTCCGTTGAAAAGCCCCAATGTAAGAAAAGGATCCTTTACCGATAAGAGAGTTAAACTTATACAAGCGCACATCAGCAACACTGGCTCTTGTAGAGATACTGTGTACTTCCCTAACATGTTGAAAATAATCTATTAAAAAAGCAGGGACAGCACCATAAATGATCTTATGTACTATACACAGCCTAGATAAAGTGACTCTCGCTTCAACTGGAAGCCAGTTGAGTTCTTTAAGATGGCTCCTACCTATGTGTGACCGGGGGCCCAGACCTAAAATCACCCTCATAAGCCTGTTTTGGGCAGCCTGGAGCTTGCCTTTAAGAAGTTTAGTTAAACTCTCAAACCAAGAGGTACTGGCGAAATCAAAATGACTTAAAATTAAAGAGTTAGCTAAAACTAACATTGACTTCCTGTCAAGCAATCTGGAGGTTCTTGCTAAGAATTTAGTGAGTCCAGAGACCTTGCCAAGAATTTTGGAAGCCATAATGTTACCATCCAAACTGCTTTCAAGAATACAGCCGAGGTACTTGACAGATGAGGTAGCAGATACCGTCTCACCATTTAGTGTGCCCTTGACAACCAAGGACTTACTCAACCTGTGTTTGGAGCCAAAAAGAATAGCCTCGGTCTTGCCTAGGTGCAAAGACAACATGTTATCAATGAGCCATGAATTAACCTTTGACAGCTCAGCACTCAAAATTCTCTCCAAGGAATCTTGTTCCTTGTGGGAGACAAGGAGTGCCGAGTCATCGGCATACAAAAATAAATCACATGAACACGCATCCTTCATATCATTAATGTACACCAAAAACAAAAAAGGGCCCAGAATGCTGCCCTGAGGCACACCACACTCGACAGGCAGGGCATCTGAAAAGACACCGTTTACACAAACTCTTTGATAACGCTCAGACAAGTAAGACAAAAACCAAGAGCAGGAAGAGCTGGATACACCTAAGGCCTCAAGCTTACTGATCAGTCTGAAATGATTGACAGTATCAAATGCCTTTTGGAGGTCCAGTAGCACCATACCACACAGATTCTTATTAACAGCTTCTTTTCTTAAGTGTTCGGTTAAGTAAGGTAAACAGGTGTCAGTGGAGTAAGATTTTTGGAAACCTGACTGAAATTTGTATAAGAGGTTGTTGCTGCACAGGTAGTCAGAGAGCTGCTCATTGACTTCCTTTTCAAAAATTTTTGAAACTGCACTCAAAATTGAGACAGGCCTATAGTTCCCTGGGTCACTAGTGCTCCCTTTTTTGTAAAGGGGAATAACTTTGGCCATCTTCAGGTCATTTGGGAACACACCCAAATCAACAGAAAGATTAAAAATGTGTGATATGCAGGGGGCTATAAGGAATGCAACATCTCTCAGAAAAAGAGGAGATATCCCGTCAAGACCAGCTGCCTTAGAACATTTAAGTTCAGAAAGTCTCTTTGCCATCACCTCCACTGTGACCCTTTTTAAAGAGAAGGAATTTTTAGAAACTCCTAAATTGGCATAAAAAGACAGGTGATATTTTAGGCTTGAAGTACTCTGATGGTACAAAATACATTACTGCAGAAATTGCAGAGAACGGCGCTCCTATCAACACTTCCATCTTTGTGTGTTTTAGATGGAAATCTTCGATTCACACGGCCAAGTAGCAGTGTCTCATCTGCCATTAGACAAAGCCACTGTGGCCTTCAGTGACCCACCGGTTCAGGGGCACTACGGAACACAATTAATCAGCACTAATTTTTTTCTGTGATTAATTGATTGAAGTTAATGCATTATTTGGGCAGCCCTACTTTACACACTGCTTGGTGGTTTAACCTAAAATAATATTATAATTTATTAGTTATATTTTGTATTAATAATCTTAATCTGCAAAACAACTACAATTCATCAAATGAATGTAGTGGAGCACAGAAAGTACAATATTTGCTTCTGAAATTGAGCAGAGCAGAAATAGAATGTGGGCCAGCATAAAATGGAAATAATCAAACTTGCATTAAATTGTAGCACTGCTTTTAATATTACAGGGAAGTTGGATAGATTTTTCTCTTAACTTGAAACCTGCTGAAAGATCTGAAACGAAGAGGAAGAAGAAACTGATACAAAAACAAGATGTTATGCTCGATGTCGTGACCTCAGTAAACTGCACTCTCCTAATCAGGCTGCAGGTGTAACAAAACTTAAACTTGTTGGCACATTTGACGGTTTCACTTCTGATCGTCCCAGAGCACTGGAGATGTATTAATTCAGGTGTGTGTGTGACAAATGCAGAGAAGCTCATGCTGAATTTAAACTTACAGTTGCAGCTGCAAGAATTAAAATACAGACTCTGATTTTCCGCCGTACCCAGCAGAGAGTTATATTTGGAAGTACTGACACAGTTGTGTATGTTGATGCTTTATTATCTTTGTGTTGACAGGTTGTGGTGTGAAAAAAGATGCAGTCAGACTCTGAAATAGAAAAGATGACTTAACTGATAGCAGTGTGACATGTTCCTCATGGAGACATTTTCCAGCTAACTGACGTTAGCTTGCTAGCTTAATTTTATTTCCCTGTTAGTATTAGCAGCTAATGCTAACTGTAGCCTTTTCACACAAGATTTTTTTATGTTGTATTATTATTTTAAGGTGGATGAAAAAAGTGCATAGCCTACTTTAAATAGATTTTTGCGCACAAGTTTTAGACACTCACATTTGCCTCCCAGTTTGCCATCATTGATTATGCTATAGGCACTGTATGTCATACTGGCCTTCTTTCTGATTTGACAGTGAAGTGACTCTTTTCTGAATCCCAAAATTAAATCAAATGTTCTTTGGGGATTTATAGGAAACTTGGAATAATCCATTGCAGCAGCTAAAGCACCTCACTATCCAAAAGGTCAAACAAGAATTGGGGTTAAAAGTTTAAATGCTCTCTTAGGATTAGGATTTGGTCATTTGGATCATGGTCTGCAAAATCTTAGTGAACTCCAGTACATGATGCACCCTGGATAGATGAGATGACAGCTCAGAGATCAAAGATTAAAGATTAAAATACATGTTCTATACATTTTTCCCAAAGATGGTTCCTGTCATTTTAGATAGTTCTCATCACACTGATGTTTGTGTGTGTTTATTTTTCTGATACGTTTGGTTTTAATTTGTTAATTCATACTTTAAAAGAGGGTTTCACTTCATGATTGACAACTTTGTGTGATGAAAAATAGCGTGCACAACTCCAAAAATCTTAAAAAAGGTGCACGGTTCTAGCACAGAACATTGGAACTAATGGTAAACTTTACCAAGTTAATATGGGCAAAAACTACAAACACAGATGCATTTCAGAGAGCCATCATCAGTGTGACAAAACACCAGTGAGTGGCTAATTACATACACACAGGTGAGGTTCAAAACACAGTCAGGATTGAGAATACATAATTAAGTAATAAGATCCCTCGGTTAATGAATGAACTGTGAAATATAAGCCTCTTACAAATAGGAGGAGTGTCCATAATAATCAAGAAAAGAAGAACAGCAGCAGCTGCTGACACAGACTGCTGAAGCATACAGTAAGATGCCCAGTACCAGAAATAATAGTGAAAAGCTATACTTAAGGAGTTATATGATCCAGAGTCATAAATGAATGAATGAACAAACAACAAATAATACATGACCCAATAAAAAATGCATAATATCTCGAAGAACATTATGTATAAGGGAGCCCTGAGAAATATCATAGATACATGAAAAAAAATATATGCAAACAAACTCTTAGTATATCATGCTTACTGGGAAAGACGATACCAAGAACTGAAGTGAACAAAAATGCTCCTTTTAACAGAATTCTAAATTTGCCATTCACTATGCTGGTGTTCTCCTCCGAGAACCGTCACCTTATCGTGGTGGAGGAGTTTGAGTACCCTAATGACCCTAGGAGCTATGCTGTCGGGTAGGGTTTCCCATGGCAGATTGGTTCTGGGCGAAGGGTCAGACGAAGAACAGTTCAAAAGACCCTTCATGATGGTTATGATCAAGGATATGTGTACCCGGCCCGGAGGGTTACCAGGGCCCCGCCCTGGAGCCAGGCCCAAGCCTGAACCGGCTACATGGGTTCGTCCCCCTGCAGACCCACCACCCGTAGAGGGATCCAGAAGGGTTCGGTGCAATGTGGATTGGGCAGCAGACCAAGGCGGGGGCCTTGGCGGTCTGATCCTCGGTTACAGAGGTTGGCTCTTGGGACATGGAATGTCACCTCTCTGGCGGGGAAGGAGCCGGAGCTTGTGGAAGAGGCTGAGTGTTACCGGCTAGATATAGTCGGCCTCACCTCGACACATAGTTCCGGCTCTGGAACCCTAGTCCTTGAGAGGGGTTGGACTCTCTCCTTCACTGGAGTTGCTCCGGGTGAGAGGCGGAGGGCCGGGGTGGGCTTTCTGATAGCCCCCAGACTCTCTGCCTATACGTTGGCATACGTTGGGGTTTACCCCAGTAGACGAAAGGGTTGCTTCCCTGCGCCTTCGGGTCGGGGAACGGGTCCTGACTGTCTGTGCTTATGCACCGAACAACAGTTCAGAGTACCCACCCTTTTTGGAGTCCCTGGGACGGGTGCTGGACAGTGCCCCAACCGGGGACTCCATTGTTCTGCTGGGGGACTTCAACGCTCACGTGGGCAATGACAGCGGGACCTGGAGGGGCGTGATTGGGAGGAACGGCCTGCCCGATCTGAACCCGAGTGGTGTTCAGTTATTGGACTTCTGTGCGGGTCGCAGTTTGGCCATAACTAACACCATGTTCAAACATAAGGATGTCCACGTGGCACCAGGACAGCCTAGGTCGCAGGTCAATGATCGACTTTGTAGTCGTATCATTTGACCTGCGGCCATATGTTCTGGACACTCGGGTGAAGAGAGGAGCAGAGCTGTCAACTGATCACCACCTGGTGGTGAGTTGGATCAGATGGTGGGGGAAGACGCCGCGCAGACCTGGCAGGCCCAAATGAACAGTGAGGGTCTGCTGGGAACGCCTGGCGGAAGAACCTGTCCAGATGATCTTCAACTCCCACCTCCGGGAGAGCTTCGACCGCGTCCCGAGGGCAGAGGGGGACATTGAGTCCGAATGGACCTTGTTCCGCTCTGCCATTGTTGAGGCGGCGGTTGCGAGCTGTGGCCGCAAGGCCGCTGGTGCCAGTCGCAGCGGTAATCCCTGAACCCGCTGGTGGACACCAGAGGTGAGGGGAGCCATCAGGCTGAAGAAGGAGGCCTACAGGGCATGGTTGGTCTGTGGGTCTCCGGAAGCAGCTGACGGGTACCGGCGGGCCAAGCGGAGCGCGGCGGCGGCAGTTGTGGAGGCAAAAACTCGGGCGTGGGAGGAGTTCGGTGAGGCCATGGAGGAAGACTATCGATCGGCTCCAAAGAGGTTCTGGCAAACCGTCCGGCGCCTCGGGGGGGAAGGCGGCAACTTGCTCACACTGTTTACAGTGGGGCGGGAGCTGCTGTCAACTGGGGACATTGTCGGGCGGTGGAAGGAATACTTTGAGGAGCTCCTCAATCCCACCAACACGTATTCTAGTGAGGAAACAGAGACGGGGGTCTCGGGCGGTCCCAATTTCTGGGGCAGAAGTCGCCGAGGTGGTGAAACAACTCCGAGGCGGCGGAGCCCCGGGAGTGGATGAGATTCGTCCCGGATATTTCAAGGCTCTGGATGTTGTAGGGCTGTCTTGGCTGACACGCCTCTGCAGCATTGCGTGGACATCGGGGGCAGTGCCTCTGGAGTGGCAGACCGGGGTGGTGGTCCCCATTTTCAAGAAAGGGGACCAGAGGGTGTTCCAACTACAGGGGATCACACTCCTCAGCCTACCGGTAAGGTCTACTCCAGGGTGCTGGAGAAGAGGGTCCGTCGATAGTTGAACCTCGGATCGAGGAGGAGCAATGTGGTTTTCGTCCCGGACGCGGAACCGTGAACCAGCTCTTTACCCTCGCCAGGGTGCTGGAGGGGGCATGGGAGTTCGCCCAACCAGTCCACATGTGTTTTGTGGATTTGGAGAAGGCTTACAACCGTGTCCCCAGGGGCATCCTGTGGGGGGTGCTCTGGGAGTATGGGGTGGGTGGCCCCTTGCTAAGGGCCATCCAGTCCCTGTACCGAAGGAGCATGAGTCTGGTTCGCGTGGCTGGCAGTAAGTCGGACCTGTTCCCGGTGAGGGTTGGACTCCGCCAGGGCTGCCCTTTGTCACCGGTTCTGTTCATAACTTTTATGGACAGAATTTCTAGGCGCAGCTGAGTGGTGGAGGGTGTCAGGTTCGGTGATGGGAGAATCTCGTCCCTGCTTTTATCGGATGACGTGGTCCTCCTAGCTCCATCAAACAGTGACCTCCAGCTCTCACTGGGGCGGTTCGCAGCCGAGTGTGAAGTGGCCGGGATGAGAATCAGCACCTCCAAGTCCGAGGCCATGGTCCTCAGCCGGAAAAGGGTGGATTGCCCACTCCAGGTCAGGGGGGAGGTCCTTCCTCAGGTGGAGGAGTTTAAGTATCTCGGGATCTTGACAGGCGGATTGGGGCAGCGTCAGCAGTGATGCGGGCGCTTAACCGGTCCGTTGTGGTGAAAAGGGAGCTTAACCAGAAAGCGAAGCTCTCGATTTACCGGTCGATCTTCGTTCCAACCCTCACCTATGGACACGAGCTCTGGGTAGTGACCGAAAGAATGAGATCGCAAATACAAGCGGCCGAAATGAGTTTCCTCTGCAGGGTGGCTGGGCTCAGCCTTAGGGATAGGGTGAGGAGCTCAGACATTCGGGAGGGACTCGGAGTAGAGCCGCTGCTCCTCCACATCGAGAGGAGCCAGTTGAGGTGGTTCGGGCATCTGGTAAGGATGCCTTCCGGACGCCTCCCTTGGGAGGTGTTTCAGGCATGTCCAACCGGGAGGAGACCTCGGGGCCGCCCCAGGACACGCTGGAGGGACTACATCACCCGGCTGGCCTGGTAACGCCTCAGGGTTCCCGCGGAAGAGCTGATGGAAGTGGCTGGGGAGAGGACTGTCTGGGCTTCCTTGCTGAGGCTGCTGCCCCCGCGACCCGGACCCGGATAAGCGGAGGACGACGACAACGACGACAACGACAAATATGCTGGTGTTCTGTTTTCTGACAACTGTGTGTGCCAATGGTGCGCTTGGGATCAATGGCGCTGCTCGCGATTGGTCTGCCATCAGGGACTCTATACTGCGGAGATCGCTACTGCGCATTCTCTTGGTGCTTCTCAAAGTCAGGGATCCCTCCTTGGTGAGAATACTGTCAAGCTCCACTGGCAAATTGTGCGCAAAGAATTGTGGGTACTTCATGCCTGCTGAGGATACACACATACATCCTTGAAAATTCTCTTTAGAAAGGACTCTCCTCAGTAGGATTTGAAGGATCTTTGACTTTGGAACAGTCCTTAGGCAGGTGGCCTATGTCGATGACGTAGCCTCCTTGAAATTCAGCTATTTAAGGATCCTTCCTTAACTTTGAGAAGCACCCACAGGCTCACAATAAAGTGAACAGCTCAAGATGGCAGCGGCAGAATCTGCGATATTTTGGCTTCATTTTTGTACAATGGGAGGAAGTGAGGAGCCATTGTCCATCTTTATATGTAGTCATAGTTTATAGACCCTTTTAGGTCAAACGTCACAATGATGTCAGTTTGTTAGCTTGAGGCCAAACACGACTCTCCACCACAGGGCTGTAGGCTACATAGGAGTCTTAAAATATCATCTTGTTATGTTATTGGGAGCCAGAATAGGAGGAGTCATGGCTCAAAACTTAAATTCTATCGTCAACAAAAACCAAGACAATTATGATTAAATGTGATAAGACCAAAGGACAGCACGGAGGTGATCATCAAAAATGCTCACATGTGGAGCGCACACTTCATATCAGGTTAGGGAAAAAGTATTTCCTGTAGTAGGGATTAATAACATTACGTGTGTTAAGGGTTATCATGTCCACCTAATCAGAAATTTGGAAGGTTTTAAGAGGAATATTGGATTTCTCCATAAAGTTAACTTTTCAGCGCATTAGCTAGCGCTAGCTTCAATAGCAAAACAAAGTTGAAGAAGCCATTCAAGTGTCATCCTCCTTTGTTAGACTGGCATAGTAATCAACCACAAAGCTGCCATCTCACCTTCAGCAGTCCTGTCAAATCATCCATCCACTGAGTGAGAGCATACGGGTCAGCCAGTCTGGTCCCGTTGGTCAGTGTTTACTTTTTCAAGTAACACTCAAGGCCCCAGAGAGTGAGTGACCTGACATGGTGCGTTTGTAAATTCAGTCTGATGCTCTACACTAAAATGAGAGCCCTGTTGGTTGAAGAAACTGAGCTTTATACTTCTGTACGAATTAATGAGCGGTTCAGTTAGTCATACATTCATTCTGCTCAACGCTCCGCTGCTCGGAGAGCGTGGTGCTCTGAATAACCGAACGGTACATTCCAACACCAAATTTACGAACGGGCCAGTTTGTGCCAGAGTGCGTGCCAGCAATCGGATGAGTATTTCTAAATGCACTACTCACATCATCTTACTGTCTAAAACAAGCCAACAGAACTTGCTAGCTAGTGCTAGCTACTGTCTGTGGAGAACTGTTTTGCCTCCAGCTAAGCCCCGCCCACCAAAAACACCATACTGCTTACTAACAGTAAAAGGGTCTTTGTAGCCAGCGCATTAATGTGGAACAGTGAACGGGCAGTTTCACTGGAACTACTCACTACATGTCCATTATCAGAATTAATAGACACCCTGCAGCCAATCAGAATCAAGAATTCACCCAGACCATGGTAGGAGGTTTAATCAGCCAGAATAACTGGAAACTTTACTTCTGTAAAGGTGAGCTGAGCCTTTAAACACCGTAGATATCAACACATAACATCCCATTAATGCAAAACAAGTGTAAATATTGCTATAAAGCAGTCCTGCAATGACTTTAGAGATCGTTACTTGAGTTTAAACAGTATCACGAGGCACATCTACATCACATTACCCACCCCTGCTTTGGTCCTTGCACAGACTAATGGCTTCATGTTTTGGCTGTCAGTCAGTTTTGAATATGTATGTGGTGCCAACGTATATGTTAAGAGTGATTACTGTTTGTGATGATTTGTAAATGGGGCACATCCTCATTTAACTTGCTCTTAATGAATAATGAAGAGGGACGTGCTGGCTCAGCTTTAGCCGACTGAATCTGAGATCAGCTTTTTTAATCGCAACATGACAGAGCAAAGCAAGGCTAATGAAGATATATGACGAGAGTGTAGGTGTGTGTACTTGGAGTATTGTGTTTTTATATCTGACACACACTAAGGGTGACTGCAGCTGGAAAAAAAGCGCAGGAGATGTTCGGTACTGTGGAGAAAAATGAAAATGGGGAGAGCTGGGGGAATATGGATTGCATCTGGTGCAACAAAATGATGGACTGCTCTCTATTGTTTCCCATTGTGTACTGGGGATTGATTCGGTAACTGCAAACACATAGGCGCACACACACACACACTTACACACACACTTGTTTGTCACCCATCTGTGTTTCTATTTTTAGCGGATCTAAAATTGAGGCACACATTCCGCTTCACTTCTCCGAGCTTAATAATTGGAATATTTTATAGGTTTAAGCTTCCTCTTGCCGAGGGAATACAGACTACCACAATCCAATTAGGTGAGCCTGGTGGCTCACCCAAAAAGTAATAAAGTTGACAACATAATAACCACAACAATCTAATCTCTCTTTGCTCACCGAAATATACAGCGTGCGGCGTTAACACTGGAGGGCAAACGATCAGATTGAAACATAATTGCATAACTTCACAGAAGGTTATTGTGTGAGCAAGTTTTACAGAGGAAACAAGTATTAGATCAATTCAAAGCAGATAAGTCAGATCACGAGTGCAGCTCCAGTAAAGACTAATACAGCACCAACTCACCTGTGACACATTAGTCAGGCTTCTAAGCAGCTGTATGTGGCAACAGAGTGCCAACAACAACACTGTGGTCAGTGTGAGCATTTATTTTTCTCATCTAATTAATGTTTGAGTTAGATTTTTCCATCAGATCTCCAGCCAACAAGCTCTTCCTGTTGTAGGATTATGTTATTGAATCCCTCTAAAACTAGTTTATTAGTTTGGCTTCCAGTAGAAGTTTTTAATGTCTTGTGATAGTCTAAATACTGTTTAAGAGGCTTTCCCACTCTGACAAAGATAACTGTGGTGGAGATATACACACATATGAGCATAATGGGCCAACAGTTTTGAAAGTTTTGGCACAAGAGAAGGAAGATTTACTGTACACAAAATGTACTGCTCATTCTCAGCTTCAATCCAATAATGTCACACCAGTTTTGGCAGTTATAGGGGCTCAAAGGACACAACTTGTGTAATATATCAGGAATAAATTTAGTTGTGAGAATCCAATTATGCTAATGTACTGCATGTGTTTCAGAAAATTGTTTAGCAACCCAACAAGACACCTTTGAGACCATGTGGTTTGAGTTTACAGGCACTGTAGTGTGTCGTGGGGCAGGATAATGAAGTTAGCTCAATAGTATACCATGGTCTGGGTGAATACTCGATTCTGAAATAAAGACTGTTAATGGACACTGACTAAGTAGCTCCAGTGAAAATGTCTCTTCTAAATTAATGTGCTGGCTACATAATAGTATTAACCTGTATCATACGGAAAACAGGGACGCAGTCAAAGCCTCTATTTACAATTTATTTACAACACTGAGAGAAGTCCTTCAGTGCATCTACTGGACACCACAGGATGGAGACTATAACACACACTGCAGGTACTACACTGCCTCTATGAACTTAAACAATCATCTAATATCCCATTGGCTATTCAACTCACTACTTCAGGCTGCAGCCAACAGTAACATTACACAGGGCGTATTGTTTGTTCCTGAAAATCCAACATTGATTTTGGGGACAATGACGTTAGCTAGCTAGTCGTGTTGTTAAACATCTTGTTAAATATACTGTTGTTAACTGTATGCAATATTATTGACTTTGACTTCTGCTAGCATAGCATTAGCTCTCTGGCTAACAGCTGAACCAAAGGGTTCTATGAGCTGAGTGGACTAGAAACATCTCCCATTGCTAAGTCGTATCTGGTGTTCATCCTATTGACTGGAGTAGTGAATAACGTGTCAATTGCACAAGAATCATATGGGGCAGTAATGATTGTTTCAGGTCTTAAGTAAACCCCTAGGTGTTACCAGGGAAACAGAGTTATGGCTTGTAAAAAAAAAAATTGCTGCTGACAATCCCACAATGGTAATTGAAGAAACCTAAATCAACGAATCACAAAAAAAAACAAAAAAAACAAAAACAAAACAGTAGTAAAAAGGATAATGCCCATTATCAGCAAATTTGGCAGTGGATATGCACAATAGACTGTTCATAGAAGATCTCAGGCTCAGAAAAACAGAATGGACACCTCAGGTTAACACTACAATTACTTGACATATAAAACCTGATTCCTACCCAAATCTGGGACATCTGTAAATGTATCCTCCGTAGAGTTCCACTTGTGCCTCTGTGTCAGAAAGTGCAGCCAAGGCTAGATAGTTTACACATATTTTTTTATTTTTTTATTCCTTTCTTATTTTTATACCTGAGGTTATCTGTAACACGTTACTGCAGCAAATGCAGCATGCCAAAATACCAGGATGTTTTACTGCATCCAGTCGCATTTTGTATAAGTCAGCATGCTTTTCTGGTTATTCTAACCCATGCTGCATCCCAAATCACATAGGCCTACTTTTTACATTTTGGAGTTACAGCAGTTACCCTTAGAAAGCATGTACTGTTGCATGCAGTATGCATACAGTTGGGACATACTACTTCTTCATAACATTATACCCTATCTTTGACCCTCTTGCTCATATATCTGTTACTTTTCTGAGAGACAGAGGTCAATCTGGAGAGCTCTGCTGGTGTAACACTGCAATATATATTATATTATAACCTGATTCTAACATTCACAACAATAAAATTACATATGCATTTTTTTCTGTCTGTTAAGTTGATTATTTTTTTGTTGTTGGTTATCTTTATGATTATTTTGTTCTCTTAAACAATTAATATTACTATCATTATCGTTCAAGTGGACATCAGTCACCTAAATGTGTTGTCATCCATCACTGTGGCTTCTGACAGCTGTTAACAAGCTGTCATTTGTTTGCAGTTCAGTTGATGTGACGCATCTTCCGCTGCACTGAATCTTTTTTTTTTTTTTTGGCATACTATATAGTATAATAGTATGGGCACTGGAAAGAACAGCCACAATCCTTTGTGTAGCAACAGATACGTCACATTGACTGAGCTGCAAACAGATGGCAGTTCATTGACAGCTGTCAGAAGCTGTAACGACAGATGACACTGTAATCAAGTGATTGATGACCAATCGTATAGATAGTAATGTTAGGAATATTAATTGTTTAGGGTGAACAAAACACTCCCACAGATTGCCAACAAGAAAAGGACCCAACTGTCAAAATAAAAATGAAAAAGAAATGATGTCATTTTACTGTTGTGAACATGTTGGAAACGGCAATGTATGTAGTACCTTGTAAAAATGAAAAGTACGTAGCCCAAATTCTTTTCTGAAATACTAAATAGTGCGGTGGTGTGAGTATTGGAATGAATGGAAAGTACATTGCAGGGAAAACAGAGCAGGAAAGATGACGTGATGACATATTTACATACCTTAAGATACCTCAAAGTTCACTTGGTTTCTCATGGGACATGAACACCAGTTTCCTGGGGAAAAGCTGTGCGTTTGATTGACCCATCCACCACCCCAACCTGCCTGCTTATGTGGGCTTTCATCCTTTATACTCTCTTCTTTACTCCCATCAGGCATACGCCACGTGATCACAGCCTTCACAATTATATCCATTGGTTATACTTGACTTCTGGCGTACTGCACGGCGCGCAGTATTAAACATTTACTAACACAATCGCATACCTAATGGTCAAATTTAAATATGCTGAATATGTAAAAAATTATAAATAATTGAGAAATAAAACATAAATTTCACTAATAGGAGCGGGAGAAGAGGGACCGCTGCATCCTCGCCGTTTTACTCCTCACCTTTTGTTCTTCATCTCCTCACCGGTGTCCCAAGAGGAAACGCCACTGACAGTTCCCTCGATAACGCAGAGTGCCAAACAAGCATGCATATGTATGTATGGACTGTTTAGGGATTCAGCTGGTATGTGCTGGTGTGTGTGTGTGTATGGAAATGAATTCAAAGGCACTGTGTCACTGCTGTCATCCCTCTGCTCCCCTGCCAGCTTATGGAGAATGCCGAAGAGTAAATCCACATCTAGTCTCTCTCCTCCTCAGCATCCTCACTGTTAGCAAAGTGCGGAGGACTGTAGCGTTCATCCATTATTCACAGCTGAAAAGTGTCGCCTGTAGTGATTTAACATGCAACTAAAGAGCGGAGGCCTCAAGTTCCTTATGTCTTTTTAAAGGGTGATCATTTTCTTCATTAAAAAACATGCAGGTTCCATGTTACCACAGTATAAAGGCTAGGTTTTTGGTTAATTTCAATTTGTGTGTTTTTTTTTTAACACTAATTTACCATCCAATGATTTACAATGAAGGGTCCTGCTTACCTACATGTGTCCTCAGTTAGTTTGTCTTTATTTGGACTGTCCAGAAAGCAGCAACAACCAGCAAAGTACAACTTCTTCATTTCTATCAGATTTTTGAAAATAACTTGTTGTTTTTTTATTTATGAATTGGACAGATGGAGAGCAGACACATATTAGGCTTATTGAAGACTTATTTCTCCTATATGTTGCTGCCAAATGGCACGTATTTTTATTGCTGTAATGTCATCCTGTTTGCTGGTTTTTGCCCATATGGACGGTGAAAAATGACAGCTTGACAAAAATATGAAAACAGGAAAGAAAATGGGAGCAAACTGTGCTGCCATACTACCAAATAATCTGTGAATCTTGGACAGAGAAAAGCTTTAGGTTGAGCCAAGACTGTGAAACTTATTAGCAACTGAGAGAGAAGAAATTACATTAAAGAGGACCATTATGCTCATTTTAAGGTTTGTAATTGTATTACTGTTACTACTAGAATATGGTCGCATGCTTCAATAGTCGAAAAACATTTTCTTTTCCTCATATCGTCTGCACTGGAATACTTGTATTCACTCTGTAGCTGAGACGCTCCTTTTAGCGCCTGTCTCTTTAAGCCCCCCTTTCCCTAAAAAAGCCCAGTGTCAGTCTTTCCAGGTCTTCCATATTGGTGTCTCTACACCATTACTGCAGCCAGAGAATGACAGCACCAGAGAATAGCAGCACTTTCTCCCGTTTAAAATCAACACTAAAAGCTTCTGAACACAATAGGACATGTTCCAGCAGGAACTTGACCCCAAATTGACCTTTTGCTAAGCCCCGCCCCTTTGAGATGCTCTGACAAACTGTCAAAAAAGCATTGGGGCCCACACTGTAACTAACTGCACTCCCTGAAGAAATATTATCATATTTTTGGACAAATGAAACAGTGATTCCAGAGAGAAGCAGACAGAGGGGTCTACAGTCTGTGTTTGAAGGATATATCCAGGATGTCAAACTGACTCAGCAGCAACAACAGGTTAAAAAGACAAAGATAGTTAGAAGCTAAAGCCGAACTATAGGCTACAGATCACAGTGTAAAAGTGAACCACCACATCACTGCTGATAGACACAGAAGACAATGAATATAAAGGGAAACTTTGCTGATATTGAACCAGCTGTGTGGCATCACAGTGTGCGCAGATGAACACTGTTTGGCTTCACCCCCATGCTGCTGCCAGCACACGGAGCTCTGCCACCAAATGGGCAGGGATCTCCTGGGGGAAGTCAAACAATGTTCACCTGCACACACTGTGATGACACACAGCTGGTTGAATATCAGCAAAGTTTCCCTGCTTCCCTTCACTGGTTCCTGTAAAGCAGGGTTGGTCTTTATTCACTGTTATAATCATTAAAAAGCAAAAGCAGCATGTGTATACATTCAGTAGGCTATATCTTCAGTAGCTAGCTAGCTAACCCTACACTTTTCAGGGTTTGATTTTGGTTTTGGAACAGGGAAGAAATGTATGTCTTTTTCCAGTGTCTCCAGGTAAGGAGTATCATTAATACACGATGTGCCCCAGGCACAACATTTAGCTCCAAATCCACAAAACCAGCCTGAAAATGAAGGAAATCTGAAACAATTGCATTAGAGTCAATGGAGCACAGCTGCGTTGTTGTTGTTGTTGCTACATTATGATTGGCCAGTCGGCAACTGGAGGGGCGGGACTTAGCACAGGGGACAATTAGGGAGAAATTGACCACATCAGCAGCCAAGATATAGGTTTTCCTAACATTAGCATGTAGCTACATGTAGCAGTGTAGGCTATGTAATGTACACACTTTAAGTAGCATGGCTGGAGCAGATGACAATAACTGGCTTTTTTAACATAGACACATTTCCAGTGGTGGTTGTGGTGACGATGCTGGATATTTTAAGCCAGACTCTAAACCTAACCACTCAGTAACCACAGCATTATTACTACATAAAATTGAAAAATTAACATTTCCACATATTCGCTACAAACGAAATGTGCAGATATAACATATCTATGGTTTGTAGAAACGTACAATGCCAACATTTATTCTGGTGACTGGGTTGATATTGTACTCTGAGGAAGAGCAGGAGATTTGTTATTCACCTCTGAATGTATTCTGGGACACTGTGCTGAGCAGCAGTGTCCTGTGCTGTCTCACCGACCTGCTGGAGCTGCTGCAGCCCTGATGTGGAGTTACTACAGGAGCAGTTATTTAAAGTTTGAGCTGGAGCTGGATGTGACTCAGACCCAACAGTATGAGATCCAGTGGGTACGACTAATAATTCATTCCTCAGACAATGATGCTAACTGCAACCCAGAAATTAAAATTCAGGATGCACAATGAGACTATTGACAATGTCAGGCTGCAGCTGATGAGGACTGGAGTCGATATTTCTGTATATTTTTTGGTGCTTCAGAGTGATTTCTCACATTTTTCCTTTCAAAACATGAAAAGGACATTCTGTCAAAGGCAACAATAAACAAACAGAGACTGACCATGCATCAGAAAATAAAAGTTTTTTCTAACCAGCGATTGGTTAGAGGGTAGAAACAAATCATTTACTATTCTCCGTGCTCTGGTGTGTTATATTGAATTTAAAGGTCAAACACTGCCTCCGTGTTGTTTCCACGTGGTTTGCAATATTGCAGCTGTGTATGATTGTTGGATAAGTTTGGGAGTCACGCAGTTTATACCACAGAGGGCGCTGGCTGCTTTGTGTTGGTCACCAGAGGGGATTGTTGGGGTTATGACAAATGCCTGTATTCTTGGATTATTGCTAGAGTTCTCAACAGGATGAAAAAAATGACAGCCTAAATTGAATTGACCTGTGTGAGCTGAGGGGGAACTGCCCATTGGTTCGACATCCCATTGGTTCGACCATATTAAACTCATTTTTCCGAAGTCTGTTCCGAAATCATCATGATGCCCTGTGGTTAAGGTCTGGTTAGGTTTAGGCACAAAAACCACTTGGTTAGGGTCAGGAAAAGATCATGGTGTGGGTTAAAATGAAAAAGAAAGTGACAAACTCAAAAGCCGTGAGCCTGCTCCGCCTCAAGCCGTTCAGCACCGCGGACAGTAGGACTAATGGGCTGTCGAACCAATGACATGGACCCAGCTGAGGCCCAAACCTGGCCTGAGACCATTGATAAAATACTGAGCCTGAGCCGACCCTGGCCAATCAGTGCACATTTTCAGCCCTAACATGGTTTCGACCTGTCGGGCTTGGCTTGAGGTTGAGAAACAACAGGAATTAAGTAAAAAAATAATAATGGCTTTTGAGTTTTCATGTTTGAAAGTTCTGTTGATGAAATGTATTTTTTCTCTAAATGCATACTGGTGATTCAAAACTTTGGGAAACACTCTTATTCACTTGAGTTACATGAGCAGATTGATACTACTCACTACGGCCAGCAGCTGGTTAGCTTAGCTTAGCATGACTTGAAAAGAGACCGCTCACCTGGCTCTGTCCAAAGGCAATGAAATCCCTGCAGAAAGCTAGTATGCAAGGCGTGAGTTAAAATTATTTTGTCAGCCTAATGTTCAGTGGCTCAAGGATGAATGGTCATGCTGTTGTTCATGGGATATGTACCTATATACAGTATGTGTTTCAGTCGGAGTGAAATGGACGGACAGCTAGGAACAACCCAGCTGCCACAACGTTGGTATTGTACATCTCTGCAAAAACCAGATGTGTCACAGTTCTGTGTTTCATATGTAGTGGATATGTTGACCCTTTATTTCTTTATGTTTCAATTTTATGTTGTGAAATTCTGGTTGTGGTTAGGTTTAGGCACAAAAACCAATTAGGTTTGGTCTTAAAATATCGACGTTGCTCACTGCAAACACTGCTGGAAATGTGCCCAACTGTTGTGAAATAACTTTTTGTTGGTACACATATGGCTCATAATATTGTACTTTTAAACAGAGGTAGCATTGTAGATGGCGGTGTTCCTTGCAGCCATTATATACATCACAATATGGGATAGATAATGCTCTGTTTTATCTGTCCGCAAACTTGTACACCTTGTTCCAACTTGCATATATGTACTGAGACAAGGCAACTGCAAGTCCATTAATTCCTGTGGGAATCTCTGTGATATCAGATGCCTGCGAAATTCCTCCCATCCGTAATAATTCGGTCCAGATTTTGCCTCGAGTACGTTCAGAAGTGTGCTACTTTAGCTAACAGGCAGCTAACTGGCTAACATGCCATTTTCTTCGATGCAGATGCAGTTGCCTGATTAAATTAATATAAATATTTCACCAAACATGCCGCATTCCTGGCAGGTCCTGTTTCTGTCCCGCTAATGTTCCAAGCGTATATTCTAAACTACTGTATGGCAAAAAGCAGGCAAAATTCGCCTCTCCCCCACAGCTACAGGTAGTTTCCATTAGGTTTCTATCCAGCCGTAAAAAAATGCACTTCCTTGCTTTGGACACTAGAGGCATCATTCATATATTCATGGCATATCTACAGACACCGGTCACATAACGCAAGTGTAAATGAGGCGTCTGAAAATGCATACAATGCATACAATGCAGCTAAATGCATTGTATGGACAGAAGGCTCTGTTTGTGTTCATATACATATGTAAAGCTGAGCATAAATGAGCCCTTAGTTTCTGTATTTTTGTTCCTTCCTTTCTTTACTCCATTCAATAGCACGTCTGTCTGAGTGTGTTTAATCCATTTTTATGAGAACCAATGTGAGTTAGGTTAGGGTTGAGATGGGGCATTGAGTTTTGATGGTTAAGGTTAGGGTAAGGGACAGGGACTGCATTATGTCAGTTAGAGTACTCACAAGTATATAGGTGCCAGGTGTGTGTGTGTGTGTGTGTGTGTGTGTGTGTGTGTGTGTGTGTGTGTGTGTGTGTTAATCTAGACAGACACATTACTGCATCAATGGAGGGTAATCTGAATATTCATCATGATGAAGCTATGGCATCATTAGCTCTAAAAATGATGCTGCCTGTACACTGCATAACTGAAAAATCCTTTAATTCAAACACCCATGACTGTTTTGAACATTAAATACAAATGTAAAGATTTCTTTACTAGAATATTATTATATGAAAATATTGAAAGAGAAAAGTGAACAATAATCTCTACATTCAGGTGCCATTAGAATTCAACATGCTGTTTTTGTTATCGATGAGCACAGACAGTGACGGTGATTGTCCAGCTTCTCAGCTGTTACCAGTCAGTATATATTAATATAATTCCATATTTTGAGTATTCAAAATGTTCATATACTCGGAGTGATGTAACTTTAAGCCATGCAGCTGCTCTATAAGTACACGCATTTAATTTACTGATGCACATGTACTAAATGCATATATACATAATCAGGCTTTATAATCCCTGTGTTTTGCTGAGAGTGCGGTACAGTATACCAGAGGCAATAATGACAGTTATGTAATGAATAAGCTCTGAAATGGATCATAACTTGGAAACCCCATAGAGTCTGCATGGTATTTAGAAAACGCACACCTAATACACAACAATGCACACAGCACACACTGTATGATGTGGGACTTAAAAACCCAGACCACAATAGATTTTTTGGAAAAGGAGATATTTTATGCACTTACTTGCCAATAGGGAGATTTTCAATATGTATAGCACTTTTCAAACTATTGTCAACCTCACATATTTTATGTTTAATATTTGTCCTTGGAGATAAAGTGTTGCGATGGCGTCAGGTGTCCACAGTAGGCTGATAAACATACCTATGTTTTTGTTTGTAGGTGGGTCAAAGCTTGATTACAGTGTGGTACACTTGAGGCCAAGAGGGGGACAAGAAAAATGGTTGTGTAAAACTGTCCAGGGCATGGATGGATTACTGAATGGGCTTACCAGGCACAGGCCCAGGGGCCCAAAGTGTCAGGAGTCCCATGGCTTTCACTTACACAATGTTACTCAAATTAACAGGTACCAACCAGGAGGAGACGCACAATGACTACAAAGAGATATACAAAGACCATAATGAGATGCAAAGGAACCACAAAGAGACAAACAACCTCAAGGAGGTATAAAACGACTACAAAGTGATGCAAAATGACCAAAAAAAAGACATAAAATTACCTCAAACCTTAAGGAGAAACACATTTACATCAATAAAAGACAATTAAATCAAAGAGACCCAAACAACTACAAAAAGACACAAACCAGTCACAAAGTCTGTGTGTTTTGCTCCTACATAGCAGAGGTGGCGGGGCCCAGGAGCCCATTGCCTCATGATCTGCCCATGGTCCAGGGTTTTGTCAAGCAGTATTAAATCCCATATAAACTTCATATTCCACTCCTCCCTGTGATGTCTTGTACTGTATTTGACTACTGAATAGTGACTTCACTGTTTCCTGCACTCATGTATCTTCATGCAATATTCAGAGATCGTTCTAGTGTTTTTGGATGGGTTATCCCTTTTTCTAAAATTAATCTGACGTCTGCGGTTGGCTGGAACTCGGTTTGCTGGCGTGTTCGTGTGCTCTGGGAAACTTTGAGAATCTGCTTGATTTCTTGTTAACATCAACACTTAAACTGATCTTTTCTTGACCAAAGGTTTTATCATTTCAGCACGAAGATGCCCTCATTTACTCTGTCTCTTTTTCTTTGTCTTTTTTTCCTGTTCCTTCCTTCTCCAGTATGATTCAAAAGGTGATTTGCAGTAAGGCTGGGTAGTGGTACTCAGTGTCTCAAAAGGTGTCAATCGCAATGTCTTAGTGCCAAGTACTGTAGTATCAAAACTACTCCAGTCAAATGATATGTGCATTCATTCTTTTGTAGCAAGATCTAGAAAAAAATAACTTTGTATGGTTCTGCTCGCAGCCAATCACAGTAAGCATTCTTCAATTTAATGCAACATACGATTGGCCCGCTACCACAGCAGCTACAACCAGGTGAAGTCGGGTGCAGATGCCATCAAAACGTTGAAACGTATGAATGCTGCAAATGCTTCCATTTACATGATGGGTATCGACTGAAGTAGAAATTTAAGGTATCAAAGTACTTTTAGCATCGGTGTCACATTACAACACATTCTCACTGCGACCTCGTCACATATTTAGTCATGGACTTTCCATGTCCAGATATGACATGAAAGGTACCCTGGGTGCGTTGGTTTTTAATGTTCTGGAAAGCCATGTCAAAACACAGCAAACTGATGTTTTTTTTGCCTTCAACAACAAACACACGTGGTTGGGTTTAGGCAACAAAGACACATGGATAGGTTTAGGAGTAAAGAACAGGGGTTGGCTTTAGAATCTTACGGGGCACGACCACCGCTCTCCAGGGTGAAGGTCAGTTTATGTTAGAAAGTCCATGACCAAGGTTGGTGTTTGCTGGACCCATCCACCACCCTTCCCACCTGCCCTACTCAGACTTTTGTTGCCTTAAATTTCTTTCATGTCCCACCCTGTTTCCCGCTGACACTGCCCAAACGCCTTTAAATTATAATGGGGACCGGCTGCATATTATGCCAACGTTAAAGGACAGATTTCTGACAGTGTCTGACGCCGCAAGTCATTGCCCAAGTGCCCAGTTTCAACTGAAACTTCGGGTTGCACTTTAAGGGCGCTGGTATCGTCATCTTTTAAACTATACCCAGCCCTGGTTTGCAAAAACAAAAAAGGGAATCTGATTTCTCCTTCGGCTGTGTGAGAGTGAGGCTTTAAAAGCTGAACAGTTGGGACAATGATATAAACTCAAAATGAAATGAATCCAGGTTTGGATTCAGCAGAGTAATGAGACTGTGGAGGGAGGACAGTACAGATAAATTGAGACAACAGCTTTTTCTATGATAACATATATCACAGGGAACACAATCACAGTACAATACTTCATCCGTTTTCTGTGAGAGGATTGAATTCAGACACGACTGCAGCGTGCATGTTGTCCATATATACTGCACAATTATTATGCTGCATGCTGGAGCATCCATCAAACTGTTTACAAGAAGGTGTGAGAACTTTTTCAATAAGAGTATTAAAACGAGGAAGCAAAAATCCTAAATATGAGGAAAAACCCTGAAGTCTATCTTGTCTCCGTTGTTCAATAAAAGATGAGCGCAAGAGAGAAAAACAGTTCCTCCTTCAGGGTTATTGTGGCTCAGCAGATTCTCACACACACACACACACACACACACACACACACACACACACACACACACACAAGGGAATTTTCAGGAACGCAGAGGTTGCGTCCTCTCCTGTTTTGTAATCTGCTGCTTGCTGAATGAAAGTTGTTTACTATTTAAAGCTCTGCTCTATTCTTCTTGTTTAAACAGAATATAATCTGAGTACTGTGTTGTTCTGCAGGGAGATGAAAGGATGGCAGGAGGAAGCAGGTACACAGGAAAAATAAGGAGGAAGTGAGAGGATGAGAGTGAAAGGACAGGAAAAGGGATGGTAGCACAATATTAAGGGAGCAGTTTGAACAGACTCCAGGAAGTGCTTCATTAACTTGCTGATTAGATATCTGCAATGACAAACAAATGTACCTCCTGAAGTGGCAACTGAATGTAGATATATACACAGCCTGGACTCTCATGTTGTCAAATACCAACACATGTCACACTGCCCAGCGCCTGATACTGATGCGCAAGGCACCCTTTAGCATCCGTATGAGACATGCTTGGCTTTCAACCATCTCCAGTGTAAACCCATCCACAGCAATATTATTCGCTGACATAGTATGAAAGCAAGAAAGTCTGCAGAGGTAGGAGGTTTGAGTGGATGTACAGGTCAAACCAACCTGTTCTCATTTCCAGGTCGTCAAATACCAATGCTTTGTCACCCCTTAGTGTCTCATACTGTAGCATAGGGCATCCTTTAGCCTGTGGTTCCCAATTGGTGGGTCGCAGTCCAAAAGTGGGTCCATTCTGAATGGACTGTCAATGACTTACTAACATGTCAAGTTTGAAGAAAACACACTTTATTTTAAAGTGCAGTGAATTTCTGGCACAGAGCTTTATTATGAAGTTGTGTTTCCTGCTGTAGAGTGAGTGACCTGTGGACAGCTACTTGACAGAGACAGCGAACTAGCTCAGTGACATGGCCAATGCAAGTCTGATGCTAAATGTATTAAACTGTGTGGAGAAAGCTGGAAATCAGAACTAAAGTACAGAGAGTTGTTGCATAGAGATGATACACCATCTCATCTAGTTGCGTTGGTGTGAACTGGCAGGTTTTTAGAACACAATGGCAAATTGCAAGTAGTTGCCTGTGACAGCTTGTGTCATGGCGAATCTTTCGTCTGGACCGGGCATAAGAAGTAGGAGAATTTTCTCAACACACAAAATTCTTCAGTTTATCATAAACATTCAACATCAGCACATCACTGAACAGGAAGGGGATGAAAAACTGTAATGGAAAGTAACTAAAGCCATCAGATAAACGAAGTGGAGTAAAAAGTACAATATTTACATCTAAGGTGTAGTAGAGTAGGAATACAAAGTTTCATAAAATGGTAATACTCAAGTAAAGTAAAAATACTTGGCCACATTCCACCACTGGCTCTGCGTACGATTGGTCCCCTGCCCAGGATGTGTCTTATTGGCCAGTCATGTGCTGAATCACACTCAGCTTTAGATCTCCACTGCTTTGTTTGTGCATAGAAACACTCCTGTGTGTCACAGCTCTCCAGCTGACAGATCGTACATCGTCCCTTTGGATCATTAGAGAAACAACAAAACAGCGAGCGAGTCCCCTGAGGCTACTCTACTGTTGAGCTGACTCACAGCTTTGTCATATTAGCAGCTATTGACACTGATGTCTGGATTAATGACATGTTTCCCTCAAACATTATGCCATCAATTAAACAAACGTGAGACACTGAATCAACTCGTCACTTTGAGAGCGCAAACAAGGTTTATTCAACAGACATCATTTACATTTAAAATGTTTACTCATGTGTTTGCTGTGGCGGAGAGAGATTATTTTTATTCTGCTCAGACATAAAGTTACGACCACTTCACAACAGTGAGGAGCCTCAGTTAAGAAAAACACTGAAGAGAGATGGATGACAGGGTCATTTGTTTCTGACACATCTATGACAACAACTGTGCAGCAGACATGTCACAGTGCTTATAACTGTGGAGTACTTTGCACCTCAGGAGGTTGACATTTGGAAAGCTTCACTCTGTGTCTGAAACATTCAAGTATTTTTTAATCCTGCACAAATACTGTAACCACAACGCCATACCCCAATCGACGCAGTCACAGCTTAAATAACTACCTATGTCGTATTGTACTTTTTATTCCACTTCATTTATCTACACTTATACTTACCTGTGATTTGTTGTAATACTTTACACTAATATTATACTAATAATCTACCCAGTAGTACACATTCATTTTCACTTATCCTGTCACGGGGAAGCTGGAGCCTATCCCAGCTGACACTCGGCGAGAGGCGGGGTACACCCTGGACAGGTCACCAGACTATCACAGGGCTGACACATAGAGACAGACAACCATTCACACTCACATTCACACCTACGGACAATTTAGAGTCACCAGTTAACCTGCATGTCTTTGGACTGTGGGAGGAAGCCGGAGTAGCCTGAGAAAACCCACGCTGACATGGGGAGAACATGCAAACTCTGCACAGAAGGGCTCCCAAAGTATCTAAAACTGGCTCCACATTGACAAATTACAACATTAAGCAGAGTCACATAATATTCTATAATAAATGTCAGTAGCTCATGTTGTGATCATAAAATTAATATTCATGTGGTTATGATACTTTAAAAAGGAGCCAGTCTGCATAATGAGCACTTATTACTTTTGATATTTTAAGTACGTTTTCCTGATAAACATACATAGATGATAAGTATTAAGTAGCATTTTGAATCCAGACTGTGGTATTTCTATTTTTAAATTGGAGTGCTTTTTCCGCCACTGATAACATTATAACCAAACTTTTAATTATCATAAACTGACATGTTATTTCACAGAGTGCTGCTCACCTCCCCCCTCAGCTGGGAGTAGGGCTGGTTCATTGGTAGTGGGAGGTATGGGGGAGACAGATGAATCTGCCTCTGTACTTTGTCATCGTACCAGGCAGGGACAACTGATTTAGTACAAGTAGTTTGCTAAAAGTTTGCCTGTGATGATTAAGTGACGGCTTTATGAGGAGCAGAATGCAAACACTGCGCATTTCCTGTGAAGATATGAACTGTCAGGGGAGCAAATGTGGTCTATTTCACTATATTTCACTGTGACTGAACAGGTTCATTTCCTCCTCTCACGGCGACCCACCTTTCTTTGTGAAGAATTGGGTGATGTACTGTCGCTCTCTCTTCTCCATCTCCCGTGTTTCCTTTCATTTTCCTTAGCCAGATTTTTCCTTTGAAAGCTGACACATGAATCTCAGCTCCACTCTGCGAGCAAGTACCATTTGCGCCAGGTTCAGGGGCAGGACCGAACTATAGCTTGACAATATAGGGAAATGCAGGAAAGAGTCAACATGAATAAACTGAAAGTCACATAACTAATGTCGAAATGTAAGAACCAGCCCTTTGCACCACAGCTGCTCTTGTTAAAGCCACACATTTCTTTTTAGTGGTTACAAATACAAAACAATGGTGATAGTGCTGGCTGACATGTCCGAGATGTTTGATAGAGTAGGCCACGTCCACATGCTGCCACATCTGGATGACATAGAGTTGTGCCCAGAGGTTACACCTGAGAGCACCCAAGGAGGTGTGACTGTCTTTGGCAACAGAAAGGACATTGGGTATGCTGATGACATAGGACTGTCTCAGGCCATTCCCTCAACCAATACTGGTGACACTTCAATGGCGATAGAAGCCCAGCAGCTGGGTAAGTGGTCTGCATCAAACAACACACTAATCAATGAAGGATAATCAGTGGGATCTGCTTCTCAATACACCCACCACAACCTGCTCCTGTTTCTCAGGGCACAGGAAGACCCATTCGTGACCACTACCAAGTACCGAGGCTTTTACCTGTCCTCAGTGGGAACACTACCTCCATATAAACATGGCAAAATCTCGTCGCACAGTAATTATCACATTGCCAAACCCTCGTCTGTCACATTCAGACCAAGTCTGTTTGTCTCTCTGCATGCTGCTGAAACATTCAAACCAAGGCTGTGTCAAATATCAGTGTCTTATTCACTGATTCAATGTTTTCTAAATAACAGAAACCAAATAGTTTAGTTGGTAGTGGCAGTAAATTGAGAATTTGGAGGCTCACAAATTATCAGAATTCTGCGTCACCACTGACAGGTGTGAAGTAATTGTTGTCAGCTGTGGAGCATTGCATTGGATTATTGTGAGCAGAAAGTAGTCTAAATGCTATTGTGCTATTATAACACTTTTTCAGAGATCAGACACTCTGATGAAATCTGGCAAAAAGGATTTCCAACACAGCTCAAGTCTGTGTCTCTTTCATAGTGCTGAAACATTCAAAGCCAATATGTTTCTCTGTCATCACTGTGCTCGTCCAACTGAGCACATCCTGCGTGTTTCCATCTACCACCTCACAAACTGAACAGAACACCCAACAACCACTTTGACACATCTTAAGAATCACATCAGACCACAGACTGTATAAAATAATGGACGTAGCCACTCTGAAATCACCCAATGGTTTGTGGACTCCTGTCCTGAAGCCTTGCATTTGGAATTTTGGCCATCGCCATCTTGGATTTTTTGAGCCAGAAGTGACCATGTGCGGATAAAGAGGTGCAAATGATAATCCTAATACTCGCTGCTAGTTTGGTTAGCATGGTACATTTACAGTGTGATAATGCTAAAAAAAACAGGCTTAAAACCATTCAAACAAACCGCACTTTACAAAAAAACTGAACATCCAACTCCTTATAGTGTCTTTCAATACAACTAAATGCTGAACATTTATTTATGCGACCAACATGTTACACTTAGCTTTCATGAAAGGAAAACACACTGATATAGCAACAGCTAAGGCTATGCTTATACTCTGGCAATCTGGGGTTACGTCATGGTTACATTACCTGACCAACTTTATTGCTGTGATAATGACTTGTCAATGGACAGCATCCACGTCACTGAAAACAGCCACATCCTTAATTATGCATAACTTTAAGCCTTAAGAACATTTAAATGGGTGAGTTCTGTAAAAATCAACCCCCATACAGTTGTAATGAACGAGGAAATTAGCCATAGAGACCAAAATTGTTTTTTGTACCAGGCTGTAAATGTGTTTATTTCTGCTGTAAAGTTGGGTATTTTAACATAGGGGTCTACGACGATTGACCTACTCTTGGAGCCAGCCTCAAGTGGCCATCAGAGGAACTGCAGTTTCTGGTACTTTGCCTTGGCTTCATTTTGTTTTTTAGCCCTGGAGGTGCCACTTAAATAAACCCTTCCAAACACACAGAGTGCTACAATGCTGCCACCATAAACCTATATTAATTCCAATTTAGCATTACCTTAATACCCTTTATCAACATGCTAGCAAAATTGTTTCTTTTTTAAAATGCTATTTGGCACTAGAGATAAAGACAGGAAACACTGGAGGGAAGACAGACCCAGCAGGAATCAAACATGTTGTGGTTACATGGTATGAAATGTAACCATTATGGTATGAAGATGCCCACCAAAAATCTGAGCAAAGCTTAACCAAGGTTTCAAAATAAAATGTTTGCCTTTTTCCATTATTATTACAATTCAAAGTCTTTCATAGAACAACATGAATCTAAGTGATGAAAAATCCCAAAGCAATCAAATTCAGTAACACTGAACAAGCAACAAATTACACATCCAGAGGCTGGTGTCAGATGGGTGATCCCGTTCTGAATAATGACCTCATATCTTAGTAACTTTATCGAGTCTCCATTTATACCAGAGAATTCTTTCAGTTCTGTCTGTACCGCAGTCATCCAGCTGTGTTGTGCAAACAAAGGCTCAGATTTATGCTTTGAGGCTCCAGAGTAACAAGGAATCAACAGCATGTAACATCTATAAGTACCAGTCTTCAGAAACCCATTCCTTTCTCCCCACAAGCTTCTCCTTATACCACAGGGGTTACCTCTTTTACTGGCTGAGCACAACCACTTTTGTGCTGTCATTAATGGGATGCTAAGCTGCCCGGAGTTTCCTGGCTGTTTAGACATCAGGCTTAAGTGGTAATGTTGCCAGAGGGTGGGCTTTGTACATGCAGGGAGAGTTAAAGACCAAAAATATAAAATCACCTTTTAGAGTGTGGATGAGGCGTTTATGAGCTTAGATGGAAAAGGGAATCTTTGAGATAAAAACACATGAAAGATTAAGAACATAAATTACATAAAGAGCGTTAAGATTTTAAGTGGAAATAAAAGTCATGATGGTCAGACTCAGACTGAGCAGAGACAATCTACCAGAGTGCTGTTCTGATGGTCCTCTGCTGCCCTCTGGTGGTCACGCACATTGTTGTCTTTCAATGTAAATGAAAGAAGTGTTCAGGTTTGGGTCCTCTAACAGCAGGTACACACAGGCTGCTTTGGCAAAATGATAGGTGGCAAGGGGCCAGTTAAAAAACCATTAACATATATTTATTATTATATATAATAAATAAAATACCCGTTCTCAGTCTCGCTCAACGATTGCTGTCCTCACTCATCTTCCACAAGAAGCAAATGCAGTCGCAGCAGCCTCACACAGGTCAGGTGTACACACAGGTGTGTCTAGGATTTGAGGACATGTAGGGCTCAGCCCTGACATCTGTTGGAGGGTCTGGGATCCTGCCCTTGTGCAAGGGCAGGATCCCAGACCCTCCAACTTTGGCACCTTATTTACATTTAAAGTTATAATAAACTTCTCAGTGTGAATTGATTTATTTTCATTGTGATTAGAAAATGGCAGGCGGCCACCTGGCACCACATCACAGGCCAGATGTAGCCAGCGAGCATGGATGCATTACTGAATGAGCTTTCAGGGCACAGGCCCAGAGGCAGTTGGGGAACCCTGGCTTTGACCTGCAAAATGTCACTTGAGGAGCCACGTACTGACAACAAAGAAACATAAAACGACTACAAGAGATGCCAAACAGCTGCAAAGAGACACAAAGCAACCACAAAGAGACAGAAAACGTATTCTTGAGACAATATATTTTATCCTATAATATACGTCTTATGTTTGCCATTTGTCTTGATGTTAAACTCAGGGAGACTCTCTGCTCTTTAGGGCCCAGCTAACGGAGATGCTAACAAACAAACAAAAACAAAATGACCAATACAGGGGCCAAACAACCTCAGACACAAATCAAGTACAAAGAGCCACACACCCACAAATAGATCTGTGAAACAACTACAAAGAGAGTCTAAGGTCTGTGTGTCTTGCTCCTTGGTGGGGCCTTTTGCATGCTGCCCATGCCTGCAGGCCATAAGCTGAGTATCACACTCTAAAAACTAAAATACACTTAATATTTAAGTGTTTCAGCAAAAAAAAAATCAGTTGACAACTTATTATAAGAAGTTTTTAAAAAGCATCTGACATTTGTTGTGGGATGGAATTAGAATAAAGAAGTTAGAATATCTTAAATAAAATGATTCGATTACTAAATATCAACACAGCTTTTGGATAAATATTAAGTTGGTTCAACTTCATTAAGTTTTTTTAGGTTAAAGAAAATCATGTTAGTTGCACTAATCTCAGTTTGTCAGATTATAAAGAACTCATAGGATTTACTCAATGATGCCATATTTGGAACTACTTGATAAGATACATGCAAATTGTTCTCTTAATTTTCCTTTAAAGCTAAAGTGCACTGTCCTACAGTATGTAATGTTAAAGGATCTAAAGCAGTGGTTCCCAACTGGTGGGTCGTGGTCCAAAAGTGGGTTGCAGGTCCATCCTGAATGAAGCGCAAGTGACTCAAAAACGTGTCAGGTTTGTAAAAAAACACTTTATTTTTGAAGTGCAGTGAATTTCCAGCACAAGCTTTTATTTTGAAGTGTTGTTTCCTGCTGTAGAGTGAGTGAATAACAGTCAGCTATTTAACAGACAGCAAACTAGCTTGATGACATGGCCAAACGCAAACACTGTGGGCCTTGAACTAATGACTAAGGAGATCTCTGGACTCCATGGCTGCACCAGTTGGAACCACTGATCTAGAACATTGTTGTTTTTCAGTGGTTGTTGTTTTGGTGTTTTGCACTCAGTGTAATCATAAAAACAGATATATGTTTTTAAAAGGTATTAATTTTCAAGTCAAACTAATATTAAACAAACATATCTATTATTTGAATGTACGATTAGCATCCACATGCTGCATCCTGTCACATTCACACGTGTAGGTTTGTCTGAAAACAGCAGAGCTAAGTTTGATACTGTGAGCAGAGTGAGAGCAGGCTGGTTTCTGCTGGATGAACACATGCTGGGTGATTTATCTCACAGAGCTGTCGACACACACACAGACACAAATTTATGCATTTGGCACCCGCCATGTTCATCTTACCTCTAAATCTGCACATCCTCTGTAGTTTATGAGACATTCTGTTTTCTGACAGCAAAGTTTAACTGAACATTAAATGACTTACTTTCTGGTTTGTTCTTGTTTTCATGACAGTGCTGACGTGTGCTGGGCCTTCAGCTGGCTTCTAGTCTTGATTACTAACACCTGTCCTCATTAGTGTAAATGCCACTCAGGTGACTTCCTGTCCTGAGGAGGGCTGTGTGCAGAAACCCTGACATAAATGCATCAGTGTGCATTCACTTCTCTTAGAGCAGCCACTGCAGTCATGTATGAAGCATCCTTTCACTTACTGCAGCATCACTCCTGTAAAATAGAAGACCCTGGATATGAAATACCTCATGAAAAATATGATATCACGAAAATATTTGACTTGATTGGTCCCAGTCGTCTGAAAGCAATAACGGATGAATTCAGCAGACAGACTGTATTGTTTTTTTTTATCTGTGTGGGACAGAGCAGAGGTGATAAAGATGAACAATTGTGCTAAATTATCTTTTCTTATTTCCGTTCTCCCACTCATGTCCCACAGCAACGGTTCAGCCAGATAAGAGAAGCGTTCTCAATCTTTCAGCGGGGAGATAAGACGGCCGGAATTAGACTGCAAAAATTATTAGTCAGGAAACAGAGTGGCCTCGGTGTCTGAGATGCTTATCTTTATTATATTTCCTGTAAAGGCAGATAGTGAGAGTGAAGCAGAGGACTACAAACACTGCTTTGTGCTTTTCATCACTTGAAATATAATAGACGGATGAATAAGCTTTTTATATAAAGTGGTCAAAACTGCGGACAACTGTTTCATTATTCATGGTTTATTCTCCTGTAGGATATAATTAGTCTTTAATTTCATACTGCCTCTTTGAAACTGTGCTGCTATTGTTGGGATGTGTCATCACACACAGGAGGAAAGTCTTATGACCAAAAACGACTTAACCCAAGGTCCATTTACTGGCTTCTTTTAGAAATTTCCACAAAATATAGTTCAGTCAAAGAAAACTTTATTTCCATTTGCAGTATTATATTTGGCGGTATGGCTCTGTTCTGGGGCCTCTCTGCCTTTACTCGGGCCTACGCAGAAAGCGTAAAGTAAAAGAGAGCACACCTCTCTGCCCTTCCACGTGCAAATGAGGAAAGCCTGAGGCAGAGAGAGCAAACCTCCCTGCCCTTCCATGTGTCTACATGTAAAGCCTAAGGCAGGGAGAGCAGCAGCAAAGACCTCCCAGGAACAGAACAGAGCAACATCAATGACAAACAGAAATGACATTGATAAGTCAGATACAGCATGAAAAGGAGGAGCTGGGGTGGAGGCAGGTTGCAAAGCAGTTTGCACAGGAAGCAGCAACAGTAGGCAGGTCAGAGCAGTTTAAATAGGGCGCCCTGAATGAGATTCACCAATTGGTATCACATGGCATCGTATCCCATCACATCGTATCTTAATGTATCATGTCACATGTTTCTTTGTTCCTCATGTGTACCACAGTTTGATGCTTTTATTTTATTTAGTAATATGACCACTAATGCAAATACAAAATCTTTTCAGATGAAAGTTTTGCACCTGAGTCTTGTTTTCTTGATCCTTAATTCTCATTTGAAGGAGAACATTCACCGCTTTGGAGCAGTTCTCACAGCGAGTGCGAACTGTAACTCACACTGACACGTATCCCAAATAAATCTGTTTTTCACTGATCCCTGCTACACTAATGCTGCCACACACCGCTGCTGCTACCGCTCCTAACATGGCTTAAAGGTTAAAAATGTATTTTATGTCTTGCTTTGGGCCCACTCTTGTACACCCAGGGGGGTTTCTGCATTGCGCTCCTGTACTGGTTTAGCATGCTGCTGGTCTGATCCAAGTATAACTGTATTTCCATTTGTTGCAATAAATGGTCAAATCTATGATGAGAGTGTTCCTGATTGAACAATAATTAATGAATCAATCAGCAAAAATGTTTTAATATTATAAACTTAGAGCAGAAACTGACACATTTTAACTCATTATTAAGTAAATGTTGATTACACAGTGTAACAGCTATAGAATAATGACACCATTTGCATTTAGATTGGTTCTCTTTAAGCCTCGCCTTCACTATGCAATTCTGTCTGTTGCTGGGTCCGATCTCCTGGGAAAAGGCGGCTCGATTCACCACAAATGAACTGCATCGACCATTGTGCAAACAAAAAAGAGGATAGCGCTTTGTTGTACCCAGTAGCTATCCCCAGTTACCAGAGAGTATCACAGAGGATCTTTGCAGTTGATATCCCCAGTGGTGGAAATGGCGGACGGTGGAAGCTGTGATATTTGCCAGGCTCTGACGAAAACAGAAAGAGATCTGGTTGACTTTGCCACAGCACTTGGAAATGCTAAGGAAAAAAAATTAGTCTGTTTTCATCTTAGTATCATTTATTAGTTTCACTACATTGATCAGGGTTTGGTTGAACACCAACACAAAACACCTCAGCATCCAATCATGGCTGCAGCCCAACACAAGCTCTGCCAATATTCATGTAAAACTTATCCATATAATTCAGTGACATCCAAACACATGTAAGGCAGCATCACAGGGTAGCGTAAACTTTTTAAAAAAACCTCGACATATTCCACAGTATTGGTCTCGTTCAACTATTCAGTGACATTCGTGCACATTTACACCAGCACTGCAGTGCAGCGTAAGCTTTTCAAAAAACACTCAAACATTCCATCATACATTAATGGTATTATTTTACGTTTCAAGCTAGCATTGCAGTGTGGCATAAGCTATTCAGCTTGAGCATTCACACCCTCAATTACTTCCGAAACTATGTGCCATCCAGGTGTGCTGTGGGATTTTGTGATAACCACACATTATTATTGGGATATTCAACTGGGCCTATTCAAGAAGTTATGAACACATTTTTAATTGACTGTATCAGAATGTTGTGTGCACCCATTTCGTAATAAAAAGGCAAACTCTAGCTAAAAATTGTTATTCAGTTTAATTGAGAAAACCTTCACAGGGAACCCAATTGTCACAGTTCGAGCGAGGGAATTATAAGTATGTGACATCACATTATCTCACATAATTTCCCATTTAATTGTATGTTATTGGTGCTTTGATGTAATTTACATTTAAAATTAATTCTTGAATCATTTTGTTAATAAATATGTCATGAGTAGTCGTCAATTTTTATTTGATATTAGTAAATAAAAACAAACATTTTTGTTGTGATAAGAGTGAAAACACACATTATAGAAGCTGTTGTGTATAGATATATAAATACAGACGTGCCTTGAAATGTCAAAGTATTTAATTCCGTATAAACTGTACTGAATGTGCTCACTTTAAATAAACTAAAACATTAAAGTAGGATTATAAATTGATGAGGCTCTGCTGGTTCAAAAGACTTAAAAAAAACCACAAGACAAATCCACAACACTTATTAAAAGATTGTTTTTATTCACAATAGAAGTGTAACAAATATAGTTTATTAAAAAGTCTGCTGCTTATTAATATCAGTTTTAATCCATAAGCTCAGAAGATTTTCATATAAATGTAGAACGGCTCGTCTGCCGGAATGGAATATTTACATTTTTTTTCAATAATAATAATAATAATAATAATATTAACACAATAAAACAGATTTCCCCACAAAATTAAGATATTGCATTTGAACGCAAAGTAAACTATGTGCAATGGAATGATTATCAGCAATATTTTGTACAGACACATTTCTGAGGTTGGTTTCACACACTTAAACCTTTAAAGGGCAACGCCAACCGTTTTTTTTTTTTAAAAATTCAGATTATTTGAGTCCCGGGACAGGTCAGTCGTAGTTAGTGATCTTACACCACATGTAAAGAAAAGTAATAACATCAGTGTGATATAAATTAGCAGTTTATTTTGGGAAAAGTGGTGCATTTTCACAAGGACTGACTCCATTTAGAATTCTTAAAAAAAGGTGGCATTGCCCTTTAATACTCACCAATAGAAAGGCATTGGAACGCAACAGATCAACACAATATTCAGAAAATCACCAAAAACAATTCAACCTTTTTATTTCAGAAAAATAATAAAAAATAAAGTCTGCATGTGGAAATGAGCAGATGTCTGATGTCACACTACGTGAAGCTGAAGCAGATCTCACACTGACGGCTCACATGGAAAACCAAATACATTCTGCACGCACTTCCTGTTCAGATGGTGAAATGACCACAGCAGTGTCACATGAGTGAAAACAACATGTTAAAACTTTTTCAGGTGACTCCAGGAGGGCGCCAACAGGAGCCAACCACACGTAGGGTCGACTGTTGTAAAACTGACTTCCTACTGGGGGAATAACAGTGGATCAGCCCTTTAAGTCTAAATCACGAGTCCAAAACCTGACTGATGTTTCTAAGCTTCCAAGGTTTCAAAATACAGGTTTGCAGGTCTACACGCAATTACTTTATCACACTTACAAACCCCCAAACACCCTGAAAATCTAATTTCAGACTGGAAGAGCGACACTGTGGTCTCCCTCCCCAAACAGGAAACCATGTTCTACCAGCTCACCCTATCAGACTTCCTGTAGGAAAAACAAGAACAAATACATCCCTCACCATAATAATCTTTGTAGAAACACCAGCTTGATCCATAACCGGAATTAATAAAGCTTGACTTCAATCAAATTCAGGCAGCATCAACACTTTACTGTCACAGTGTGGCCTAAAATAAAATATTCAAAATTTCTGTATGGAGTTTTCAAGCTGTTTGTATCCAAGAAAAAAAACACTAACACCAGTAATCCACTATTTCCACCCACCAGCTCGGTGTTGTTCAACTAAAATACACTCAGTCACCACTTAATTACCATTAACTGATGCAACAGTTTAAAGGAACACTTCACCCACAAAATTATAATTTTCATAAAATTCCTCACCCTATGTTACTTTGAATTTGTGACAAAAATCTTAGTTTTTCTCGCATGCCTCCACGGTGAACGAAGAATCTGAAACAGCGAACATTTTTGATGAATTACAGTCATTGGGGTCCATGTATAAAAACAGGAAAACTAAATCAAAACATCCATTTACAAACTCGTGCAGCATAATCCAAGTCTTGTTTATCTGGTCCAATGCTCAGGACTTCATGAACACATGATTTTTGATAACTTTGTATTAAAAATGTCAGCATACGAGCAGGAAACCTCGGCAAGCCATGCGATTGAACTCTGCTCATGCATTACACTGGGTTGCCCAGGTGCACCACCTGTCCATGTGTCATACTGTTTATGCACAAGTGTTTTATAAAGTAAGGTTTAAGCAAAAATGCATGTGTTGAGGCATGTGAGAAAACTTAGATTGAGAAACTGACACGCAAATGTTCTTAGGGGGATTTTAGGGGGTGAAACATTCCTTTAACTATTAAACTTGAACCAACTGGACCATAAAACAACACAGAAGTTTGAAATAGGAATTTCTAACAACAGAGACCACAATGAACTACATTAAATTATCTCACGATGCTTTACCAAAAGATCAATTTGACTGCTTGAATAAAACTTAACATGACACCTTATTTACCAAACTAACTTTGCTGTTTTTTTTTTTTTTTTAAATTTGCACAATATGAATCCAATTATTGGGTAAAAATTAAAACAATAAAGTGTCTCCATAATGGACACTAAAATACATTATAACAGTTTTACACAATCTGGACTTTCCTTCATTATAACCATTCTCTGGGCCAATACGGAGAACACACACATCTCTACAAGCTGATATTAGTGACTCATATATGAACCAAAACACTGATGAAGCAGAGTCACCACTTTTCCCTCTGTATTCATATGAAGCAGCTTCAGTGTCTGAACACTATACTGTACGATGAACACTTAAACACATCTGGGTTATGTTATAATGCTGAATATTCCTGTACGTCCATGTGTCACAAATGAAATCAATATTACCTATCATATACGCCTCATGTGGCAGATTTGGATCATTTCCTACACTAACGGCACATCGTTGCTGTGTTTAACAGCCATCAGAAACACTCAACGGACCCGCCATTCCCTCTTTTTTCTCAGGAAACAGACTCTGCTCACACTTTGCTTCAACATTTGTGCTTTCCAGGATAAAAGAAAATATAAAAGCATAGAGAAGTGAACACACACAGACAAAAAAAATAAATGCATATAAAATATTCTTCACTTCACATTGGATGGTACATTCATACATTTCCTATCCTCCTGTAAGGTTGCTTGATTGACTCCCAGGTCCGTCTTTGTGGCGTCAAACCTTTCTGCTAACATCACTTTAAAGCTACCACGGCAAGCCTTTTTTAAACACCTGTAATCATTGGTGATATCACTGGTTTATACTGAGACCACTGTGGCAGCTTCAATCATCGATGTTAACAAAAAGATGAACAGCACAGGACCTTTAAATTCTTACAGACATCAGCTCAGGATGTCTCTTTTTTTTTGGTAGATAAATTTGCACAATAACTTGTATACATGGTCCAGTCACGAACCATTAAATCCACAGCGCCACCTGGGGGTCAGCTCCCATACCCCCTCAAGTCCTATGTTCACGACTACAGAATAAATTAACACAATCAGCAAAAATCAACCATTACAATACAACATCACACGGACAATAAATGCCTCTAACGCTAAACAAAAACAGATTAAACATGAGAACGCTGTCGCCGGTACAGTGATGTGAAGATCATGGAGGGATTTATCACAGCTCAGGAACTCAGCATTATATTCAATTTGAGCAAGAAGACCGACTCACTGATATGCCTACATGAGTGGGGCTGAGGAAAATTTTGGAATTTAGCTGTGTTTATTTGGAATAATTACAACCAGGTGAAAATCTAATGAAAGACTAACGTCATATGTGATTTAACTGGATTTAAACATCATTCGCAGCACAAACACTTTGTAGTTAAACTATTTCTTGTTCCTTTTACCGCAATCAGAAGCAAAATCAGTAGCTCTTTAACCCTTTTCTGGAATTTTGTCTTTAGTTTCTGTTTATTAGAAAAAATCATGAGCTCTTCTTGTTGCAAGAGGATGTTATTTAGTTTAAATACTCACTGCATTAGCTTGCCGCAGAAAACACAAGAAATTTTGGATGTATAGGGAGATAAAATGCTGAAAAATGTATTTATGGATCCATCTGGGTAGTTTTTGGTTAAAATTTGCTGAAAGCCCAACCAAGTTACTGGAATAAATGTCAGCTTGTACATTTCTGCAAACCATGTATATGTGACATTTGTATGTTTCATATGTAGCAGATATGCTGAAACTTCACATTTTAACTTTTAGTTTTACCATAAAACTTCAAATAAAGGCCTGTCTCAATCAGAAGCCCGGTCTGTTTGCAAAGTAGCATATTTCTTTATAGAAGTTCTTTGGCTGTATATAAGTGGGTTGTTGGCTACCTGGAATTATGTGTCCATTCCTTGATACTTACTCTGTAAGCTATTCATATTCCTTTGGTCCGTGAGGGTCCTTAGATCAAAAGAAACAAAAAGGTTTTTGATAAAAATTAATCTAAGTTGTGAGTATTGTTTTAACAGAATAAAGTGGTGCCGTAATCCTCAAGTGTCGTAACTCTCTCTCTGATGCGCTGTCTGTCGGTGCTAGATCAAATGAACGATTCATAATTGAAATATTATCTGAAGCCTAATTTTTAAACAAATAATAGTCATACCAGTATAAAAAAATATTTTGATTGTATTCCCTGTCTTTGCTGAGCAGCAGTTATGTGTGAAAGGAATTAAAGGCCTGTCCCAAATAAAGTCCCGTGATTTAAGCAAATAATGGCCCAGGCTATTAATTGAAGTTTTATGATATGCTGTGTCACCACACAAAAACAACTTGGTTAGGAAAGAAATCATGTCTGGGCTTAAAATACCCAGTTTGGTCGCTACAATCACAGCTGGAAAAGTCCCGAAAACACCCACTTTTGTTGTTTGTTGGTCTTGAACAATGGTCAACTGTTTGATTACGGTCTGGCCTAGGTGTCAAGTCATATGTATGAAACATACAAATGTAAAATGATGGTTTGCAGATGATTAAAATGTCAGCATCTTACACTATGAGCCACGACAACGTCAAGCATACTGCCAAAAACTGGTGGACTTTTTCTTTACAGACTGCTCTGTGATACCTGGGCCAAATGTCTTAAAACCTGCAGAGGAAGAAAACTCAGTTTGTGGTTTAAACTGTTACTTAGTCTGCATGCCTTCTGTCAGACAGCTGAAATATATGAATCTATGCTATTAAAATGTTTCATTTTCCATCTGCCAGATCTCCCAGTGACACTAAAGTGTGTTTAACACTTATTTACAGAAGCAGAAGCATGGGAGAGAGATCGGAATATGGACATTGATATTACCAACCACTGTCTTTTTGTGTCATATCTCAAGTCAAATACACATAATAAAGGCTCAAACTAATCAGTAAGCTGCAAAGCAAAGGTCAGTTTTATCAATTAGAGGTCCATGGGTAAAATACACTATTTTAAGATTTGATGATTTGTCAGTTTTTGTACTTTAATTAAAGGATTTTACCTTCTCTTATAGGATGACAATACTCTAATCTTTTGTAATAATGGGACCATCTGGCAGCACGCGAAATTGTTGGTAAGAATCACGTGTTTAAAAGTGACGACCACATGATGTTCTTGACTAGCCCAGGTGAGCTGTAATAGGAAAGTCTCACCACTAGATGTCAGTGTAGCCAAGGAAATAACTGCTGACAGGAACCTTCACTGGTCTCCAACCATTTAATGATGGTTCCCTACAGGTGACGGCCTCAGGACAAAGTTATCATTTTAATTTTGAAATAGTTTCCTCAGATGGAACCTATACAAGTCTAATCTCCCACTTATCACAAAAACTTTTCACCATTTTGGGCTACTTTCAATCCAACGTTACACTAAATATTGAATTAAAGAGCAGGAATCATCCTTCAATCAGCGGGTAGTTTTGGTATAATCCTCATCTGATGCATGGGGACTTTACTTAAAGCTCTGTGACTATTTAAAACTCTCCTCTCTTGTGTTTGTGTGAGCTGCTTTTCCCTCCAACTCCTCGTTTTCTTTTTCAACAGTGAAGGCACTAGATTGAGAGACTAAACTGGGTTTTATCTGGCTACAGTTGTGTGTGTTATCAGGAGGAATCTTTACCATAAAATCCAACTAAATAACTGACTTTGATGAGTGCGTACTCTGATGAAAATGTACAACAATAACAGTTTGTATCAATACAGTCACACACATCCCCCAATGTGTGTGTGGAGGATGAAGGGAAGAAAAGAAAAATCTCACAGACAGAATGGTAAAGCTGTTTTGAATCAGTATGGCTTCTTCTGTGTGAGTGTTTGTGTGAGGGTGAAACATTACAGCAAAGTCGAGTGTCTGCGTCTCCTCATAGAGGAGAGAAGATCCTACAGGCTGCCCTACGCTGGAGCTGGAGGATGGAGACAAGAAGAAGAAGAAGAAGAAGAAGAAGAAGCAGCGATACAACAGAAAAAGAGGGTTTGACTGAAACACAGGTTTGCTGATGAATATGATCGATCAGTATCATCTTTAGAGGAACCATTAGGGTCCTGGGGTCTAAAAATTTAGTTTATACTCATCAAATGTTCAAATTTGCAGATGGTGTTTGTGGATATCTCTGAAAAAAAGGAAATAAGATACAGTTTCTCCATTTTAATTACCATAATCCAACAACATTATTATTTATTCTTGGCTTCAGGAATAGTAGTTTGCCAAAAGTAAGTATATGAATAGAAAGATTTGACTCAAGGTCCACTTACGAGCTTTTTCCCCAGAGCATTCAGCTGCATCTAATGACTGAGCTCATCTCCGTGCTCCATTACAGCTGAGAAAGCCGAATGAATGAAATGTTTTCAGCTCCACAAAACTGGAGCTTGAGGTAAGATTTTTTGGTCAGACAATGGCACAGCTACTTGCAAACCCTTATAATCGCTGATAATTACTTTTTTGTTGTGAGCAACAAATAAAATCCTGAGGGGAAAACTGCAAACGTGTAATTATTGTGGTCAAATTGGAAAAAATAGTTTCATATTTGAAGGGAAAACAGTCATCAGCTTGGACAAACCTGTATCGCTCAAACCCCAGAAATAAAAAAAAAAGAAATAAATCCAGGATCCGAAGCCAGAAACTGAACTGTAGATGAGATGCGCAGAAGAAGAGGGTCAGCTTTGTGTAAACGTCATGGGGAGAAAGTGAATTTACTGGCAGGTAGAGAGCTGGTGTGGCTGGTCGTCTTGTGTCACACCCAACACTCAGAGGAAGGAAGAAGCAGTCAGGTGTTCAGGTAATAGGGAGGAAGCAGAGGTCCTCAAGTCCTGCGGGGCTATAAAAAGAGGCTTGGGTTGTGCTGCGTCTTTCCTTTACTCCCACAGAGGCAACCACATGTTTTTATAAAAGCAAATATTCCTCTCAAGACGATGTAGAAGTAAGGTGGTGGTGGAGGTGGGTGGCGCAGCAAAACCGGTTCCTATTTGGATATTGAAGCGGTACAGCAGAAGGAAAAAGAGGACACGCGTGAAGTGAACGGAGCATCCTTTAGCTTGCTAAGTCAGCCTTGTAATTCCTCAGACGGGAGATGCAGTTTTTCTCCCAAAGCTCAGGTCAAACAATATCCACATCAGGGAGACGACTGCTTCAAGTCTGTCAGCGTTCTCCTTCACAACGAAAACAACAGCTGCAGCTGCTAACAACAAAAATCACTGACGAATAATGTGACAACTGGTCAGACCGTCCCTCTGAATGAGTCAAAATAACCGGTAGTGAGATAAACTGCCACTTGATGCAATGACATCTTCAGAGTACCACTTTGATAATGCAAGAATACTCAAAAACTCACAATACCTGTCTGACGATATCATACTTCCATTCTTATGATGAGTTATTATCCGGCAGTAAATGTGTTGGTTCAGGTCGGCGTCTGGACTCAACCACAGCTGACCATAAAAAAACAAAAAACAAAAACTGGATTCTACAGCAAGAATTCATCGCCAGCAGACTTGAATTCTGTTTTGATCCCATTGAAATTAAAAAAAAAAAAATCCCAATCAAGAGGCATCTGTAACCATTGGGGACTCCAAATGGCTAAACTGTTTTCAGACAGACAGCTGGAGGCTCAGGTATACAGGATCAGAGGTTCTCGCACTTGGGAAGGGTCCACTACTCCACTTCGTTGGGTATGTCTGTTTTGTCCTTCTTGATGACGGGCAGAGGGTGAGCCTCGGTGTTAAACACCCAGTGGTCAAACGGTAGGTGGTCATCGTCAGAGAAGAGCAGGTAGAGATACCTGAGGGAGACACAGAAGAACAGGCTTTATTTAACACACCTAACAGTAGCTGTGCATCAGCACCATCACACCTACGTTAAAATAAACTCTTAGAGATAGAAATAGAAGCCCAGATATTGAGATTGTGATCATTTCCTGGAGTACTCTCCATTTGTTGAGTTATTGTTTTCGTGCTCCGCTGTTTCACAGCTGTGAGACCTTTAGTGTGTCTGGCTCAGGAGTGTGTTTATTTATCACAACAACCTCTGCATGCATCTTTCCATCACACAAAGCCCTTTGGCACATAGTGCTGTGACACCTGTAAGAACCAAAATAGCAGGTGCAGCTGGAGACGCCCAGGTCTGACTGATCTGCACAAAAACCTTTTGGAAATTTAAAAATAAGGGAAAAAGGACTGACATTTTGGGAAAGAGAATAAAAAAATACTGTTATAAGAAAAGAAAAATAGCAAACATGTTGCAGAATTCTTACTCGCAACAACTGGAAGATAGCAGTTAAACTACCCCTAGTTAAAATATGATTTAACTAGGGGTTCACTCCAAATAAGGTTTTAAAGGAATACTTCACCACCCAAGTGACCATTTGTAAATCAGTTGCCCCATCAGTGTTAGGTTGAATTTGTGAAGCAATCCTTGTTTTTCTCACATGCCTCCAGTGAGCGAAGAATCCAAAAATGACAAAAATTCTTCATGAATTACGGTCATAGGGGTCAGCCTTTTACAACAGCAAAACTATGCCACAGTATCTGTTCACAAACACTCAAGTCTCTTTTATCCAGTTGTATACTCAGTACTCAGACAGCCCTTTCTGACAGACAACTGAACGGAAGGTGAAACTTATCTGTGCTCTTCAAAGCCAGACTCCACTGACGAAAACAGTAATTTTACCTTGCTGAACATGGGAGCTGTTGGTCTACCGCTGCCTCGGTCAGTAATTTGTTTGTGTTATTGTGCAAGAGTTAGTTTAGATTCACCAAAGTCACACAATAACACAAACAACCAAACAGGCAGTGGTAGACCAACAGCTCCTGAGTTTAGCAAGGTAAAATTACTGCTTTGTCAATAGGATTTTAGCAAAAATCTATTTGTGTGGGAAGTACAGAGCATCCGACTCGATAATTAAGACTTGGATTATACTGCACAAGTTGTGTGAGAGTTTGTTAAAGGATGTTTTGATATAGTTTTACTGATGTAAAGCACGATTGCCTATGACTGTAATTCATCGAGATTTTTTTTTCGGTTTTTGGATTCTTCGCCCACTATGTAGGCACAATAGTGAAACAAAGTTTTCTTTGCAAACTCAACATGGGGTGAGTTTTTGATATACAAATGGTTATGGGGGGGGGTGAAGAGGTTAAATATCACTATTGTATATTTTGTAGTATAGTTTGAGTATATACATAGCCTGTGTACTGCCTGTGCATAGTTTGACAAAGCAAAACATCTCTCATGACAAGGACAAGGATATAAAGATGAGATTAGTTTTTTGAATGAATTTATATCTGTAAGACAAATATTACTGGTAATTAATTTAATATATTAGAATAGGTCTAGGAGAATTATTCATTGTACAGCTTTATACTGATGGGGCGCTACATCATTGACTGTTATTAATTTATGAAGAAGGGGTGGGAATAAATAAGTTTGTACTTCCTCCTAATTCTTTTTGGACATGTAAATCAAATCATTATATGCTGTTAGTAACGTGTTTTTATGTCTGTCTACTACTGGATGATTATTTTGTTTATTTGCTGCCTAGATGTTCGAAACAAACTGCTACTCACGAACTAACTACCTAATAGCTGAATATACATACTATAGTAGATGAGTGAAAGAACTACATCGACTGATGAAACATGCAATGTCGGCGCGAGCTAAAGAGAAAGCTTGAGAGTAGACTTTGAGATGTTTTGTGAAACTAAAGCTTACTTTTCTGACTTTTCAAAGTCAGAAAAGTAAACCTGCTGCAGATTCCACCTGATCATCTGTTCTCCTGCAGCACACACAATTCATCAGCACGGAGATAAAAACTCTTTCAACAAACTCTTAAGGGAAAATAATGTTTTGATTATATAAACAAGCCGAAGATGACTCGTTTTGGGATCTAAACTGTTTACTTGTTCAGTGTTTTAGATATTTCCAGATATTATGTTGTGTTCAGCTGTTGCAATATTTATCCAGCCAAAAAAAATAAATAAATAAAAAAAATAAAAATTATGAAACAGATGTGGAACTGAGAGGGAGGGACGGGTGCGGCTTGGGCTCAGACTAGTTTATGAAACTTGGAGTGATGAAATTCTGCAGCCCAATGTCATCAGATCTTATGAAACAACCCTAAAATAACATTATCCATAGAAAGAGGAGGGGTAGGAAAGTGAGTAAATAAAGTGAGTTTCTGGATGGTTGCTGTTCCACTGTGATCACCTTGAATTTCATCATGGAGAATGAGAGAAAAGATCAATATACGAAGAAAGCAAATGAGTTTTTGTTCAGAAAATTCAACTGAAGACGAGGGACGATCTGTGTGTCAGCCAACTAAAACTAATGTTTCAGCAGAGGAGCTGCTCGTCCACGAAGCCCTCAACCTCCACAACAAGTCCCTGTCCTCCTCCGCCTGCCAGCAAACCACAAGAAAGCAGTGAGTGATTGAAGGCAGACAGCAGTGTGAAGTATGGCCGTGTCCTTGGCAGCAGCGGGAAGATGGATACTGGAAGTGGCTCCGCACGGTGCCAAGATCCCCGAGTAACATTAGGAGGATTAGACTTATGGGCTTGCTGCTAAATGGGATTGATATTTTCAGGTCTGTCTCTGATACCGCGGATGTGATGTGACTGATGAGGCAATCATTGTGTTGCTGTCCAGGCTGGTGGTCAATTACACTCATATTTTTCCTCTAGTTGTCTGTGGGAGGCTAATGAGACATTTTCTTTTTGTTCCGCTTCCCCTGGAAAACATTTTTTCATGCCTATAAAGATATTCATATCTCATTCTGACTTTGTCATGTTCAGTTGGATTTTTTTTGTGACACTGATCAACAGAAAGAAAATACTTTAATCTGTATGTCACAGCCTGGTGGACCTGTGAGAGGAATCCTGACATCTTACTTTGAGTGTGTTCGTGTGTGTGTGTGTGTGTGTGTGTGTGTGTGTGGGGTGTAATCAGGAGTAGAGGTGACGCTTGTTAAAATTTACTGCCTATAAAAAAAGCTGGATTGGATGGCACCTCGCCCCCATCAGGCTCTGTTAGGCTAACCTTGACTTCCTGTCAACAGCTGTCTGCTGTTGGGGGATAAAAAAATGATAGAAGAAGAGGAGGAGAGGAGGAGGAGGAGGAGGTGAAGAGGGGAGGGAGAGATGGAGGATGCAGGAAGAGGCCATAAAGATTTCGATGGAAGTAAAAGAAACGCAGAGGACCATAAATTTGGAGGAAGAGTGGGAGGAAGAATTCAGAGGCTTCTCTGCTGCATCACAAATGGATTTGAAGGATTTTAAATGAGAACTTAATTTATTTAACATATTATTAAACACCACTTCTGACATACAGGCTAGCTTGTGCACCAAAAAAGGTCAGATATGTAAAAGTAAAAGGCTACATTGGGTTAGTGAATCTAGCACCTCAAGTTCCCGATCAGGCAAATGGTTAAAAAATAAGCAGATGATGAAAGTAGCTAAGGAGTGAGCCAATTTCTTCTCATCTCTGTTGAAAGCTGCGCATGCTCAGTACTGATCAAGCACTCGCAAGAAAATGGCGTGTTCAGTTGGGTGGTGTGGGCAAAACTCAAATTTTGTATTGTGCAAAATACCTAAAGTTTGAGAGCAAGGCGATAAAACAGTGAACAGTGAACTTAAGTCTTTGTTGTTTGACATCCGCTAACAAATAAAACACTTCTTGTAAGGGCAGGTGAAAATTGACTTCAGATAAGTAGATTTCTGACCCACTTTTCCGACCAGGCAAGTGAAAAAACACATTAATGTTGAACCCTGGGTTAGCTGAACGATTATGACTAATTAAAAATCAATTAGAGGCATCGAATAAATCAATAAACTAAAAAGTCAAGCTCTGAGGAAGGCATACTGTGACACACAGAACAGTTGTGTTTGATTTAGTCAACAGCACAATTAATCTGCATTTACTTTGATAATTGTTGGTGATTTTTAATCAAGAATGGCCAAAATTGACTGATTACAGATTCTCTTCTGGTACCAATCGTTAAGGAGACATTCTTCTTGGGTGAAGCTATCCCTCGTCACAGGGGAACAGCATAGTGCTGAGACATTCAAAGTCAAAAGAGAGAATCAGCCTCAAAGAATGGAGTGATGAGCTGGTGAGGAGAGCTTCTTTTGAGCAGCTTATTCACAAAGTTAATAATAGTGTAAAGGTTTTCAGAAATATTTGGGGTCCCTATCTGGAGATGATCGGTAAAAATGATTAATCAATTAATATCTCTGGGTCCTATCCTTGCTCTGTGTGCATTAATGTGTTTATGCTAGGTGGATGAACACAACATACAATATGACGTGGTATAAATGTTGCATGACTAGACATTACAACCTAGAAGAATGTGCGTGTCCTTTTCTTTTTTTCCTTATCATTTTTCTTTTAATTTTGAATATTGTTTGTACAGTTAAATCATAAAAAAATACATATTCTTCCTCTTACCTGTAGTGCTATTTATCAGTCTAGATTGTTTTGGTCTGAGTTGCAGAGTGTTGGAGATAGTGGCTGTAGAGATGTCTGCCCTCTCTCTGATATAATAGAACTAGATGGCACTCTGCTTGTGGTGCTCAAAGCAGTCGTTCCAGATATCACCACTCCAAGATAATCCACAGACCTTGTCGTGAGCAGTTTCATGTAGGAACTATTCTCTTTCTACCAAACTACACCCATCAACTGTATCACTGCGCAGAAGGAAGTCTGCATCTACTGCTAGCTCACCTAGCACCACTGAGTGAGCTAACGTTACATGAGGCTCTCGTCCATGAGTAGATGCACACTTCCTCCTCCACAGTGATACGGTTGGCAGGTGCAGTTCAGTAAAAAGAAAATAGTTCCTACATGAAACCACTCACAACAAAGTGTATTTTTTGGTGCTCTGAGCACCACAAGCTGAGTGCCATCTAGTTCCAATATATTTGAGAGATGGCATCTCTACAGCCAATATCTCCAACACCTTTAGAAACTAACAGCAAAACAATCTAGATTGATAAATAGCACTACAGATAGAAAGAAAAATATATATTTTTGATTTTAGAGTGCACTCTCTTTAATACTTGCTGGTTTCTCAGTCTACTATAAAAATAAAATAGAATATTTTTGGACTTCTGATTGGACAGAACAAGATGTTGAAGACATCAACTTGTACTCTGGTTCATTTAAAATGAATGAATAAAAACAAATACTGCAAATGTGTGCCTGTTATTTTAGTGTAGCTGAATAAATAAATAAACACACATATAGAGCATGCACACACTCACACTCACACACACACACACTCACACTTGTTAAGCTGTAGTTGTGATTTCTCTTCGTGGTTTAAAACAGACTGTCTTCCTGAACACAGTTGGAGAGCCATCTGAGAGGGAAAGCCCTATTAGCCACCAGACATCACACTGTGTGGCTGACAACACATTTAAAGAGCCATTTGTAGCCACACACACACACTTACACTCTCACTCTCACACACATTAACACATATAAACTCAGACATGCACAAGATGGCAGTTAAGTGAGAATATCAGGCGCCTATTAAGAGGAAGTGAGAAGTGGTAGCTGTCTGTGGTGCTCTGGGACATGTGGCGTTTCTCACAGTTTCTGTCCTTCTCTACTTTTTCTACTATTTAAGATCCATCCAGGCATGATTCCTGAGTACAGTATATACTGTAGATAGTGGTTGGTTGTTGAAATATGTTCTGGAGTCAGACTGGTTTATTTCGAAAACATTTGTGTCTAATTATTTTCACATTATTTATTACATGTCTCAATCATCAATCAAAACTCATTCCAGTTTAGCGTGGGTGGATTTCACCCACCAACTGAAATTAAATCGGTTCAAGCTGTTTTAACAGTACAATATGTGATGAGTCAATACAATATTTGATTAGTCCAAAAAGCATTTTAACAACAGCACCTCCATAGATATACTCAGAGGGAGAGGTCAGAGGTCAGAGCCTGACAGCGACGTCTCTGCCTGTTTCTGAAGCATGTAACATTGGTGCAATAACAAGGATGACACTGAGGTGGTGTTTTCACTGCAAGCATTCATGGTTTTCTTACCATTACATGTTCATTGCCGAAATATGCTGTATGTCCTCAAGGACTAGAAGAGTGTTTTGAAATATGTTGTTAACATCCGTCTACACCCTCCACCTACTCTTTTATTGACAAGTCTTTATGTCACAGAGTTACAAAGCACTGTCCTCTACAGCTAACATAAAGGTGTACCTTGTCAATGTGTGCTCCTGGTGTGCAACCTTCATGCATGTTGTGATAGAACATGTGACCTATTGCTCTACAATGCTACCAGTGGTGAAAAACTCCACAGGTCACCTTTAATAGACTGAGATATAAATATGCTACCCCAGGGATTTTGGTTTACAACCCCTTAAGGTCAAGCAATGTTGTGGCGTCATGTTGGTTTGAGGGTTTAAGCACCATGTTATAGATTCGTCACCAGTTATTTATCATTCCCTATTACTCTCTCATTTCCTCTCACATCTCTACTATCTACTGTCTGACAAAGACATGCAAATGCCCCTATAATACTTGAAAAGGGGAAAAATTAAAACAATGTTTATTTGTAACCCCTTGTTTTAAGCTGGATGTGACTGATAGTTGTGGCCACTTTTCTCTTATAACGTTCTCAGATTGTTTAAATATATTTTAGAGGCCTGTAGAAGTAAAAATATCTTTGATTCTAAAAAAAAAAAAAAGCCAAGTTCAGAGAAAAGGCAGAAAACGTTTTAGCATAATAATGTGTAGCAGAGCAGTTATCTTTTTGCATTCCTGTTAACCATCTGTTTTTCTGAATGTAACGTTTTACATGTGTTAATTGTTTTTATAGCCAATGGGAACGGACTGTAACATAACTGAGACCTTCACCGACTTCCTCAGTTGCCTCTAGCAGCCTGTGGTTGGACTTCTGTGTGAAGGACTCGGGCTGTATCTTCCAGAAAAATTCAAAGGATCTGATGTTATGTGCGTTCTCAAGGGTCTCGCCTTTCTTCAGCGCAGTCACAGCACCAACAGTGTCCAACACTAGCTAACGATGCTAACATCAACAAAAGACAAGCACAGCAGAGTTCACATACGCTGCTGTGCCTGGGCAGAGATGGACCTTCAGTTCGGGCTGTAGCAACATGAATTCAGCCAGTCTGTCTGGTTTATCTTAGGAGCTGCTGTCCACTCTCCCACTGTCTAAGTGGTGTCTTAGTGGTGAGGAGAAAGGTAGACCCACTGTGAGGTGCACAGAGCAGCTGATTTTTGCTTCATTTGTGGTCTGATAAACAGTAAACCCGTCAAATTCAGTGCCCCATATCATAATTCCAGCCCTTATCGGTACTAGAAAAAAAACAATCATAACATCAGATGAAACACTGACGTCAAATATATCGTGATATTGTAGCTCTAGCTGGCTGTTGTTTGCTTGTTAACATGGACAAATTGCTAGCTAGCTAACATAGCTAAATACTGCATTGAGTGGATAATGTTAGCCAATTTATCCAGACTCCTGGGGCCGGTTTACAAATTATTTCATCAACTAACATTAGGGAGGGCGGCACGGTGGTGTGGCGGTTAGCACTCTCGCCTCACAGCAAGAGGGTTGCCAGTTCGATCCCGGGCATGGGAGCCCTTCTGTGCGGAGTTTGCATGTTCTCCCCGTGTCAGGTTAATTGATAACTCTAAATTGTCCAAAGGTGTGAATGTGAGCGTGAATGGTTGTTTCTCTCTATGTGTCAGCCCTGCGATAGTCTGCAGGGTGTACCCTGGACAGGTCCCTGGATAGGCTCCAGCCCCCCCTGCGACCCTCAAGAGGATGAAGCGGTTAGAAGATGAATGAACATTAGGGAAGCAACCAACACCAGATCCATGCAGTGTAGCTACATCATAGCTAGCTGACTAACCTCAGCTTGCTTGCTTGCTAATGTAATCTGTTGGCTAATTAATCACCAGTTTACCACACCAGCTAAGGTGATCCAGGATACTAACTAAGACGATAATAGATGTAATACCAAGCAAAGGTGTATTACTAATAATAGTGTTCTACTAGCCAAGAGTAATGCAAGGCAGGGGCAGCTAACTAGATAAGGTAACCTAAGCTAATAATGTGATATGATGACAAATTGATCTTCAAACATACAGATTTTCACCAGATATATTAAACAGCTTCAATCCACAGATGACAGACAGCTGTAAAAGTCTCTTTTAGATTCACTCAATGTGTGAGTGTGTTTTACAGTAACCTTGCCAGTGACCTTAGCAACTCTCTGGAGCTTTGTCTGAATGAATGACAACATCATACTTTATGTCTGTGAGTGTGTGTTTGTGTGTATGACTGGGGATGCAGGGGCCTTTTCCCTCCATAAAGTGCGCTGACAGCACAATCATAAGAGGACAGAAGCGGAGGCTGTGCGTATAAAGATGCTCAGTTTGTGTGTCTTACTTGAGTGTCTCGGCCAAGTAGAAGCTCTGCTGCACGTCATCGTGGTTGGGAGATGAAGAGTAGACGTCTCTGACGCCACTGTAGCCTCCTTCTACTTTACAGTGCTGCTCCAAGGCCTAAATGAGGGATGGTGATAGAGATACAGGACAAGAAGAGAGAGAGACATCAGTGACTTGCAACATCAGTCAAGCTCTTTATGTACTTAAAATATCACTAAACCTCAGGGTGGATATTTGCTAAATATAAAAACAAGTTAAATAAACTGACCTCTTGTGAGCTTCCTTCCTGATTTGTGTTGTTTTTTAAGAACATTTGAAAAACTGCCAAATAATTCAGTGATAGCTGATGTGCCTTACATTATTGACAGAAAATCTAATTGAATTCCACTTGCAGTACAAGAACATTTTGGTCCAAATTGCCAGACTCTTGCTAAACATGCTATGACAACAAAGCAATTTTTTTCAATTCAATTAACAGATGTACCTGAACAGCCTCCCAGCCCCACTCCCTGTATTTGGGGTCGTGGGTGAACCTCCACATGTACATGTAGGTCTCTATGACCTCCGGACGGAGGATGAAGTATTTCTCATTCTGGCGGGTGGCGATGGCCTCGACTCCTCCATCGAAACGGAACGCCTCTGGGCCCAGCTTCAAAGCTAGAGAGGAGAAAATATTGTAAATGTAAAGCAGCTTGTAGCCTTGTTTCAACAATTGCTTTAGTATATGGGAAAGAAAACATAATGTTATCTGTGTGCAGGTGTAAGGATTTTGAATTGTGACTGATTTTCTTCCTTTGAGTTTATGTTATTAATATTCATCCATAATGTTTCCCTATTTTACTTGTTTTACAATTTCACTTGATAAACAATGTTGAAGTGGTGATGCTGCCTTTAAAACATGGTGACTGGTGTGAGAAAAATAGGATAATTAGATTGAAGATGAAAAATGGCATACGGCTGTGATTAAAATAAAAGACTCTTTTCAATAAGAGCACTTGTCTGTGAATTTACGCTAATCTGATGACAAATGCAGCATTCAAAAATCTGACATCCCTACTTAAGAGCAGATGCTGTCACTGTAAGAAATGTAACTTGAAAATACAATGAGAAATAACTTTCTGAAATGAGCAATATGGCATAGTTCAGTATTTAGGAAAATTCGGTTCCCAGTAATTATTCCATCCAGCAGCTGTCGATCTGGATATTAATATGACACTTTAAATAAGACTTAAACTATCATTTCTAATACATTTGACAGAAATTATTTTTTTTTGGGACTATAAAAAATGACAACAATAAACTAAAGAAAATGTGACCTAACTCTAAATCAAAACTGGCTGTCAAATTTAAAACCAAAGTGATCAATTAAATGGGAAAACAGGAATCATTTCATCATCTTCCGCGTGCATTTTTACCTGTTCTGGCGTAAGACTCATGACAGGTCCGGGCGATCTCAGCGGCCTGCTCCATCTGGTGGCCCGTCTTGTCGCTGGGCGCCCCATCAGCACCCAGAGCGATCATGCCGCCTGCGAAACAGGTCAGGTGACCCATCTTATGCTCCAGCAGCCCTCCCTTCCACTCCGCTATGTAGGTCAGCCCGCCGCTCGACTTCCTCATCAGGTTGGTTTCTATCGCCTGAAAGACAGTGGTGAAAGGTTTTATTGGCTGAATTAGGTTTGATCCTTACGTCTGAATCATACATGTGATGATACAGACCTGAGTTAAACATCTATCCCATAACCTGTGATCATCCTCCTTTCATTACCAGGAAAATCTGAGAGTAGCTTTAGAGAGAACTATTGTAAAATTCTTTGTATTGCAGCTGCACCTGTTTCTCCATTTCAAAGACAGCTGGTTATTATAGCTGCTTTAAAGGGGACCTATTATGGCTTTCCTTTTTTTTCTGTCATATGTAATGTGACAGTGTGAGATATTCATATGAAACAAGGCCAAAGTTTCAAAAAATGAGGAGCAGAACCCTCACACTTCAGACCCTCCTGAATACTTATGTCCACACCTGCTCTAGACACACTACTGCAAGTGTTTGCATTATGTAGCCTACGCTGCTACATGTAGCTACATGCTAACATCAAGGAAACATGTAATCTTGGCTGCCATTGTTATTAATTTCCCCCTGATTTTGGATCTGCTAGAACATGTCCAGTTTTATTTAAATACTTTTATTTATTGATTGATTTTTAATGGGAGCGAGTGCTGCTACACACAGTTATTCCTCGGCTGAAAGTGCGCTGCTACATGTAGCTACATGCTAACGTCAGGGAAACGTGTACTCTTGGCTGTCGACGTTGTTAATTTTCCCCTGATTTTGGATTATATACCTGCCAGAAAACGTCCAGTTGTCTTTAAAAACTTTTATTGATTGACTGATTGATTTTTAATTGGAAGGAGTGTTTCTACACACAATCATTTCCCAGCTGTAAGTACACTGCTACATGCTGACGTCAAGAAACACAATCTTGGTTGTCGACGTTGTTAGTTTCCCCCTGATTTTGGATCTCATTCCCGCTGGAACATGTTTAGTTAGCTTAGCTTAGTTAGTTTAGTTTAGCTTTTATTGGTGATTCTGCACAGTAGGAAGTGCTGCTATTCACTGCTACAGTCATTGTGCACCTGCAATGACGGTCAAGATGCGGAAGACATAGATACACTGACCAATCAGAGCAGACTGGGCTTTTTCCAGAGGGAGGCTTAAAGAGACGGGTTGTAAAATGGAGTGTTTCAGACAGAGGGTCAATACAAATGTTCCAGCACAGACGATATGAGGGAAATGCAGTGTTCTTTGAACATTAAATCATGTAAACATCTTCTAGTAGAAACTCAAAATACAAGTATGAACCTGAAAATCAGCATAATAGGTCCCTTTTTACTTTAACAGAATTAAACTTATTTCACCTTTAAACCAGCCTACGATTTATACCATTCACTTCTTTTACATTTAAGATATCTGCCACAACCTTGATACAACAAAGCTTAATGGTGCTTGGTTTTTGGGGCTCAAAGCAACAATCTTTTAAAGCTGAACAGCAACAGTTGTTTCCAAATATAATGTTAAGTTACATATTTCTTGTTGCTACCGGTTTGACAATCGTAATTTCAGCTGTCTACCTAACTTCTATTTATATATACAAACAATTAAAATATATATATGTGAGCTTGTGATGCGAATTGTTTCATTCATAAAGACAAGATGGCTTCCTTCTACACATGTTTGGATTGGAGCACAAGCTTCAGAAGAAAACACAGATCTGGATGACACTGCTCACCATAAGGTCTGTGTATTATTACAGGTAACCATTGCTGCAAAGACATGATGACTCTGGATATATTTTGGGTGGCTCAGACAGTATAGAACCGCCACAGGTTATCGTATCAGTGTAGTGCTGTGACTCAGATATTCACCCTGTTGCTGCTCTCTCTCTTCCTAGGATTCTTCTTGGCAAATAAATCAAGAGCGCCTATAATCCTTGGAGATCTGGAGGGATTATGGATAAAGTATCCCTGCATGGTTAATTCTCTTCTTATTTTAGTCGCCACATAATATATTTGCTCCCCAGTGTGTTACAGAAAAACAATTGGAGAGTCAGCCCTCTCCAGCTGAGACCCGTCGCTTGTCACCACGACTTAAGTTGACAATTTATTTAAACAGAGAAAAGCATTCTGCATGTGTGTGTTGTCTATCTATTCACTTTAGGAGGCTGTAGATTCATCTGCTCCCTGTCTTTGTCTTCTTATATGAAAGTGTGTTTATCTCTGTCTGTGCCACCATCTCTCCGTCTGCTCAAACTTACTATCTGGCTCCAAAAGATTAAAGAGGAAACACTGAATATTTGAACATTTTGGCACGGCAGTGGTCCAAGTGAAAGATAGTGAACACTTGATCACAAAATTACCACTTAAAGCAAAATAAAAATCTCCATAAGTCAAACAAACCTAATTTAGTCTAACACCAGTTACAATTGTAGTCGCCCCAGAAAGAATTTATGGCATTAAAACGCTCATCACTTAAATTATTCCTTTTATTATCTCATGTGCAAGAGCTTCAAGGTTATTTTGCCAACTAGATTCCGGTAATATCCCCCCTGCAGGGAGAAATAAATACAACAGCAAGACCACTTTTCAGGCTTTAAAGCTGACCTCGTGTTTGTTGTCCACTATTATCACACAGCCATTTATTATGACTCCGAGGGTGCATGAGGGATGCAAAATCCTGTGGAGAAAATCCATGCAGCTTCCCATCTGTAAACAGCATGTTCAGAGCCTGATTTTGGCCACTCAATGACAACAACTTCCAGTTAGAGGTCACTGGCTATGTATTATACATTCATAGTTTCTAGAGGCTGCCCATGTAGAGTTTAGGTTTTCACATATTGATATGCTGAAGCTGAAATTGAGGCAACAGACCAGTTCTCAGTGGGAGAAGAAGTGCAACAGATTGGAAATTACAGCCCATAGAGACCAGTGCTGTAACATGGTGTGATGGTTGGGACAGATAAGGTGCTTCAACCCCATTCACAGATGGTGCGTTTAGGGACCTGCAGACAGGTGACGTGATGGTTTATGTTTCAGTGGTACAATTACAGCTGCTAGAAAATAAACCCACAAACTGATTTTTTTTTTTTTTTAAATTCATGTTCAACTGACACTAAAAGTTTTTAAACCTTTATGTACTCTCTATCAAAAGTTAGTATTCAAATTGGTTTATTTGTTTTGTGCACAATACTGTAAGTCAGACGCACAGTTAGGAAGCTCACCCTCTTTAGGCTAACTGTTAATATGGTACAGCTGACTTTCTGTAAATTGAAGAGGCTGAAGAAGAAGATGATAAAGAAATGTAAGAAATGAGAAGATGTAGCTGAAGAAAAAGCTGAAGTACAAGAAGCTGAAGAAGAAAAAGAAAAAGCTGAAGAAGAGGAAGAAAAAGCTGAAGTAGAAGAAGCTGAAGAAGAAGAAGAAGAAGAACAACAAAAAGCTTAAGTAGAAGAAGCTGAAAAGGAAATGGTGGTGGTGGTAGTAGTAGTGGTGGTAAAATATGAAGTTTGACTTTAACTACCTGGCAATAATCGTTTAGCACAATGTCCATTACAGTTAAAAGCCCAAAGTGACACCAAATATTTCATTTTGTCTGACCAACAGTTTAAAGACATTCAGTTTGCCATCACATAAAACAGAAAGGCAGCAAATCCTCACAAGACATAGTCTGAACCAGAGAATATTTGGGATTTTTGTGTGAAAAACTGATTTATTAATTATCAAAATAGTTGCAGATCAACTAATCGTTGCAGCTCCAGTGAGGTCTATGAGTGGGTCTAAGAATAAATCTACCTCCTGTTTCATACTCCAAGAGTCAAAGTCACCTTTAGACTTATTGAAGAGATTGCGTGTGTATGTGTGTGTGTGTGTGTGTGTGTGTGTGTGTGTGTGTGTGTATGTATGTATGTACTACCTGCAGGGCATCATAATACATCTTCTTGCCCTCCTCGTCAGTCTTGTCAGACATCAGCCAGGCCTTGAGCAGGTACTCATAGAAACTGTCGCCTAGGCCACCCACGGACACATGATCTGCAACACACAGATAAAGGATTATAACACACACGCACGCACAGGCCTCCTATATGTATGCTGTTTGATACTGCATCTGTTGGACCATCCATAGATCACCCACACAAGACACGGGGTGAGACACATGTGTGTAATATATAAACGGGAAAATACCTACAGTCTGTGATATACTACAGGGTTATGTGCATGCATGTGTGTGTGTGTGTGTGTGTGTGTGTGTGTGTGTGTGTGTGTGTGTAAAGGGGTTGTTATCGTAGATGAGTCTCCAGCCAGCTGAGCTGTACTTTTGTGTTTGCCCTCCTGATTGTCAGTGAAGGCTCATCCATATGCATGTGTCATTAACAGAGTCCAGCCCTGTTTGTGGTGTGCAGAGATTAAATGTCAGCTGTGATCATCTTGAAGAGAAAAAAAAATAAAAAGGAGCCAGGTGGTGAAGACGGGTTGGTTTTGAGCCGATAAGAGTACCTGGTCTCCTGCAAATATGATATTAAAACCAGGAATAAGAACACTGTGCGATTGAGAGAGATGACACAAGCTTAACATACAGTAGAGCATCTGCTAAACAAAACAACAACTGTCTGATGAGAAAGCAATTACAAATTCATGTACAAATTAGGATGTCAGTTTGTGTTAATTTTGCTCTTGATAGCCAGACACCAATTAACAGCTAACTAACCGATTAATTTTCAAGGAAAAAAAAAAATAGAAGCAAATTGACATGAAATTTAAGACGTCTTTACTTTTAGTTTACGCTCCACTGACTCAGTGAACTTTAGCATCACATTTCAAAGCGCTATCCATTCAGAGGTGGTAAAATTTTAATGTTTTGTGATGTAAATGTCTTGCCTTTTATTTTGTTTTTTTTGTTGGCTTTGCTGACAGACAGCCATATTAACATGCAGAAACAGTGCCCACTGCCCACTGTCCAGCCTCTACTGGTCAGCTAACTGGTTAGCTAACGTGCTTATTGGTGATTACCACCACCTGGTTGCTGCAGAAACATAGTAGCCACCTTCTACTGGTTAGCAAACGTTAGCCTTGGTCATACTGCACTGCATACCATCCGAGTTGGGTGGGAGCTAGCTGCAGAAACATAGTAGCCACCCTCTGCCCTGGTGAGTAAGCGGCTTCTTTTTGAGCCGCAAAACCCCTTTTGGATTTTTAACTTCGTTAGCACCACTGGCCGTGCTGACAGTGCTAACAGAGCTAATGCTAAAGAAGGTTCACAGCTCAAATATGAGCCACTTAATGACCAGGCCGACTTGGGAGGGGACCAGAGGGTGGGCACCATGTTTTCACAGCAAGACAGTTGGGTCAGGACTGTATTCCGAGCAGTAATTGCTGAATAAGCAGCAGTTAACATAGCAGCAGTTTGGATTAAACATAAAAAGTTGAAATATGACGCCGTCTTCCACGTATGCACCGCATGTGAAAGAGACAGGGTAAGCAGTTCTGTGAGGCTGTGTTGGAGAGATATTTTTCAAACAACATTAGGCTGCAAACATCCCTAGGTCATAATTTATTTAACAAATGCATTCCCATCACTATTGCATAATGTCTTTCTAGATGAAAAACCTTCTTTGCCTAAGACATGCATGAAAGCTTTGTGTGTGTGTGTGTGTGAGGACTTTTTTTTGTTGTTGAAACTTGCTGTTTCTATTCAGCATTCCTAATTGAATATGTCACAATTTGCATAAAATACTTGGATGAAAACAGAGTTACTGGCTCTGGTTAAGAGTGTCAGCTAAATGCCAACAATTATAACTGTGGATGTGCTTTCAGTAGCTTTATTCAATGTTTTATGCATTAGATAATAAAAAAGTAAGTAGACCAGAGGTGCAGGTCCGTATTTAACCATCACAGATACTAACAGCCCTCCAATCAAGGCCTGGGTATCAAAAACAATATCAGACAGACTCTAATAAATTCTGAAGCATAGCAGTGGATATAAAAACTAAGTAATAAAACACGATCAAAGGATTTCTAATTTCATGCCACAACTTTCTTGTGAAAATCAAGACAAAATATGCCCTGATTTAATGTAGAACAGCGTCTGACCTGAACAAACATGACACCTTTGCAAGGCGAAATGGGTATTAAAGCATATTAAGCATGAAAAATAATTAATTTTCACCCTTTCAAAACTGAAGTGCTCACAAGCTGCAAGAAACTCTCAGCAGATCCTAACAACCTCAGAGACACTACTTACTTTTCCACCTCTGCATGTGTCCTTTCCCATGACTCAAACACCACAGTCTCCCAACAATGAATTACTAAGAACATAATGTGTCTGTACTATTTTGTATGCAAAATACTGTTTCATACAAAGTCAGTTTTTAATCCATTGTTAGTATAATTTGCCTAATCTCTGCAGTTCTTAGTAGGTGGCAGAAATGAAAACACAGCAGGCTAAAGGATCATTTTTTCTGATGTTCCTCGTGTTGTGTTCAGGTCCTGGGTTGCCATACTTCCTGGCACGATTTGGTAAAAAATTGCCCACTAAAGACCCAGAAATTGGTTTCAGGAAAATTGGACTTACATTTGACAGGGGATGAGAAATATCACTCATATGTTACTCTGCTAACAGTCTGGGTTGCCATGTTGAATATGTATTGGGCTGTGAGCTTGCCAAAAGATTTAAGGACTAGTTTGACAATTTGCGAAATATGCTTATTTTCTTTTATGCTGAAGATCTACAACACTCTTAAGTTGCTGGAGAATATCAATACCATTCTTATATCTATATCTGTATTTATATATGAGCCCAATACCAAAAAAAAATGGTTATCTTAGCTTAGCATAAAATGTTTGTGTAAAGTTCCTCTCTAGACATTGATTAAACCCCTAAAATCTCACTTCTGTTGATAGAAATGACTTAGATTTAGAAGTTTTATCTATGAAAAATGCCCCTTCATGCCTTAAAATGGATTTCAGTCAGGAGCACTTTAGTCAAAGAAAACTTTATTTCCATTTGCAGTATTATATTTGGCGGTATGACTCTGTTCTGGGGCCTCTCTGGCTTTTCTTGGGCCTACACAGAAAGCCTCTTCCACGTGCCTACGTGGAAAGCCTTAAGGCAGAGAGAGCACACCTTCCTGCCCTTCCATGCGAAAACAAGGATAGCCTGAGGCAGAGAGCAAACCTCCCTGCCCTTCCATGCGAAAACAAGGATAGCCTGAGGCAGAGAGCACACCTTCCTGCCCTTCCATGCGCCTACATGGAAAGCCTAAGGCAGTAGCAAAGACCCCTCAGGAACAGAACAGAACAGAACAGAACAGAACAGCATCAATGACAAACAGAAATGATATTGATAAGTTAGACACAGCATGAAAAGGAGGAGCTGGGGCAGAGGTGGGTTACAAAGTGGCTTCAGAGGAAGCAATAAGCAGTTTATAGAAATTCATAGTATCAAGAAAAAACACTTGAGATATATTATCTTTTTTTTCAAGGGGGTCCCAGAAAGTTGACACGTTTCTTAGGTTTGTGATGTAACAAACCCTGGAAGTCTAAGTTTGTGTTTTGAGATTGCCATTGGTACACTGCCGTTCTAAGACCCAAATGCTCAGTCTGCTTAAATTGCTAATGACAAGCCTTATAGCATATAAAAACACCATATGGACATGTTAACCAGGTTAAAACTTGATACTCAATGGAGTTGGTCTTTTATGGTGTATAACCAATGATTTGTGTTTTCAGAAAGGTTATGAGTCGGACTATTTCTTGTCTGAGAACACTGACTTCCTGGAGTCTCTGCAGCTAATGACAAGAGAGAACTGTTTCCTGGCTGTGGTTTCACATTTACTGCACTTAGTATTGCCAATCTTTTCATCTAACTCTCTGCAAGAAAGCAAATAAGCCTTGTCCCATAAAGGTCCAACTATTCCTTTAAGAACTTTATAATCTGATGTAGCTGTGATGTCGAGGTCTGTCATTTTGAGTTTGTTCTGACGTCCAATTTCTGCTCTCTAGTGGTCAGAAATCACTTAAAGCTGCTTTAAGAATGGGCTGAAAAATGGATTCTGATATCCAGCCCTTCTCCTGCCACTTGTCACTGTCACTTTCATTATATCTACTCAGCTGGCAGTTTTCTGTGACGTATGACAAGTGCGATTATGAGGCTTTTACTGCTGGTTCCTGTCCCCTCCTTACAATTCTTCTCTATTATACTGTATATCTCTCTCTCTGGAACTCCATATGTTCCTCTCTTTTCTCTCCTCTTCCTCAAAGTCTCAGCTCTCTATCATTATCATCCTCACCCGTTAAGCTACACGGTTTGAAGAGCGTGATAATCGATTCAAAATTATACCCTGTTACCACAACCTGTCAGAATGGTGGACAGGTGAGCAGACACATGATGTTAAAGATAGGAACTGGGGGGTGGAGCAAGTATGGAAATACTTGACACTCAGTGACACAATTAAAAAAGGGGTTCCAGCAATGTAAAGAGAGTCAACAAGGTTCAGACAGAAAGAGTGAAGAGACGTGACGAGAGACAGAAAAGGAAAAGGAGTGGATGTGACAATCAAGCCATTCAACAACACTGTCTCCACTGCAAGAGAGTAAAATCCATCATTCTTTTTTCCTTGTTGATTGTTCTTATGTGGTCAGTCACTCACCACATATGACTGTGATGTCAAAAGAAAACCTAAAGGTCAAGAGTGTAGAATTTAATGGCATCTACTGTACCAATGACGTTGCAGAACTGAAACTTCTCCTGTCTTTTAGGCAACACCATCAAAAAATGAATACATCTATTTATCACAACTTCTCAAAAACCAAAAGCTTTTGAAAATTTACTATAACAGAGGACAAAGAAAAACAACCTTACTATCATAATCAGGCATAATCAGAAGGCTAAAACCAGTGAGTTTTAGGTTTTTTTTATTAAATGGTCTGCAGGACAAACTGATTATCAAAATAGTTACTGATCAGGTTTGATCTACTAATTCATTCACTGACTTATCATTTCAGCTCTGCTTATCATAGAAGGTTTCTAACAAAAACAAATGGCTCTTGAAGATCTATCAGGAGGTCCAGAAAAAGTGGTAGGAGATAACTCGTGTGACATAACTGGGAGTAAGTTCATCACTTAAAACTCAAATCAAAGCAGGAGCCAGTGAAATGGTTGTAAAAATAATAATATTAATGATGGTTACCAATAATAATTTGCATTTCTGGTTTTAGTAAGAACAAATTACAGGTGTAAAATAGTTTTCTTTAAAACAGCAGCACTGAGTCCACTGCAGTAATCCAGACAAGTGGTAATTTGCATGCATTAGTGTTACAGCGTCATCTTGGGAAGGAAAAGGTCGGACCTCGGCGACATTATTCCAGGATTAAATGCTAATTTTATTAATGTTTCCAACATCAGCCTCGATGTCCAGGTTACTATTAACCCAAAGATTTCAGCCTGTGATTTTCATTTCAATCAAACTGTATTTAGATGTCTCTTTCTCCATGTTTGTTTAATCTCTATTCTTCTGCAAGAAATCATGAGTCTTTTATTTGGGTTGGCAAAACTTGTAAGTGTGGCAGCATAGCAGAAAGTATTTGGGCACAATGGCGGTTTTAACAGTGAGAGGAAATATTAAGTATGCAAACTACATGTTAAATCTCTCTTTAACAGGTGAAGGACAAAAGAAGCAGAGAAAACAGATCCATTTTTCCTGTCGTTAACCATCTTAGGCTTTTTTCCGCATGCACATGGGCATTTTTGAAAAAGGTGTTTTTCCTTCCTCTGTTCTCAAAAAAAAAATAAAATAAAATAAAGTAAAATAAATGAAACAATTTCTGTCAGAAAGTAAACACAAAAACACAAGTGAAGCACTGTTGAGACCTTGCCAAACTAACAGGTGGCAATATAACCCTAACCCTAAAGCCTGAAAATCTTCAGCCTGGATGGAGTACAATTGGTAGGTTTTGAGTTACCTAAAATGAAGTTTGCATGCGAACGAGGGACCAAAACGCTTTTGTTTTCAAATACACCCCTGCACTAGGCCTTAAACTGCACTAAAAGCACCTCCGGGGAGTATCCCAAAACACAGTGACAACTTAAATCCGCTTTAATCTGAGTGCTGACTCAGCAACTGGAATACCAAGTTCCTAGAAGTACAGAGGGAGCTGCACTGATCACATGTTTAACATGCATGTATGTAGCCTAAGCTAGTTTTCATAAGGATTAGTAATCACACCTCAAAGATAAAATCAGTTTGTCCTGCTAAATGCTTTGTGGCAGCAATTAGACAAAAATAATAAGATGGGGAGCAAACACTGGAGCTGAAGAGCACTGTTTCCACTCAGGTGTTGCTGTGACACTCAAGTACTACACAAGAGGGAAATGCAGGCAAAGGGCAAGACAGAAACAAATGAATGGGATGTGATAGAGAGGTGAAGAGGACTTACGTTGGCCCCACTGGCCACTGTTGGGGTTCAGGTAGTTGGGGTACAGCCCCTGGGGTTTGTCCAGGCGATTTAGTACTTTCCGGATGTTCATTACCTAATAAATAAAGAAAAGAGCACACATGTAACCAGTAAACCTCACTTCAAACAACTGTTATAAATGTGACATAATCAATATCTGTACAGAAAAATAAGGTGACAGGGTGAAGAGTCTGAACTGCAGTTTTCATTCCTCCTCATCTTTCTTAGCTCTCTGATATTACTGACACTTCTACAGTGCGAGAGTGCAAGTGGAAATCCTGCACACTTGCAACCCATTAACTGTGAAAACATGAATATCATCTCATCTAAGGTGTGAACGTTACCTTCTGTGCAAACTCAGGATTTCCTGAGAGCTTGCTGAGGTGCATGAACTCCAAATGCAGCGTGCCATACTCTGCCAGGATGCTGCTGCCGCCTGATGCCCAGGGCCAGTTCCTACCAATACCACTGGACAAAGATAAAACAAGAAGGAGACAGAGGGTTAGAAAACAGGACAACAATGAGACTGAACCCCAGCTGATAAGTTAAAGAGCCCCACAAAGTTTGACAATTAATCCTTTTCATTTGAGAAACAAGCCAAACTTCTTTTAACTTGTATATATTTTATATTAATTTTTTACAAAGACCCACGAGTGCTTTGTTAGCAAAAACACAAGAATACAGTATGAGTCATGTTCGAAAAGCAATTCACGAGCCTACAGAAAAAAAAAAAAAAAAAAAATCCTGCCTGTCTCGATGCTAAACTGACAGCTGAAAAGAGGCGATAAATCCTCAAAAAGTCAGCTTAACACTCTGAGTGACTCAGCAGCTGTACTTTAAACTGTGAAGACTACTAAAATGTTCCTGTAATTTACATGTTATTTTAGAAAGCCGTTTTGCTTCAGTGACATTTACAAATAGATTCTTTCTTTAATGACACTAAAAGCTAACTTCACACTCCATCCGTCATATTTATGGGTGCATTCGTTTATTTTTTTCTCCCACAGACTTGACTTTGGCAGCTCATCTCATCCTCTATCTGTCAGTCAGTGCTTGGGGGACCCCACCCTCTCCCTTGAGTATAGTGGCGATGACGTTGCCTTGACCGCATCTGGCTATATGTGAGTGTTTCCAACCTCTGGCATGCTTGACAAGGACAGAAGACCCAGCAACAGGGTGTATACTGTATGTGTGTGTGCGTGTTGGATCATTAGAGCCACTGACAGATCACTTCCAGGCTAAGGACTGATGACTCTGGTGGCAACGCTTCAAGAGACTACTCATGAATACATATTAACAATTCACTACACTGTGAAACATGCACCGGGATGTGTGTGCTACACCAACTACATGTGGACACGAGCCACACACACACACACACACGCACACGCACACGCACACGCGCACACACACACGCACACACACACACACACACACACACAGGAGACATCCAACAAATGAGGAAAAAAAAAAGAGGTGGAGAAGGAGTGTGAATTGGGAGAACTGCCATATACACACACACATCACTTCAAAGAGGTGGATGAACATACTAATTATCCCCCCCTTCAACTCATCATGCTGCACAAGCCGTAATTTGTTTCCCATTACACCGTGGATTTAATCAAGTCAACCAGACACAGAGAGGACCACCGCAGCATCAGGCAGCCGGCAGAAAGACAGAGATCAGGGTCAGAGAACACAACATGCGGAAGAAAAATCCCATCACTGTAGACCTGATTAAGTTTGGAGCTGTGTTTGTTAGAGTAAAAGTTTTAGTGTTCCGGCTACTTCCAGGAGAACATTATTCCTTTATCTCCACAACACTCTCCTCTTCCCCTCGGTCAACTTGTACGCTTGATCTGTCTATCCATCTTTTGCAATCCTTTTATAAACCCTGTGATGAACGATAAATCCCTTCTCCTGGTAGGGCGGAGGCGTGGAGGTAAACACACACCTTTCCAGCTCACCCCTGTCCAGCCCAATCCCTCTCAAAGCCGTGCTGTGAGACAAACTAAATCCCTGTTAAGGAGAACAAAACAAAAGACAGCAGGGAAAAAGCTGCTGCGTAAACCAAACAGACACAAACCAATGTGGGGCAGATAGAGAGTAGAACTGTGGAGACAGACGGATGAGGGTGTGTTTGGAATATCATTAATCTGGCCTGGGTGTCTCTGTGTTTCAGAGAGATAAATTCAGCATCATTTGAGACCTCTAAAGCCGGCTGGACCTTAATTAGAAAATGGGGAAGTTTTAAAAATCAGGGCTGTCAAACCCAGTCTACTTGTGTGAACACAGCTAAGCTTGAAGATATTAAACTATTTGGGAAAAATGGGGTACTATAAATTGTAATTAATAAAATATAACTTTTCAAAGAAATAAAACATTCTTCATCTTACAAATACAAGCTGCATTCACCCTTGACCCTTCAAAACAGCAGCAACAGTCTTAATTAGCCCAAAATTACCATTATCAAATGTTGGCTAGATAATGCCATAACCTGTAATTGTAACTTGTGGTTATGGTTCAGCCAAAGTTACACAGGCTCACTTTAAAGGAATACTTTATCCTCAAAACAACCATTTATATATCAATTATTCACCCTGTGTTACATTGAATTTGTGAGGAAAACTATGTCTTTCTCGCTTGCCACCATGGTGAACGAAGAATCCAAAAACTGATAAAATTCTTGATGAATTTAACTAAAGGGTACCATGTTTAACAACACCAAAACATTATCAAAACATCTGTTTAGAAACTCTCACACAACTCATGCAGCATTACCCAGGTCTCATTTATCCAGTCATATGCTCAGTACTTCCCAAACACATGCATTTTCCCTAAAAGCTTACAATGACAACATTTCCGTAAAGGGCAGTGTGTCTGGGCAAGCACAAGCATTTGAACGCTGCTTGTGTATTCCATTAATCAGAGTTCAAGCATACCACCCTTCCACAGGCGCAATACCTGTCCATGCTTGAGACTTTTAGTGTTTCAACAGTAAGGTTTTAGCAAAAATGCATGTGTACATGTTTTGCTGCTCTTTAATCAGCAAGAATTTTCTTTGTTTTTGGATTCTACGTTCACCGTGGAGGCATGTGAGCTTTATTCTTCACAAATTTAACACAGCACAGCCGGAGTAGCTAAAATACATAAGATGATTTTGTGTATGAAGTACTCCTTTAAGGCAGTGGTTTTCAAGTGGTTGGTCCGGTCCAAAAGTGCATCACAAACCCAAAAAACATCAATAGAGAAATGAGGGTTAGTTTGAAATAAAATGCATCGATTTGTCTGAGTCCTTCCTGTGGCTGCTTGCAATAACAACCCACAGTGAATGAACTGTGATTCAAATAATATATTAATGCTGATAACAGCACTGGGTCAAGGAGCTGCCTCTGCTCCATTTCAGGTGAAATGAACCTGCTTCAATAGCTACTAAGGAGCATTCACGTCTGTTTTCTAATGGAAACTCTTTGTTGTTTCAGTCACTTCCTGTACTGGTGCTGGAAACTGGCAGTTATCCACTGGCGTACAGCACAATACAACTGTATTAGTCCATCTGATGGGAGTCTACTGTTGTGTTTGACTACTGATGCGGATGTCCTGGCCCAGTTTCCAGAGCACTGTTACCAACTAGCATGCTCTACATCCCTTTTCTCACATGGGATGTGATGAGACTTATTACAAGTCTGAGCTATAAAAACAGTGTTTGGTTTATGACCTTTCCTTGCACTGCAGATTATACTGTAATATTTTTAAAAGAAAAATACTGCACAGCTGGTCAAGGTTTGAGCTCCTTTCCTCACATAAGCCACAACTGGCTTTCAGCATCAATTTTAAGAAATTATTTGGCAATAACAAAGTAATGACATCTACTGTTGACTGTGTTTTTCAATCTCAGTTGGCTTAATTTTCACAACAGTCAGGGGTATGAAGATTCATATCAGAAGCTGGCCGAATATAAAGTCTCAGTTTGATGAAGTCAATTTATTAACAGGAGGCAGAGTTCTGTTTCTCTCTCTTTGTCTGCATGCTTTAAACCAAACAGTAGTATTGTAATGCAGCACACTGAAACACATTCAGATTGGAAATGTTAATTAAATGTTGGTGACCTAGAACCAGAGGACTTTTTAGAGAGCTTATACAAAGCTCAGACCAATGCATCAATGCTGATATTGAACTTTCATTATAAATCAAGAGATGAGCTGGCAACATCCATCGCTGATTAGACTGATGTGATGCAGTTTGTTTGGCTAATAGGTGTCCATGCCCATAGATTTTAATCAATTTCTGAGCCCATGGTTCATCCTGTTTCATAACCCTTATCAGGAAGATGTGAAATCAGGCCAGTAGCAATTAAATTAATGGTGTTTTTGGTTTAGTCTTACCAATACTGTTGGTTGTCATGTGCTATATTTTGTTCGTTTAAGAGGACGATTCACCCGTCCCAGGGACCAGACATTCCTTCAAAGCTCCATGCCATGACACCTGGGAAAAACCTGGGAAAACGCCATCTGCTGAGGAAGACCATAGATGGACCTTGTTCTTTTAACTCATGTTTGTGAGGTCACAAATTAAATGTCAATCTCTACATTTGTCCAGTGTCATGCTGAAACAAGTTTTGAAAGCGAACAAACTCGAGGTTCCCAACTGGTGTAGTCACAGGGTCCAGATTTCTCCTCTGTCATTGCTTCAGTGTCGACAAAGTTTAATATATTCTGCATCATACTAGTGTTTGGACATGTCATCAAGCTAATAAAAGGTCTGTGCTAGAAATTCACTTTGTACAAACTTGACACACTGGCGAGTAACTTGTGGTCCATTCAGAATGGACCCGTGACCCACTTTTGGACCGTAACCCATCAGTTGTGAACCACTGCAGTAGATGGCAGTTGGCAAACGGACAGTTTGGAGAGGCCTGCAGGAGTACTGCCAAAGCTAGGCAATGTACTGCTGTGGACAGAGGTAGCCACCTATAAAAGGGCCCACACCATAGACTCAAACGGTAATTTGAATGATTTGTGGTGAATGAGTGATGTTAACTGAATTTAAATTTACCTTTTAAAACACCAAAGTCACACAATTACACAAATAAATTGATCAAGGCAGTGGTAGACCAGCAGCTCTTGTGTTCTGCAAGGTAAAGTGACTGTTTTTGTCAAAGGAGTCTGGTGGCTTTGAAGAGAGCATAAATGGTTGTAGAGTCTTGAGTTCCTTGTTGGAAAGGGCTGTCCGATAGCAAAGACAGTGAAAATATTTTAGACTGATAATGACTTTTTAGGTGGTTAAAATACATTATGCTGCTGTACTTAGGTGGGAATGTCCATCAAGATAATCTGACATCACACATTTTCTGCCCTGCTGTTCAACTTATAAACAAAAAAACCAAGGACTCCTGGGGTCCATGCAACAAATATGGATCCAAAGCCTCGACCTAGAAAAAACTGGGTCTTAACAGATTGATGCCACTGTGAATTATGAGGGTTTGCATTGGAGGACATATTCCAGTCCTCTTGGTGTCTATCTTGTTTGTCCTTTTGGGGGTGTCCAATGTTCTTCTTATTCAACCTCTTACACCCTTATCCATTTTCCTGGCCAGCTGTGAAATGACAAATCCAAGCCTGCTAGTTTTATACCCTCCAGTCTATTCTGCGGCGCCAACAACAGTGATTTTAATTCTGTGGTGCCAAGCAGTAACCTGGAAAAACAGAAAAGGCATTCCATCTCCATAAATTAGCATGTCACACCAGGAAGTGCCCTCTCACGCTCCTCTAGTATTATGTTAGGCAGTGCTCCAATTCATTTGTACTCTGTGTTTGGATGAAGTCTATATTTTAGCCCAGTTTTTTTTTCTGTGTCCGTCCTCCTCCCTATCCATGCCACGACCTCTGATTCCCTCTTGCTTTTCTCCCCTCAATATTTCTTCCTCCCTTGTCTTAAAATCTATCGCACTTCTCCTCCAGGGTGCAAAGAAAATGTGAATCGTGATAGATTCACAGTTAGCAACTTAATTAGAGGCCTTAAATCATGGCTGCCTTCCACTGCCTTAGGTTACTGCCTGGGAGAGCTGCACCGAGAGCAAGTGTGTGGATTCGTGTGTTTGTTTAAAAGTGCCTCAGGGTATGGAGACAGTGTTACTACCAACACTGCGACTGTGTGTCTGCTGTATGTACATGTGTGTACCCCAAACTGTGGCCATGATTGGAGCACCTAAAAGGGTTCCTTCTTTTGTCCATTGGGTAGAGACCCCTTAACTAGTTTAAGCCCCCTGCACATCCTAAAGATGTCTTTAACTTGAACCTAAAAATGATAATGAAGGCTGCAAAACTATAATAAAAATAATAATAAAATAATAAAATAATTCATTACAGCTCTAAAGTATTGCCCAATATGAGCTCATCTGTGATATAATAACTATTGGTGTATATGTAAGTTGGAAAAAGAAACAGCACAATGTGCCGAAGATACATTTGGAGTAATTTAGAAACATTGTTACTATTACATAGTTTGTTGACCAGAGAGTGCTGACAAGATCATTTGTCAAATGTAAAATGTCCCACTCAGTTCATATCTTGATCACAAGTTTTTAAAAAACAAACAAAAAAATTTGATATTATTTGTTTAAAACAACACTGACTACGACTATAGTTCTTGGTTGGTCTATTGCTATCTGACTTTTTAACCAAATATTAATGTTTCTAAAATACTTATATTAGTAGAGCCAAAAATCCAGAATTGATTGGGTTCTGTAACTCCTCATAAATTGCTTAAACCCCCTTTAAGTTTTACAGCTTCTTCCAAATTTACTTCCATTACTGTAACATGACCAAAGCTGAAATCATTGAATAAAAGAAGCAAAATTAGACCACTGTAGTTACAACAGTTCGACTAGTGACTGCCAAATTACAAAGAAAGTGCCCTAACATGCTTGGGTGTAGACAATACTGTCTCAGGTGTCAAAACATACAGTAAAGTTCTTAAATAGTGGATGAGGTTCCTATACAGTGCTTCAAATGAAGCTACTGCCAACTTGTGGCACTTACTAGGTTACTACAAAATACAGTTTGGCTGGGACATTAACACACATAAGCCTCTTTCACACATGCACCTCAAACCTGAAGTTATCAAGACATTACCCTGTGGAGCTGTATGTGAGAAAGCAAATGTGCATATCAGTTGAATAGGACATTAAATTGACTTTACCTTCCAGCTCCCTAGTGCAAAATCTGTGTAGTTCATATGAGAAAACGGCCTTACGCCAAAACTGACTAAAATAGGAAAGTAACACTTGATGAGTAATAGCAATGAGTAATGTTGAAAATAAATAGATTATATTGCTGAATTTTATCATTTATCAATTAAAGTAATGGAAAGGAACATTATTCTTAGTTAGCATACACATTTTCTAATAACCATGGCTAACTCACCACCGCCAAAGTGACCTGGTTTTTGTTGGACTACCAGTCTTTATTTACGAAAATACAGTATATCTGGAAACTTAGAATTACAGGTTGTCTGAATGGACTCATGTGCCTTCACTGGTTTTCTGAAAGTGAGATCCCATTCCCATGAGGAAAAAAAACACAATAGCCCAAGTAGAATTTTCAGTAAATCTGATCCTGTCTTTCCACATTTCACGTCTTTTTTTCCCGCTGCTATGCCGACGACACTCAATTATACTTTCCTGTTGGGCACTAAGGGCCTTATTCTACTGATGCACTTTAAAGTAACTCTAAATGAAAATACAAACCAGCTGTCTTAAATGTTAATAAGCTGTCATCAGTCTTTACTAAGCGCAGCAAGTTCATTTTCCTATCACATCTAGAATAAAAGTCTCCATGACAGAGTGCTACTTCACAGGGTCACCCAGTGTGACAACCTCTCTAGGCTGTACTAATAGAGCTATTCTCCATCTTGGCCTATTAATCAAACTCCAAGACCCCAGGAGCTCAGGATTGATTGCTGCAGCCTCAGAGACTCTGGCTGAAGGAGGAAATCTGTCCCAAACCGACATTATTTTTTCACATTTTCCTCTATGAGATAAGAAAAGAGAGCAGGGGCAAAAGAGTTAGCTTTAACTTTGCAGCGTCATTAAGATGATGACAACACAGCAGCAGTCTGGCTGGAAGACAGACACTGTTATTGAGTTAGCGCATTCTGGATGATGGTGGGCATCTAAGACATGCATTACAGTACATTATGTACATATGTAGCTCTTTAAATGTGACAGTAAAGTCTGAATAAGCACCTGAATAAACACTGGACTGAAATGTACCTCTTAACATTTTAAAACTTTCTTGTGTAAGTATGCTTTTGAGAGTTCAATTCTTGCATTATCTAAACCTTTTATTGTCAATTAGAGGAAAACAATTAATGTATATGTGTTTAGTAAGTGTGTATGTGTGTGTGGGCTACAGTCATCATCATGATGCCTGTAGAGAGGAATAACAGCTAATCTCAGGGCGGAGCACAGATCCACACACCTCCACACAACCACACACACACACGCGCGCGCGCGCGCACACACACACACACACACACACACACACACACACACACACACACACACACACACACACACAATGCCTCATCCCATTAAGGCCAGTCAGTATGCAGTGCAGTGGGAGTGATTTGCAAGAGCTTTATCAGTCTGAATGTTAATAGAAGAGCTATGGGACATACTGGCCAAAGCAGATAACGACTGGCTAACTTGTGTGTGTTTGTGTGAGAGAGAAAGAAAATGTCAGAGGAAATAGGCAAAGCAGTTAGTTTGTAAAGTGCTGCTATTGGTAAAACACAACAACTTAGTATTGTAGGAAACCACATATGTACAGTATGGGTACAGACAGACCATGTGCAAAGACAATTTCCACCACCGCTCTGGTTTACAACTATTTGAAGTTTCCATTATCTAATATATCAAAGGGGACCTATTATACTAATTTTCAGGTTCATACTTGTAATTAGGGTTTCAACTACAACATGTTTACATTTTTTACTGGTCAACAAAGGCTTGATTTTTCTCAAACTGTTTCTCTGTGCTGGAACATCTGTATTCACCTCCTGTCTGATATGCTCCATTTTAGCGTCTGTCTCTTTAAGCCGCACAGCTTTAAGGAGCCCTTCTGTGCAGAGTTTGTATGTTCACCCTGTGTCAGCATGGGTTTTCTCCGGGTACTCCGGCTTCCTCCCACAATCCAAAGACATGCAGGTATATCGGTGACTCTAAATTGTCCGTAGGTGTGAATGTGAGTGTGAGTGGTTGTCTGTCTCTATGTGTCAGCCCTGTGATAGTCTGGCGACCTGTCCAGGGTGTACCCCACCTCTCACCCAATGTCACCTGGGATACAGCCCTCCCCGCAACCCCTAACAGGATAAAGGGTTATGGAAAATGAATGAATGAATGTCTCTTTAAGCCTCTCTCCTGACAAAGCTCAGTCTGCTCTGATAGGTCAGTATTGCTAGGTCTTCCATACTTCAGCATCTTTGCACCTTTCTAATGCTTCTAAACCTGTTCCAGCAAGAATATGATCTGAAATTGGGGAGAAATTAACAACATCAGCAAGCAAGATTACATGTTTCCCTGACCTTAGCATGTAGCTACATGTAGCAACATCTGACTCCCTAAAATGAGCAAAAACATAAAAGGTCTCCTTTAAGTCGGAGGAATAACATATCATCAAAAATGTTTGATTTATACTTATGTCAGTGTTTAAGGGAGAAATTGTCATATTTCTTCATTAACAATCTTCACTAACTGGACTAAAAAGCATTCAGTGTAATGAACGTGTGAAACTGTATGGTATCTTCCTAAATTATTGCTTGACTTTGCCAAAAATCTTTTCTTCATCTGGCTTACAATATCATTATTCATAATTATTCAATTACTAAAAGGCAACTACTGACAGGCAAAATAAAACAAAATCAACATTTCTGAGGCTTTCCCAAAGTAAAACCAAATCTACGCAGCATTTAATTAGCTAATATTGGTTGTTTGTTTTCTGTTAATGCCTACATTTACTATTTAACACCAATTAAGTACATTTCAAAACGGATTAGCAATGTTCAGAACTTTCTCTAATCCAAACCTTTTCATGTGAACCACAAAATCTTTTGACAGAATGTAATGAATTAATATTTCCTCTGTTGTATGCTTGATGGATTTTCTACTTTCCATAAGTCCATGATAAACATTTGAAAATCATTAAGTCATTAAGGAATAAAAAGAAGGAAAGAAAACACAGAAATCAAACAAGAAAGTTTTCTCTAACACAGCTAATTAAACAGAATATTTCACTAGAAGAGACATCACGACCGTCTTAGAGATGCAACTCTTTGCCTCTTTACTTGTTTTACTTTTAATTATCAAAGCTGAATTCAGAGGCAAATGCTCCTCTGTCGGTCTGGCTGCAATGCCACCAGATTTACTCTGGTGGAGTCAGAGTCTGTGGCAGATCAATTGGACAAATCAATCGGACCTTAGCAGCATTTTCCGCTCAGTTAGTGACAATCAATGGGTTTACAGAGAGAGCGAAAGACAGAGGGAGAGGGAGAGAGCTCTCTGAGTCTGGGGCCGGCCCCTGATGCTTTATGACATATTGTACCCTGGATTTATCTGACCTTGCTATTGACCAAGAGGCTGTTTCACGTGTCTTCTGAAGATAAATCAACTGTACATCAAGACGAGATTTCCCACTGATCAGCCTCATGAATAATTATGTCAAGACATCTTTTGAATTTCTATCATGACTAATTCAGAGGGTTTCTATATGCATACATACATACGTACATACATGCATACATGTTGCTTTATACTGGACTGTTACTGGTCTTCATGGATGAGCAGTCTAATGATCAGTTGGGCTTATTAGTGCATGCACTTACACTAAATCTCTTAACATAAATCAGATTCATGGACCTTTTCTGTTTGAAACAGCAATACCTCTTGATGTCAGTATATTAAAGGAATTCCAAGACCAGCGTGAACCCTTGTCACAGATAGAGTCCACATTTTCAGCTGACAGTGAAGGATAAAGCAAACAAAAGGGTAAAGATATTGGCCTGGCCTGTTTTTATGACTACTGACAGAGCACCGTAACTTCCCCTGAAAATCTTGTTTTTGCTGACCTCCAGTGATTTAACTTTGGCTGCAGTGGTGGATAGGTGTACTCTTTGTCACCTGTGACATCACTGAAAGGTGTGGTTACAACTGCAGCAAAGCATATTTATTCAGAAACAGGCTTGAAATTTTCAACCACAGAGGGCAGTACCATGCTGCGTTTAGCTTAACGGAGCTATTTGCAACATTCAGAGCATATCTATGATTCAGAGTCTGAGACAGGATTGCCTGCACAAGGCTCTTAACATGGAGGTGGCTGAGATAGCAAATAACAGCGTGAACGGTGCTAACAACGGCAACAGTGCTGACAGAGCTAACAGTATTAACCAGTGGGGGAGCCAGAGGGTGGGTGTTAGATGCCATTCCCCACTGTGGGTCAGGATGACAATCAGCTAGCCTTAGGGATACATACACAAGGGCTCACCTGAAACTACACAACTGTAGAGACTGAAACTTCACCCTTGATCGCGGAGACAGTAGTTGACAATCTGACCACAAGGCCCCTTTATGATCTTCCTCAGCAGATGGAGTTAGCTTCATTTTTGCCCACTTTACATGGCGTTATTGAAGTTCTTAAAGGGGCTCTAAGAATAAGTGAGAGCATTTGAGTCGTCTGGACATGGTTGTCAACATGTAGGTGGCTGAGCTGGCAGCTAACAGTGCTAACACGCAGCTGGACAGGCTTCCATAACAATGAACAGGACGCCATTACTCCACTACATCTTTACATTGCTAATAGGGGTCTGCTGCCATATTAATGCTCTGAATGCTGTATACAACTTCTTTTAACACCTAACTTAAATGACTTAAAAGATCCAATTGCCAGCTAAAGAAGCAGGTAATAAGGTGAGAATCACATAGGACATTTGGTTTCCATAACACTAACGGTTATGTAATGGAACAATGTGGGTTGTGTCGACAAAAATTACTCCTTTTGTCTAACTTGGGACTTATATTATTGTCTGGACAAACTGCAAAGCAAAAGTGGAAAAAGTAGCAACGACAGGAAATTACATTTCTGGCATTTATCTTGTTCTCTGAAATTAAAATCGAACAACTGAACAAACAAGGTTTACTTGGTGTAGAAGCAATAACACATTTTAAACTGTGGCCTTGTTTCTCGGCGGCCCTCTTGGGTTTTTCAGATAGCTACGGGGCAGAGTGATGAAAAACTGCAGAGAGGGAATAAAGAGAACAAGGCCATGGAGTGGAGTGGACCCACAGCATGATGGCCTGAAACTGAAGAAGATACTGGGTCACTCGAGGCAAGATGGATGGACCGAAGGAGGACGGAGAGGGAATACAGGATAAAGTAAGTTTTTTAATAAATGAAGGAGAATAAAGGAACTGGGAGTAAAACAGAGAGAGGGGAGAGAAATAGGGATGAAGGGAGAGATGATAATTGGGCCTCATTTGCAAGTGTGTCTGTGTGTTTTACAGATTTCCTCTGCCTCAATCTGGGTCAAGGTTATTTAGGCTGTCTAACAGCTCCTAACTACACTGCTTTAAAAGTGCTTCACTGATGTTTCATCTCAACCATCCATTTGTGAGAACTTTGTATGTGCTTCGACTATGCCATTCCCTCCATCACTGTTTAATCTGCACACAATACATTGAGTATATCAAACTGAGAGACTTTATCCTACAGTCTGACCACATCATTCATGAGTGCCATTGTAACCACTTAATTTCTGAGCTGTGTGTTAATATAATTAAACAATTTTACATATGACTTTAACTGTTATCTATTAATTAATACGACAAAACACAGGTTATTGGTCTGGGCTTGCTTGTAGTCTTTAAAGTGTAAATCCCCTTGTTTTACTTTAATTAGCATTTTAATGATAACTGGATGTTTGTGATGTATAGCTCTTGCCATGAGCATGTTTTGCTGGTAGCCAGCTGTAGGCTACAAACACAGCAGGGAAGTCATTCTTGCTGTGTTTTTAGCCTACAGCCAAACAGCATGAAATACCTACAATAAACAACACAGCCTAATTCTCAGAGGCATAGAGAGGTTATATCACCACAAGTACATTGATAGCTCCTGTTAAATGACTATTGCAGGATTTATACTTCTGCACTGAATTGACGGCGTACCCTACCCTGTAGCCTGCCTTGCACCTCCCCAGAAATGTAACTACATGTTGCAGTGACGCAGACCTCCTGTCTATTTTTGTAAGCTGAAACCCTTTCCCTCAGTGGAAACAAAGTTTTCCTTTACTTCAGTTTCACAGATAATAAACAATAAATTGTGAAGACAATAAAGGCTTCAAAACAAAGCATTTTAAGTCTTGTGTGTTATTTATCCTGGCTTCATATGAGCAGAGGACATCTCCGCTAGTGCTAGGCTAATTTATAAAATGTAAAATGCCAAAGGCTTGTGCTAATAACGTTAGCATGTTGTATTTGTTTGGAAAACATGTTCAGTATAAGACAGTTGTTTTGTCAGTGATCCTTGTGTAATGGAACTTAACTTATTAACATTACCTTTGTTAAATGTTGCTGTTGTCCCTGGCTTCATATGAGTAAAGGAAAAGTCTGCTAGCCGCTAAGCTAATTTATACAATGTAAAATGCCCAAGGCTTGTGAAAAGAACATTAGCTTGTTGTATTTGTGGGGAAAATGTGTCCAGGTAAAGACAAATGCTGTGTCTGTGAATGCTGCGAGTTATAGTGAAGCTGATTTGTGTACTTTTGTTTAAAATTGTCTCTATTAAGCCATGTTTAATGTGTGTTTAATGTGCGTTTTGAATCAACTAAACTTTATATCACTTTAAAGAAACCCCGCTGCCAACTAGTGTTTTGGAGGTGTAACTGCAGAGTGACACAGACACACCACTGCACAAGTATGAACTCTTTTAACAGCGTACACTCTGCATAGAGCTTCTTATTAATTCATTCATATAATATGAGCAGGACTACAAATCAAAATATGATGAAAGCAAAAACTACCTTGAAGCTAAAAGACAGAAAGATATAAACATTCGGCTGTAATGCACATTCTGGATGATTTAGACTTATTTTCACTTAAGCCACACACACTAACATATAGGTGAGTATGGACCACCTTGGACATTAAAAACAATGCAGTCTTTTCCTGTCCTTGGTCATGTTTGACCCCCCTCATTTGCATTTTGCTGAGTCGCTGCTCACTTCCATGACGCTTTGAGATAACTGTTTCAGTCCACCAAACATACATGCTCACTGATGCATGTGTAACTGCCAATTCAGGCTAATCTGAGTTTAAATTTTGCTCCCACAGAGTCATTTCCAAGAATCAGTGCACAGAATTGAAAACCATGCATTTAAACAAATGACCGGTTTGTTCTATGTGTACATGTCGCACACAGGAAGAAAACTTCCAGCTAAAAATAGGAGTTTAAGTTTCCTGCTCAGTGGTGCATTAGCCACTGTGGCGCTGGGTGTGTGTGTTAGGAGATTTGTGTGTGCGGGAATGTTGGTAATATGTGTGTGTGTGTGTGTGTGTGTGTGCTTCCAAGCTATCATAGCTCAGTCATGCAGGTAAAGTCATCATCACCAGCAATCTGCTCAGGCCTCTAGGGGGATGATGCATGAGGACACACATACATGTGCCTCCACATGAACCCACACACACCCACGTTTAACAACACATCTAACCACACACAGACACACACACACACAATCTCCCCTGGGGTGTTCCTCACTCTTGAGAGAAGGACCAGAGGGGGTGCAGAGTCCATTCACCCATATAGACAGAGAGAAAATTAATTTGTCACAGCACGTTTATCGTCATGACAACCTGCCTTTTAATTAACGGCTGACAAACAGCAGTGTCGAGTCTCTGTCTGGGGAAGGAGAGATAGAAAGAAAATGGAGGAGGAAAAAAGGTGCTCTCCTCATCATTTGTGATTGACATTCTTATGACACTGATACTGTGCTGTATGTTTTCAAAAAATTAAGGTTTGGCTTAGTTTAAGGATTAAATGACTATCGGCCTGGATGATTATTATGATTATCAGAATCCTTATTTTTTTCTTCTGACAGTAAAAATGTTAAGTTGTAATAAACATCATGATCCAATATGAAGAAGTCGCAAAAACACCCAGTGGTTCCACTAGTTACATTCTGCCATTAGTCTTATAGTAGTTACTGGATGAACCCTTAGTTGCACAGTACGAGGACTGTAAGGAGAGGGAGAAGGAGTGAGACGGAGCCTGGATGCGGCAAGAGATATGACAAAGTTATCATAGTTTATAAACTATACACAGTGGTGACTGACAATACAGACATGTTATACACTAAACAAAGGATGCTGAGAGGAATCTGTATAAAGTTTTGTGTTGAAAAGATGGTGTTTGTTTCACTCTAAACTTTGGGATTAAAATTTATATTTTCACTATAAATGTATCGGTTCCAAGTAATGGTTAACGGCCTCGTCGAATACTAATAATTAGTGTTGGAATTGGCCTTGGAAAAAAAAAAAAAATTGGTTGATCCCTAGTTTAGTTTGGGAAATGTAAACCAGGTTAAGATTGTCATCATGGATAAAACACACAGCAGTGATTATTGGCAGTAGCTTGTTTGCAAATTCAGGAAATTTAAAGACATCATGATAAGATCTAGGTAATTTTAATGGACATTTATAATTTTTTGACAATTTAAAAACAAAAAAACAGCATTTCTCAGCATTAATCTTTAGATAAAAAGCCTAATGAAGATTAATAAGAGCTGCAACGTAATCTAATAACGTAATTGCAGACAATGGGAGTAGTCTTGGTTTTCCATCTCTTTTTATTTTTCTTTTCACATTCTTCAATGCAGCAACTCCAAACCTATGATTTCATCATATATAGTAGCTTTACATTTAGCCCTTTGATGTCAAATTACAGTGGATAAAAATCCAAGTCTTTTTATATATAAACCACAGAGGAAAAGTTTGTATGCACTGCTGTATGGATCAGTTCCAAAAGAAATATACCAACAATCAGGCTGCATCCAATCTGACACAAAAGAACAAACTGGCTTTATATCTCCATTATTAAAATTGCGTGTGTTTCTGCATGTGTGTTTGTGCAGCAGTCAAACCCAGCGGCAGCCCTTTGACAGAGTGTCACAGTGCATTAATAAAGGCTGACTGTGGCCTATAACCTTGTCAGTGTACTCCGAAACTTTTGGTTTGTCTTTTGAGTGCTAGTGGAGTTTCAGAGCCAGCCGCTGGCATGTAGTCCTGGATGGAAAAACCAAACAACTCCTGTCTGACAAGCCCGCTCTGTCATGTAAAACTAAAGCGTCTCAGCTCTGTGTGTGTGAGAGCGGAATAGAGAGGAGGCTTGTGTTCACCCGGCTCACTTCAAGCCTCAGACCACAGAGCTCTTTTAAGTATCAAACCATAAAAACAGACCTGCTGCCTCAAATACCGCCAGTGTGAAAGAGCATGTGTGTGTGTGTGTGTGTGTGTGTGTGTGTTCTACCTCTTGAGGTTAAGCAGAGCCCAGGGGATGCCAGTGGGCGTTTTGAAGGCAGGCAGCAGCTTTTCACCCAGCTCCACCGCCTTTCTACGGTATACCTGAGAAAGAAAGAAAAGAGCATCTCATTAAAAGAGGTTTCTCCCTCTAATCTCACATTTTCTTGACCATCCTTTTGAGAGATAAAGTGCACCCAACGAAGGGAAAAAAAATCCCTTTCTCCAGCACACAATGAGTGTCTCACACAGCAACACCATTCTCTATTAGACCTTTTACCCAAGAATGGTTTCATTGTTGTTTGGCCATCTCAGCAATGATACCACACAGCTTACACCTACAAGTCCACATGAAACAGACAGCCGAGTATGTGTATGTGATGCTATGTAATTTTACATATGTCTGAGTTTCCTGTAAAAAAAAAACAGGAAGCAAGGGAGGAACTTGTTGTGCTAGCCAATAGAAATGTAATAGAAATGGCAGTGGCTAATGCTAGCTGTGCTAACGGTGCAAATACACTAGTGGTGACAGAGCTGATGATGTTAATGCTGGTCAGTAACTGGCAGAATTTAAAGCAATGGGGGAGGGACGTAACAATTAACGTTTAATTAGTCACAAAATGAGTGTACACCCCCAAGTGCATGGTGAGTCACCATTATTGTTCATTGTTTCCAAATGACAAACTCGAAAATACCATTAAGAACACCCACAACATTACTTTTTCGTCATTTTTGGTCCAGATTCAGATTGTTTGTTTTATCAACCAAGAGCCAAAAACTCAAATGTATTCAGATTACTATCATACAGGACAGAGAAAAGCATCAAACCCTAACAACAAAGAAGCTGGATCCAGCAAACTTTTTTGCTTGAAAAGTATAAACACTTTAAGTAAATCAGCTTATTTGATGAAGTTGCTGTATTGTAAATGGCTTTTGATTAGGGATGCCTAAATTGATTGGCCGATATTCAGTGGAAATATGCGATTGGGAGATGGAGATTATTGCTTTCTAGTTGCCAATCATGCGCACAGGGGTGGGGTGGGGCGTTATCAGCAACTAGCAAATCCGTGAATACTCAGCTTTCCCACGTGTTTTATTAAGTTTTTAGGTACCCCACAAGTACTCTGTTTTGCTGATACCTCACTAGAACTGAACTCCCACTCCTGCAGCGAGCAGCGTTCTCCTGCCTGCCCCACGCCACACATCCACACACTAACTGCCTGCTCACAGCACAAGAGGAGGGGGAGAGAGATTACACTGCATTTTTCAGTTGTCCTTATAGACTTACTGTAGGCTACTGGTGTATTGCACCTTGGGATTTTGTTGTATTGCTCTGTTGTTTTAAAGTAGTAAGTAAAGTCATGTTGGTGATAGAATAAGAAACCATCAAGACTCTTTGTGGTTCTTTATTCATATTGTTACTTTACAGCCTAGGTTACATTGCCACGTGGTGGAGAGCCCATTACCCTACAAACCAGTCAAACCGACTTATGACACTGCTGTACCAGTTGCTATAAAAAAAGGAAACAAATGATTGGTAGTGCCCAATATGGCTCATGAACAATCGACAATCAGTGCAGATGTCAGCCTGATATTGCTCATAGATGATCAACAATCAGTATTGATGTCAGCCCAATATGACTTGTAGACTATCAACAGTCTGTATAGGTATCTGCTCTCATGCAATATAATGTAAAACTTCATTAATGATAAAGCTATAATGATAATTGGTATGGATTTTCTATGCCTGTTGTTTTTGAACTAAAGAAAATGACAAATACTAAACAATTCATCTAAAAGAAGAAACAAAAAAAACGCAACCATACACAATGTTGAATGGTAAACAGAGGCATTTTCTGTGTCAGGTATACTAGTTTTAGAAAATGTTTTAAAAATAACTACCAGGAGCCGCCTGCCAAATCACAGCACCAAGGGACAAACTCCAGTTCTGAGGCCAGTGCTTTCATTTAGGGCAACATTTGACAAGGACACAACGAAAGTCAAAGCTCACTGAATTCAAATTCTTTTAAAACCTGATTTACATTGCAAATATAATAGTCTTCTCCTATTATATGTAAAGCTCCCAGGAGAAGAACAAAGAAGTTTATATTACACCTGTAGCTAAGTCCTCCCCTCCTTCCTTCCAATGTTTATTATCCCCTTATTCCAGGCTTTCGCTCTTTCCTGTCTCCTTCCTTTAGTCCTTGTAATCTGTTGCCAATATCATTCCCTGGCTGTCTTGTTGTTGCATGCAGCTACATTGATGTTTTCCATCTGTAATTTGAGGGAAATTACACGGATACTTCACCCCATTTAAGGTCACTTGCACCAGATACCTCCCAGTAAAACTATTCCAGTAAACTCAAAACAATAATATAATGAGATGCTAAGTCTGAAACTGAAGAAGCATGTCTGGCACACATGTGCTGAATATTTCAAAAGACACGATACAAACAGTTTAACACCAGTTTAATGCTACAACAAAATGGATGATGGAGCAATTTTACAAATGAAAATAAGTCTGGAAGAATCAGCTTACATTTGACTGAACAGAACTAATTGCAGTTGTGGAAAATAAATAGGCAGAATGAACGGACAAATTATCCAGCAGTATTTCCCCGTTATACATTTAGGGTTTTAATGCATTCAGAGAAAAGAAATTACGATGCTTTCATGACTCACTGCTCACCAGAGGTAACAAAACTTAAGCTTCAAAGTAATACAAACTTCTCGTAAATAGCAGTGAGTCAGCCCTCCATCCAGAGAAAACTTCCTTACGTTTGATGTTTTATTTTTTCTTATTCCTTCGGTATCTTTTAGAATAAGACATCACAGGCTGAGCTGGTAAACATGAGCATGTGTTGTGCACTTCAGTGTACTGACATTAATTTATACAATTTTGGAGTATTCCTCTAAATTTACTCTCTATCTTGGAACAAGTGTGTGCAGAGGCTCTGTGTTGCTTTAAGTAACTTCATGAATATTAAACCATAGAACAAGCAAAACAGCAAATTTACCTGGATGTGGGGCCTGTAAAAAACAGGTGTGGATGTCTTATAAAAGTGAATTACAGGTAAATGTGTAACATGACTTTTGAACATTGTCTTCATGAGATTTTTTTTATATATCTGATTTGTATTTTTCTTGGCTGTGTCACTTTTGTGGTTGGAATTAACAGAATCAATGCTTGATTGTGGACTCATGTTTGATATTTGACCTCTACCAATCTAGTAACAATCAAATGTTAGGTTTCACTCTGAGACACAACAAATTATGACGTTTCTGCTCCAAGGCAAAACCAAATTTTCCCCTTGAATAACTATCACCTACAAGTGCTACTGAATTTGATTTCCCAGTCAAAGCTCTTGTGTTAGCATATCTGACCGGACAGCTTTGTAGCAGTTTTAGCCGAGGGGTTATGGTGTCTCTTAGGTGTCTGAATTTGTTGGCTGTAAATGTGAAGTACTTCCATATTTGGCTCCTGGCACGAGTTTAGTCAAGCAGTTAAGATAGAATGGGATTTGGCCCAAGACGTGGTAGACTGTTTGACACTGCTGCCAAGGTTTCAGCAGCTTGACTCGAACTGCTGCTGCTGCTGTCCGCTGACAAGAGTGAGAATGACGTTATGTCTGTTTTAGTTTTTCTCGTAATAACTGCAGTCCACATGTGAGTGACATTTCATTTTTATCTCTGACAGTTAATGTAGGCTGGCAGTGCCCTCCCCCAAAATTACCATTTGTTTATGAATGATTTATATGATCACTAACCTTGTGTTATGTTGTATTGGTGAAGAAAACATTTTACTTGTATTCCTCCATTGAACGAAGAATCCAAAAACGGAGAAAGTTATTGACGAATTGAAGTCATAGGCAACCATGTTTAATGACAACGACAATATCAGAACATCTGTTTACAAACTCTCACACAAGTCATACAGTATAATCCAAGTCTCATTTATCCAGGAACTAAACACAAAGTGAAACTCATCTATGTTCTTCAACACCAGACTCCATTGACAAAAACACTAATTTTACCCTTGTTGAACACAGGAGCTGCTGGTCTACTGCTGCCTCAATCAGTTGGTTTGTTTGTGTTATTGTGTGACTTTGGTGTTTTAAAGAATAAGTTTGGATTCACTAAAATCACAAAATAACACAAACAAACTCCAGATTGAGGCAGTGGTAGACCAGCAGCTCCCGTGTTCACCAAGGTAAAAATAACTGCTTTTGTCAATGGAGTCTAGCTTTGAAAAGACCATAGATTAAGTTTCACCTTTTGCTCAGTTCCCCGTCAGAAAGGCTGTCTGTGTGAGAGTTTGTAAATGGATGTTTTGATAAAGTTTTGCTGTCGTTAAATGTGGACCCCTATGACTTAAATTTATCAAGAATATTTTCCGTTTGGGGTTCTTTGTTCACTGGAGGGATGTGAGAAAATTCAACTTAACACATGGTGAGTAATGCAGATATACAAATGGTCACATGAAAGATGAGTGCAAACTACCTATTTACCCATCAAATGCAGGGTTGATTTTAAGGTTCTATCATTTTTTAAAGCCATACATTGCTGAACTTCTCTGCCCCTACTCCAAATCTTGACCTCTTAGATCTTCAGAACGATGTCTTTTAACTGTCACCCAGTCAAGGCTGGTGCTCCAAAGCTTTGGAATAGTCTTCCGGTCTCAATCAAATGCTCCCCCTCTACTGATAATTTTAAAACAAATCTTAAGGCATATATGTTTTCAATGCCCTTTGCTTGTTCGTAGTGATTGATTTTAGTATTTTATAATATTTTCACGTTAATGGTGTTATTCTGTTTTATAGTTGTGTATATGTTATATTGCAATATATTTCTGTGTCATTCTTTTAATTTGTACAGTACTTTGTTCAACTGTGGCTGTTGTTAAATGTACTACATAAATAAACTTGATTTGATTTGAAACTTTACAGAAGCATTTTTGAAGCAGTAGTATGACATCAAGCTTTATGAATGAAGAAACAAGTGCACTTGTTTAAGGAGGGACATCATTTAGTTCCACTTCAGATTAAAGCATTAAAGCACTAAAGCATTAAGTGCCGCAGTACCGGATATTATTCTAGTTTCTGGAGACACTGGCGAGCGTGTTTGTATGTTTTTTAGGTGTGTTTTTTATCCTGTCTTGTATGTGGTGTGTCTGTCGTCTATTTTTTTTTTATTATATTTTATATGGACCTATTTTTGAGTCTAAAATAGAGATTGATTGATTGATTGTGCACATGCATAAAAGACTTCTGAATCTAGAATATGAATGCAGGAAACCAAGCGAAACTTCAACTGTTTCCTATATTCTCAAAGAAAACAAACACACAAACAACACAAACCTGTTCAGCTTTACTTGATTTGCTGCATTTGCAAATCAAACACATCTCTGATCTGACACAACCGAATAGCTCTATTTAAGTACCTGCAGTAACTGTGCATTACCTCCCAGAGAGAGCAAACACCAAACATTTACATCCTTGACTCATGTGCTTTAATCACACAGGACTGTTAGCCCTTCAAACACCCACAAGATTATAATATTACGAGCTATATACATAAGCTGGTTTGTGGTTGCCAGACTCATAACCAATTTTAAAACCTACTGCTTGAATATCATTGATACAGTTTTACCATTTCAAATCAAAGCAAGCTGTCACACACACACGCACACACGCACACACACACACACACACACACCCACCAAATTAGCTTTTATAGTGACAACATCTGTCCTCTCCTCTTTCATCATCCATCCATTACTCTTTCCTTTACTATAGTGATACCTTCCATATAGACACACATACAGAGAGGTGATACAGTAGCATACACTATGTCAGCACGCTGGCAGCTCAATTCCCAAAGGATCTACCGCTCAGCAGGGTGTGAGAGACAGGGGCAGAGGGGGAGAACAAGATCTGTGAAGAAGAGAAGCTCGAGAGGCTACTTGTCAAAACAATATGGCAACTGGACAGCTTTTCCTTCAAAAGTCAGAGGGAAAGGTTACTGTGAGCTCAATGCAGTGGAGAGGTAACAGGGGTGTGGTAATCACGTGGAATGGTACATGCCAGATTTGACAGTCTGGGATCAACTATCAAATCATTGTGGGTGAAAAGAAGTAATGTCAGGATGTATATGTTTGGTATTGTAAGGATGCCACAATTGTTGTTTTCTACAGACGTAACAGGCAGGTCTAACACCTTCCCTGGTAAAATGTCATATTGGAGGTTATGGATTGTTGTATAGACTTTAATCACACACACACTCACTCTGTTTTTAATATCTTCATGTTTCGAAACATATATTTATATTGTATTTCAAAAGGATTTACAAGATACAGTACTTTCAAGCCAAGATTTGTGACACTGTTGACACCAAATTACCCCAGAGTGTGTGTGTGTGTGTGTGTGTGTGTGTGTGTGTGTGTGTTTCAGGCGGCGTTGTTGGAGCAGGATTGTGTCGTAACAAGGCATCAGATCCCGGTGATTAATGCCTTTAATAATGCCAGGAGCACACTGAGGGGAAGAATAAAAACACTCCCAGGGACGCACAGAAGAATAAATTAAACACACCCTGTGTCCAAGGCCATCAAGCAAACTGCCAACAAGCTTTAATAAGCAACTGAATTATACAGAAACTGTGAACACAGACACTTGAAGCTTGTGGCTGATGTCATGAGTAAAAACTGATGTTAATAATCACATTTCACACCTGGGAACTTCTGATGAAATATCCATCAGGAAAAATTAACCACGTTACTGTTGTTATTTGTGCATCTAACCCCACGGTAAAGTAACAGCATAAATCTGTTATTATCAGTATCTGACGACTTATGAAACCGCTGTTTCGGAGACACCAGCTGACTGTTTTGACTGCGAAAATGTTCGCAGGGTGAGAAAGTGTGCATGATTATTATTTTAATAAGTAGTGTGCCTGCAAGTATCTGTCATGCTGTAATCACAGTAGCGGAAGAAGTTTCATAATATTTGTACAGATTAAGTGAAGTGAAAGCAGGATGAAGAAATGAATTATCCAAACACAATCTCTAACTGCACTGATCTGCATGCTTTAAATGTGTCACACGTGTTACTACGAAAAGAGTGTTTGCTTACTTTTGCTTAAATCAGGTGATATTTGCTTTTCATGGTTACTTGTGGCAGAGCATGTGTGTACTTAAAGTACGGTGAATGGTGCCACCGCACATTATGGTCAGTGGTGGGGATTCAAGTCATATAACTCAAGTCACAAGTTCGATGACTTTAGAATCGACTTGACAAAATCAAGAAAAGCTTGCAATTCGACTTTAACACCAGTGACTTGTGACTTCACTTGGACTTGAGCTTGAAAATGACTTGAAAATACTTGATACCTTTCCCCAGCCCAAAGATTCACAAGCATGATATTTAAAAAGTTTGCTACAAATCAATTCATTTCCTACATTAAGTAACATTACAACTATTCATTTCCAGCAAGTGGACACTAAGGTTGTTTTCACACTTGGTCCTTTGCAGCCCTCTAAATGGACTCAGAGCATATAAGAACACTACAAGAGAACTCAGACCCCTCTGAAGCAAGGTGGTCTGAGTTTGGTTTGCTTGAAGTCCTCATTGCAGTTCACTTAACCTGTGCATTGTGAACACAAAGTGCTCCAGGTTTGCTTTGCTCTTTGCCATTGTATTTAGCCCTCTAGATCACATGCTGTTGCACTGGGACGCTTGAAAAAATGGATGAAACCACGTTGGCCTGTAATGCTTACAAGGATGCAAAACAAGACGTAGTTTGGTCCACGGAAGATACTGCACGTCTCCAGATGTGGAATGCAGAATACATCAAACAGGAGCAGTCTACAGCACAGAAACACTAAGGTTTCCCTCCAACTTTAAGATCAACTGAAAGCGAAGGGCTTCATAATCACACTGCAGTGCCACTTTAAATTAAAAACAAATATAAATTATATATAGGCTATAGTGTGAATAGACAGAGGACTGAGTCCTGATCAGAGCTGAAGTTGACCAGAGAGGGAACTGAGTCCTCTTTCAAATGACAATGACAATGAGAACACAAAAAAACAGAGTCCCTTTTCTGTTGGTTCACTTTTTGGTCCACTTTCAGAGGACTGAGTTTGGTTCATTTAAAAAGGACTATATGTGAAAACACCCTTAATATCCTAGATCCACTTTGTTTGAATCAATCTAACAACATCCTATCAACTTTCAGGAGAGAACCATGAAGAACGTAAGTTACATTAATGAGTGGCAGTTGGAAGAAAATATACAAAGGATAATACTGTTTGTGTACATAAACTCTGCTGTGGTCAAAGAAAAATGAACTGCAGTATGCAAGACACGCAGGTTGAAAACTACAGACAGACACAACATCTTCCATCAAACTTGCTTCGACAAATACGTTAAACATTTTCTTTAAAAAATTAATGATTTTTCTGAGTTTGATATATTTTGTTGTTAAAATGGCATTACATTTGGTCAAATGTGCATTATGACATATCAAAATTTAGGACTTGAGACTTGACTCGGGACTTGCAAAACAATAACTTGGCCCCAGCTCTGGTCAACCCTCTACCCAAGGACCCTCATGACCCCTGACTCTTGTTTGTTGTTGAAAGACAGATTTTGGACAGATGCAGAAAACAGGTAGTACATCTAACAAAATAACACCCAACCATTGGTGACAATTCAGGTCAAAGAATCTTTGAAAAGACAAAGAAGGACACAACAGGACAAGTTAAAGTTCCAGATATGAGTAATGAAAAGAAAAAGGAGGTACAAAGAGAAAAAAGAGGAAGACCATTTGCTTTACCTCCTTTCCTCCAGAAGTTTTGGCCATTGTGTTCGCTCTCTACAAAGTCATTTAATCCACAGAATGAGAAAAGTGTGTGTTTTAGCGCGATAGAGACAGAATGAGAAATGGAGCAGGGACAAAGACAAAGAAAAACAAAGGATCAGTCTATTTAGGATGCAGTTACATTCCATGCTACTTGTACCACCAGGGAGTTCGCCTTGTTAACCCATGTTTTCTTGTGTGTGTAATTAGTGTGTTTGTATATGCTGAAGACATTTCAGCCTCTTTGTGTGGTATTTTAAGGCAGCTATTTTGGTTTGGGGTTCACTCTAATTTTAGGATTAGAAGGTTAGGTTTAGGTTTCAACGTATTTCCAGAACACAGTCAATAAAAGGCAGCAGAACGAATTTAAAACAACAACACATTCAACAGAACACCAAATTTTAGTGGCTTTAGGTCAAACAGCTGTTTCTAGACTCACTACTTAAGCAAAAAGTCCAGTTTCTCCAACACCAGTGGTGTGATGATTAAATCTTGATTGTTATTCTTACAACAGAGAATATGTAAAACCACTAGCTGGAGTCCAGACAAGTTCTCTCCAGAGGCTATTGTTGGAAATTCACTGTCGCAAGTCACTAAATGAGAAACATGTAAGATAGGGGGGTTGAGGGAAAGTGAGTACATCAGATCAATACAGCTTTACACCAACATGACTGACGTATATACACAGGGTAAGACACCACTGTCAACAATGGTCAATGAAGCATTAAAACACAATACAGGCGTCACTGACACATCTTTTTTGAGTTTTCTGATATTCAAATTTCAGAAAAAGGAAAAACAAGAGAAACATTGTGAACAAGAGTGCCAATTGATCTCTACCAGACATGTCTATACGAAAACAAAAGCATTAAATCTAAACAGATCGATCCAGAGAAAGGTTTCTTTCCAGAACTAAAGTTTCCAGAAAGCTTGGCCTTATGTTTTATTATTTTGTCTAACTTTCCAAATAGCTATGGGGTGAAAATAAATAAAATAAAGTTCTCATCAAGTTAATTACTGAGACGTGGAGACCCAGCAACATCAATTAAAAGAAACAACACAAGCCGACAAATAATTAGACACGTTGTAAACAATTCCCCAGTGTGAAACAATTACACACACCAAATAAAATCCAACCAAAAAAAAAAAGGAGAACATAAAATCTTCATTGAAATTTTTAAACTCCCTGCAAACTCAACTCTAGTAAGTGTGGCACCGTAGGGTATAGTTAATACAATAAGGTATGAGTGCTGCACAACCTGATAAAGACTTAATAAATGCAGGGTCTGGTTAATAACCTACTAAATATTCTCCAGTGTAGTCTTTCCCATAATACTGGTTTAAATAACTGAATTTGTCTTTTGTTTTTCAACACTTTTTTTAATGACTGGAAAAACAATGTTAACGCAAGAACCTCTCACTCACTTGTTTTGGAGCTAAACCAAATCACATGGTCCTCGAATTAAGATGTCATGTCCATGATTCTGAGCAGCTTTACCCATGTTGGCCTCAGCGTTGAGCTTGACAGTTGGACACAGCATTTGACAAAAAATATCCTCAACTGAAGGTCCAAAGCGGGACAAACACTGTATGAATTGGTTTCAGACCCAATTTTTGAGCCAGACTGAATTTGTTTGGCTTCATCTGGCATCGTTAATCATGAAGTGTACAAGATGGAATGTGGACTGTGTGGACTGTGGACTGGTCCGATCAACTGCTCCTGACCAGCCGTCAGATGTTGGGATGAATTTCTGGCATCAGAAATTTTGGTCAGGCTCTCGCACAATTGAAGCAGCAGTCAATTTCCCAAGGTCAGTGCCCTTTTTGCTCACTCAAACAATCACACAGTGCATACCCAGCTAGTATACTGGTGGTGCCGCTAACTAACTAATTTGTGTGTGTGAGTATGTGTGTGTGAGAGACAGAGAGAGAGAATCAAACCTTAGACTGACCTGTTTTTGCAGAAATGGACTTTTAATCGTGTTTCGGGACTGTCTCTACATTACTGTTCACCATACCACCGCTAGCAAACAAACTTCAACCCACCCTGGATCTTTCAAACACATCTTTGTTGACTGTTGTCAATAGCCAGAACAGTCCCCGGGGGCCGATGTGCCATTTTATTGTCTGGTATGAGCAATGTGAGCACTTAGGTCATGGCTTGAATATTGGACCTTCCAAATCGAAGCTCTGGCTTTTGACTGAAGATGAAACAGGCTCAAAACTTACAATGTACAGCCAGCTTTACTTGCTCTATTCAGGAGCTTCAGATGAAATGACACAGTCAAGAATGTGGACTGTGACCTTGTTGTGTGAGTTAGTGATCAGTCATAAAGTCAACGGACAGAGAAAAAGGAAAAATTATGCCATGTTTCCAGCCTCAGACTGGTTTTCTGAGGGTGCTTTCGGACCTAGAGCTCACTTGCTTTGGTCTGAATCAGGGACTACTTTTGTCACAAAGTAGCATGAATGCGATTACTGTGTTCACACCTCCCAAACGAACCACACTTACAGTAGGGGGCAAACGAACTTGAGTTTGACTGAACTGAACCAAACAAAGCAGGTGTAAAAGCACATTATGTAAACTGGTACCACATTGGATCCTGGGAAAATCTGGTGAATATTTTTCACTATTTTTGACATTTTATAGACCAATTAATTAAATAATGGAGAAAATTATTGCTTGTTGTAGCCCTAGAGGTGTTTTGTTAAGTATTTCCAAAGTCGAGAAGAATGGTCAAGCTCAATGTTTTCTATTGCTGCCCTAGTGAACTCTGTTTTAGCAGTGTAGTCGGTGAGTAAAATGTTATTATACCTGAGAGTAATGATGGTCAGACATGCAGCAATGAGGCCAAGGTTGTGAATAATATGATTTTTGTTTTTAAGATAATAGTGTTTGGAGGTGATAATCCTCAACCTGAGTATCTTTGTTAAACAACCTGAAGCTCTATGTAACATTTTACAGGTTTATTTCTACCTTATTTTGAGCAATAATATCTTTGTAAATGGAGAATAACTCACAGCTGAAACCTGCCCTCCCCGTGCTTTCGATCCATAATGGCACTGAGCATAACTGACAGGTGTGGACCCCGACTAAGATAAATTACATTAATCAAGGCTTATCTTCGGGTTTAAGTTGTGTAGGCTATAGAATGCAGCGGAAGACCCCTACAAGGATTTCAACATTTTAAGTATGTGGGAGTGTGTAGAGCTGTATGTATGTGTGTGTGTTCACCCAATCAAGTTTCCAGATCTAGTCCTCTAACCAGAAATGTTGGCAGCATGTGTGTGTGTTGTGTGTATGTGTGTGTGTGTGTGTGTGTGTGTGTGTGTGTATGATTACGTGTTGCAGTCTACAGAGAGTTGCCTGGACAGCTCCCTAACTAAGATGAATCACCCTGCAGGCCTTGTGGGACATGTGGCCCAGAATACAGCAGCGTCTGTGGGGATCGAGAAAGCCACGCATGCCAACACCTCCGCCTGCCTCCCCCCTTCCTCCTGGACCCTGACACACTGCCCTGCTCTCCCTTCTCCTCCCCCTCTGCCCTTCATCATCTCCTCCCTCCTCGTTACTCCTCATTTCACTGACACTCCCGTCGCTCCGGGAGACCTCCTGAAACTCATTCCTCCTCCTCCTCTTTCCTTCCAATGCTCACTTGTATTCATCCATCTATAAAACTCTTCTCTCCACCTCATTTACAATTTCTTTCAATTCCTCCTGTCTTGCCTCTGCGTTACCTCTCTACTACTTTCTTAACTGGCACACACACAAAAGAAAATCTATTTATAAGATGCCAGTTGTGTTTACATACACATGGCCAACTGTTTTTTAATGCAGGGTTGGCCTGTTTCATCAATATTTTTGAGAATACAGTCTCCTGCCGACTGATGTGCTCCTCAAACACATCCTTCTATGTTTTATCTACGACCCTTTATATGGGGTGACAGCACTACAAGTATTTAACATGAAGTAACAATTGTAGATATTTCCATTGAGCTGTCAGTATGACAGTATGAATATGAGTTTGTAAAGGTGGCATAAGGCCTCTTTCACGAGGCCTTATGCCACCTTTACAAACTCAGAAAAACATGCACTCAAAGATGCTTCAAGAAAAGAGCTTTGCAAAGATGCATATGGTTATCAACTTTGTGATCATGCCAGGTGCTTTCTGAATCAAGGCACATCATGGGTAAGTACTGCATATGCAGGTGGATTGTGCGGTCTACAGAATCCTCAAAAAGGGCCAAAAAATATTTAATCAAATTCACACCCTAAAACCAAAACACTAGCCCACACAACATGGGCAACATGTTAATTTCCTATGTTTTATTCAAGTGCAAAACTGATCATGTATTTCATTCTATTTTATTTCAAGTAGCACTAAAAAAAGGCCCAGAAGTGTTATATTTCACTTCATGAATTAATGAATCCGCAGAGGCAAAACTGAATGATGAGTGCCGACTAAATGTGGGAAGAGTAAGGCAGTGTACGACTGTCTCCGTGTCGGCTGAATGAGGCTCGATTGCAGGCTGCTGCCCTGACAGCTGTATTGGAGAGGCTTAGGCAACACACACACACACACACACACACACACACACACACACACACACACACACGTACCACTCTGAGGAGGTGACAGCTTTCAGTGGTTAAGAAGCCTGCTGTTGTGTGAATGGTTGCTCTTGTTCTCCTCTCTACTCTCCGTCAACGTCTCTCTCTCACTCTTTCTCTCTGGGTTTAATAACTTGCTTCAGGGCGGGAAAACATACGAACGGTGGCAGAAAAATAAACATTGGCTTGAGGAGATGAATTAGTAATAATTAAAGCAAAGCATACAGCAAGAGAAAGGAGATGAGAGTGCAACAAGGAAAGGGAAGAGATGGGGGGAAGGAAAGGGAAGGGCAGGAAACGGGAGAGGGGAGGAAAGGAAAGAAAAGAGGGACAGGAGGAAAGAAACTGATAGGAAAGGAGAGGATGGGAGAGGAAACAGGAGAGGAGAGGAAAAAGGACAGGAAGGGGCAGGAGAGGAAACAGGAAAGGAAATATGACAGACAGAAGAGGAAAGAAAAGGAGAGGAAACACGAGAAGGGATGAAATGAAAGAAGAACAGACAGGAGAGGAAAGAAAATGAGAGGAAACAGGAGAGGTGAAGAAAGGAAAAATGAAAGGAGAGACAGGAGAGGAAGGGAAAGGAGTGAAACTGGAAGGGATGGAGAGGAAAGGAGAAGGGAAAATAAAAGCAAACAGGAGAGGAAAGGAAAGTGGACATGGGAGGAAAGGAAAGAAGGAAAGGAGAGGAAAGAAAAGGAGAGGAACAGGAGAGGAAGAAAAAAGATAAAGAAGAGGAAACAGGAAAGGAGACGAAAGGAAAGGAAAGGATAGGGAAGGAAAGATGGATGAGGACAAGAATGGAGAGAAAGGAGAGGAAAATGGACAGGGGAGGAAGGCAAAGGAGAGGAAACAGGATAGGAAGAAGAAAAAGGGAAGGAAGATGAAACAGGAGAGGAGAGGAAAGTAAATGAAAGAGGGATTAGGAAAAGCATGGAGAGAGAAAAGGAAAAGAGAGGACAAAAACAGAGAGGGAACAGGGTTGGAAAGGAGAGCAAGGTAAAGAACAGGAAACAGGAGAAGAGATAAAAGGAAAGAAAAGGACAGGAAATGGGAGGAAGGGACAGGTGATAAAACAGGAGAGGGGAGGAAAGGACAGAAGGAAAGGAGAAGGAAACAAGAGGAAGGAGAGAAAAGGAAAGGAGAGGAAAGAGGAAGTGAAGGAAAGGGCAGGGAAGGAAAAGAGATATGAAAAAGGAGAGTTGGCAAAAGACAAGAAGGCAAGGGGAGAAGACGAGAGAAAAGCAGAGGAGAGACTGTCCAACACAAAAAAGGCCTGTATAAAAATACATGGATAATGATTTACATGCTGTCTTCTATCCAAATGAACAAAACGGTACACAGTGTAAAACAAAGTCCGTCATGTTACAGCAGTGCCTTCTTTCCACAGCCGTCCAGCAGTCTCATCACCGTGCCTTGCAGCAGGGAAAGCATTGCTAGCATTCACTAAAGTGTGACATGCAAATGTCTCTGAGGTATAAAAACATTTCCCGGCAGAACACCTCAGGGAGGAATATTTACCAAGGTAACGAATGGCTTTACATGGACGTCACATAATACTGGAAAAAATTTCACCTCAGCATTTTGTCTGTGCGTCAGTGGTGTTTTCTGGACCAGCTGAATGCATTCACTCCAACAGCAGAATTTAGAGCAGAATTCACTGTGGTGTTAGAAGGGGGGGAGTGAGCCTCCCAAGAATACCTTTTACAGTCCAAAATAATTAAACTCTGACTCCCCCTCAACGACCACAGAGTGCTGCAGGTGAAGCTGTTTGAATGTTAATGAGACTGGACGAAGAAATGAAGAGACGGAGAGATGGACACCTGAGTGGATGTGGTGTTTTGGCAGAGGGGGGTCACCTGTCAGCTGTGATGGAACACAAAAGGACACACTAATACTCAACCCTCATTTATAAGGTTTAATGTGAACAACGGACGTAACAGAGAAAGAGGAAAGGCTGACAGAAAGACCTCACACCTCATGTCTGACAGTAAAACCTGATACTCAAACTAAAACGACAACATGTAAATCAATATCCATGTATTTGTATACAGGCCGTTGGTGTGTTGGACAGTCCCTCCCATCTTTTCTCTATTCTTTTCATTGTCTCTTCCCTGCATGCCACTCTGGAGTCCTATCAGTGCACATTCAGCCGTAGACTGAGACCACAGAGGAGCACTACAGAACACAGTCTGTTTTTATCCACCATTTTAGTTCCTTTTTAGTAACTTCTGTACTTATCTCACTCCTATTGTTACTCTATCAGGCACTGGTTTTTGCTTCTGCTCCTTGAAACCACTTATCTTATATTAGTGTATTTTTAGATATTTAATACCACATTGTTATAAAACTGGGCCCAGTTAGTGACCCTGACCTAGGGAACACACTGGTTGTCTGGTTTTTACTGGTGTGATTAGTTAAAATTGTGGTTACTAAACTTAGTGTTACTGTAATGTGAAGCATTCTCTGGCACGAGGGTTTCCTTCAGGATAAATAAAGTTCTACTGAATTGAATTGAATTAAAAAACACAATTTTCTTAAAAGTTACTATTTGTTATTATCCTGTTGGCTTTTGGATTTGTTTGTAAAACTGCAACAGAATGCTCTGGCCTGCCTACTGTTGATGCAAGGGCAAGGAAGTTTGCTTTCTCTGCCTCAGGCTTTCCTTGTTTGCACGCGGAAGGGCAGAGAGGTGTGTCCTCTCTGCCTTAGGCTTTTCATGTAGGCGCATGGAAGGGCAAGGAAGTTTGCTGTCTCTGTCTCAGGCTTTCCTTGTTTGCACGCGGAAGGGCAGAGAGGTGTGTCCTCTCTGCCTTAGGCTTTTCATGTAGGCGCATGAAAGGGCAAGGAAGTTTGCTGTCTCTGTCTCAGGCTTTCCTTGTTTGCACGTGGAAGGGCAGAGGGGTGGGCTCTCTCTGCCTTAGGCTTTCCATGTTGGCACGTGGAAGAGGCTCTCTGCGCTCTCTCTGAGGCCCGAGGAAAGGCAGAGAGGCCTTAGAACAGAGCCATACCGCTAAATATAATACTGTTATTCTTATTCTGATTCTTATTTTCAGGTGATTATACACAAAAAAATCATATTACATTTCTGTCAATAGATCCCCCTAAACCCTGCACACTGGACATTTAAGTCAGTATTCTTTGTTTCCAGCTTCTCAGACAAGCTTTCTGCTTTTCGGTGTATTAAAACATCCTAAATTGAATATTTTGGCAATTTGTACAGCTGGTCGGAAAAAAAGACAAAAGCTTTCAAATCATCACCTTTGGCTCTGTGAAATTATGATGGGATTTGTTTGCTATTTTTTTTGACACTTTCTAGAACAAATGATCAAGAAAAGAGACAAAAAATGCCAGACTAATCGATACTACTGATCTCAGCTCAGCTCAGCTCTGGCAAAAATAAACAAGCTTAGAAGAACGTTTCCTCACACACATTACTACAGTATCTGTTCTGTGTTCCTGCTGGGTCTTAATCCATTAACTGCATGTTCACTCTAACAAAGATATTTTTGTACAACAGATAATTATACCATTCAGTACATTATTCAACCAAATCATATTGATAGATGAACACACAAAACAAACATGACTTGGACAGTCGAGATGACAATGTAATTGACTTCAAATTAACAGGCCAAACAGAGAGCACTGCTGGGTTAGCAGACTGTGCTTTGCAGTAGTGAACTAAGCAAAGCAATGTGCAGTGAGCTTCTGTTCAACATCTGTGTCTTTACTGACAATAGCAGGCCTTATTGTGCAATAATGACTGGCTGACTCTTACAAGTGAGCTGATTAGGACACTGAATGCAGCTGTGTGAGAAAACAAAAAGACAATAACAGAGTGGCAGCATGCTGCAGTTACTATTCTACTGACCTAATTTAACACTACTTAGACATCCTCTACTTTGAATATGGACTGGGTGAGGTTTTATGCTATGGTCCCATTGTGTTTTCCATATAATACCTCCCAGTTCTAGTCATCTGCGGCATCTTTTTTCAAGAAAATATTCAGGTAAAGATGAAAAAAAAAACCCAAACAAAACACAAAAAACAAACAAACAAAAAAAACACTTTTAGTGTGCTGAAAGTTAAATATCTCAGTGACAGGGGCTTTGACCTTTCAAATGAGACCATGCATGTACATTTAATAAAATAGAAGAACAGCTATCAATTTACTTTGGGAATGCCTTGGAAAGTCATTTTAGGGAAATTTCACAGGACTGGTCAAAGTAATGAGTACGATGCATATCAACCACAAACTGCAGCCTGAGAAAGTCACTAAAGTGTTTATATCACTGTGTCAACCCTGCATTTGTTGAGTCACACAGATTGGATCGATTCCACCCGTGCAAAACATGCAACATTTAATTTACGTGCGAGGATGAAACCAAATGTTGTTCATTAAATTTCATCTTTTCACAGTGTGTTTCTGTTGCTTTAATTTCACACATCCTGCATCCATGCTGCTTAATACATCCCATTCTGATTAATCTGGTGTAGTACATGGGACTCATTTCACAACCCTAATATCTAATTTGTTTCTGACATGATGGGAGAGTGTAGAACTACATAGTAACAAGACAACCCAACAAGATAACCAATATTAAAGGTTGAAGCTGATATACATCAACTCTGCTCTCACCGGCCAACAAGGCAGAAGGATGTTGCCATGTCGAGACAACGTCAATCAAACTAAGATAATGTCAATCAAACTGTGACGACAGGGACGTCAGAATTATCCGATTTCCTCTGGCTTCAATGCTGAAAACCTTTCCCAAGTTTGACAGATGCTTGATAGTAAAGGTAGAAACTCTTTCTAAGAAATGTGAAATGCTCTGGCTTTATCCTTCATCTCAATTTTAGCAATCTTTGCCTCGCTCCTGCCTTTGCATATCAATACACACATACACGTGCACACATACGCAATGAGAATCAACTCCTGATATTATTTTCTCTCCTCTCTGGTGGCACGGTCGGCGCTGACTCAGCACACTTTTGACAGTCAGCTCTTTTGACGGTGCTGCTATGGAAATGAAGAAGACCGGGGAAAGTGAATTTACATAGAAAATTGCCATCTCGGTAGGAAAGTTACAGGGGAGGAGTGCACGTTTAGATGGGCTGGGGGGATAAAAACTGCAATGTGAGCAACAAGCAGACAATTGGGTTTAATGCTCTGCTACAATATAAGTCCGTTTTGTCAGAATACACATCAATGCACCTCTTAATATCAGCTGATCTCATTATGCAAAAAACTACAGCAGACAAAGGAAGTGACAAGTTGGATGTCTAAAACCTAACACATTTAAAAATGTGAGACAAAGCCACAGGATGTTGCGTGTTCTCCAGCAGCAGCACAGTTTCATGACTCTCTCTGTGCAAGAGTGCAATTAAGCACCAAGTCTGGTGAGAGAGTGGGAATCTGTTCAGACCGAATATCTCATATCCAGATTGTGTCTCGATCCAGCTGAGACAGACTATAGTTCACACCTGACATTTAGATGCGTCTCAAATGCATCTCAGGTGGCCACTTGCGATTGGATTTTTGCTTCCTGGCTCACATTTGATTTTATCTGCAACTGCAACTGCTGACAGAACAGAAAACTACATATGTGCTCTGGCCGAACAGTTTAAGAGGAGGACCGTGGTGGAAATGTGTGTAATGGATAAGACTACAATGGAAAACACCTTTTTCCTTTATGCTAGGACTGCAACAATTACTTGCTTAATCGATAAGTCAATCAAAAGCAAAATAATCGCCAACTATTTTGATAGCTAATAAATCGTTTCAGTGATCTTGTCAAGCAATAATGTCAAACATTTGCCGGCCACTGCTTCTTATATGTTAGAATTTGCTGCTTTTCTTTGTCTTTTATGATCGTAAATGAAAATCTGTGGACTGTTGGTTGGATAAAGGAAGCAAAGCGAAGACGTCACTTTGGGGCCTTGGAAATGGCATGGATGTATTCAAAGATCTGGATACAGCACTGGAGGCAGGACCCCATTCATTGCTATGAAAGTTGCTCAGTGGCGCATGAAGCCAAAATGGTTTAAATGCTGCGTATGAAATTACCCAGATGATCAGGGGATTATCGGCACAGCTTGAGACTTCCGCTGGCCGAGCTGGCTACTTCCAGTTTAGTGCTTTGTTAAGTTAAATGGGGAGAAAATGATTTAATTGTGCAGCTCTTCTAGACTTTACAAATGTTATCGGACCGAATTAATTCAATCTCCATGGTGAAACGAGTCGTTTCACAGGGGTTGTGGCTCTTAGAAGAATTCATCCACTGAACGTCTTGTTCACCATGTATATCAATGGGAAAAAGTCTTTTTGGGCCACGGGGCATCACATGACAGTGTAATTACACCGTTTGGCTACTACAAAAATTGTCTTTAAAGCCTGATGCACTTCCTGGGGCCTGGAAAATTATGGTAGCATTTTTCAAAATCATTTTGAACTTTTATAGGCCAAACAATTATTGATTTATTGGGAAAATAATCAACCGATTAATTGATAATGAAAACAGTTTCAGCCCTATTTGTAACATAAAAATGTTGATGTCAACGGAGGTTCAGGAGAATTTATCTAACCTAAAACTCCTCCATAGAGTAGGAAAACCTATGTGTGGCTAATATTACTGGTAATACCTGATTGTGTGACATGTCAGGACCAACATTAGCCAAGTTTATAGGCTTGGAAGCAGTTGCCATGGAGACATAATATTCCGACAATGACAAAGTAGAAGCTGACACATTTGTGATCAAGGAAAATTGAAATAATGAAAGGTTTTCCTGCTCAGTACACCTCACTTAACCTACTTAGAACTGTTTGATGATCGGTTGCCATGCAAAAAACTGCAGTACACGTACAATTACCACATTAATAACAGCAATTTTGTTGACTAACACAACATTCCTCCTCTCTGAAATACCTTTGTGTTTGTAACAACTAAGACAATAAGAGGGCTATTTACGAGAAACCGACATTCTTTCACTTCAGCTGCCACATTGGGAATTATCAGGAAGGATAGTGGGACAAATATAGCCCACGGAAAATGAACTGATGCTAACAATAATAAATATTTCAGAAGACTATACTCCCTGAAACAACAGACTAAAAGTAGAAAGAGGAAAGACTGAGAGTCACAGTGAATGAGTGTACAGTCGAGAGAGAGAGCCAAGTGAAGTGCCATTCAAGTGTCCCAGTGGAGAGTCAGTGTTGTCAGAGAACAAGCTTGAGCTGGAACCCTGGAAGGCTTTCATCTGAAGGAAAATGTCAAATATTCACTCACACAGTTCAACAGGGCCAAAGACCGTAAAGAGCCCGATCTGACTCCCCCCTGGCAAATCTAACACGGACTGAAACTGGTGTCACAGCTCAGCCAGCCACAGCACAGCCTCCACATCATGCTGTACTGTACCATATTTGGTATGTTTAACACACTAGAGGCAGCTTGTGAAGAGCTGCGTGCCAAGAGAGGATAGGTGACCTGGGTTGACACAGGTTTAATAAGTTTTGTGATAAATCAGACAGCAACAGACCTAATTTTTCAATGTCAGGGAATAAATCAGAACTGTTAAAAAGGACTCAGATGTGGCTATTCGGGGTCTAAATGTCAGAGAGTCAATAGCAAGTGTCAGTCACTGCAAAAGTCTTTAGCAGAGACCTTCTTCTCAAAGGTCTGCAATAAAAATTAAGCTCTCAAGTCTGAGGGCAGCCCTGTTTGACAATATAACTGATAAAAAGAGGGGTCATCTGTGCAAACTACTTAAAAAAAGTTAGTGTATGTGTTATGTGTGTATTAATTTCCCATGTAAATCCACTAAAATAGTCTACAAAATAAAAGATCTGGATCGGTGTATGCTAAAGAGACGGTATCAATGGGTGAGTTTTGCCTTTTTTGTAGGGAACCCAAATATCTTCAAAACATGTGCCAACAAAAACTGAAGCAGGTTTACAGAAGAATATCTTACAAGTGACAGATTGAGTCTACAGAGAACAGTTTTTGTTGAGACGGCTGGTAAATTTAGACAAAAGACAACAAAATCAATATGGCTTAAAGAATTTAATGTTTCTTCCTTCAGGCTGTTTTGAAAACACAACGGCTCCCAGGAATTTACTTTAAATTTTCAACACTAGCATATCTAGCTAAAAGGATAAAGTCTGTGTGTGTGTGTGTGTGTGTGTGTGTGTGTGTGTGTAATAGCTGGAAGAGATTTTGTCACAGCTATTATGCTTCACTGTCTACAGGGCTGGTAACCTAGTGACTTGGGAGTCAAATGGAACAACAGTAGCCCAAACAAAACCTCTATAGTATGTGCATACATTAGAGTGTCACACTTTGAAGTAAGTCTACAAAAGTTTTATTTTAAGTAGTAAGTGAATTTTGCAATCCTGTCCTTTGCTGCTCCAATTATTAACAACAAAACCATGGCAACTGGGATGCCAGTTTTGGTTAATTAATTAAGAATGCTAACTAACAAGAGGCCTTTCCTTTTAGTCCCGTGCTCAATTGGCTCAATGAGCTTTAGTGCCAAATTTCAAAGTGTTATTATATTAACAGTGAAATATTCATGTTTTTTTATGTAAATGTCTCGCCCTTTATTTTATTTTCTGTTGGCCTGGCTGACAGAAAGCACCTAGCTGTGTTACCATGTGGGAACACAGTACTCACCGCCCATCCTCTACTCTCCACTGGTTAGCTTACATTAGCCTCTGTACTGTGCACCATCCAGGTTGGGTGGAAGCTAGCTAGCAGCACCGCCCATTTAGCGATTACAGCTGGTTACTGCGGAAACATGGTAGCTATCCTCCTTTCTCCCCCCATGAAGCCTGTGAGTAAGCAACTTAATTTAAACCACAAACCAGCATGGTTAACTAGGTTAGCACAACTAGCCTTGCTGACGCTGCTAACTGTGCTAACAGAGCCAGTTAACAATGCTAAAGGGGTTTAGCGGCCCAAAAATTAAGCTACTTACTTTACAACTTGGGAATTTAGGAGGATACTAAAGGGTTGGCACAATGTTTCCATGGCAACGCTGTTGGGTTAGGACGGCATTACTAGCAGCACTAACCGCCGGATGAGCTATACCGCCAGCTAGCTCCCACCAGACCTGGTTGGTGCACAGTGCAGTCAACTGTAGCAGCAAAATTAACCTATAGACTGGCACGCATAGCCGGTCAAAAATATTATCGGTGTTGACGTCCCTTATGGCAACAAATCTGTCACGTTTGACAACCGGCTCGAATACTTCGTGCTGAGCATTTTATGAGGGTTATTTTCAGTCAATACTAATTCAGAAAGTAGGAAACTAATATTTCTTTACATGCAAAAATTGGATTTACTTCTACTCCAACTACCTTAATTCTAGTATCTGAAAGTTAAAGCACTATTTGTTGGCCACTACAAGGGGGCAGAACAACCTGTAGATACAGCATTGGCACATCACCACAATGTAAAGTTGATATGGCAAAGTTGCTGACAATTAGCCATTTACACATCCAGAAGATGAAACAATAATACTAAAGATAATAAAGGTAATTTTCAGTGCCTTCCACGTAACGCAGAGACACTTTACATGCAAAAACAAGCACAAAAATATGTTAATGGAAAAGCCTGGAGTCTTAGGAGTAGATTTAAAAACAGAAATGGACGGATTAAGGCAAGGAGAGTACTTCTGATTAATTTAAGATCAGTATTCACTTTTTTTTTGGACCAGTTTTAGTGTTAACCAACTCCTGAAGGAAATTGTTTGGTACTGAGCAGGTAGTGAACAGTGGGCTTATCTTTAACAGCTGTCTGCTACTGATACTAACACTGTCCAGAGTAAAACAAAGACGTTAATTTGTGGGATAAAAAAATAAAACAATGAGCTGAAAGATGCTAAAGTGCTCTAGAGCTGAGAGGCACTAAAGAATAATTCTCTAAAGGTTCATCCGTTTCACATCAACCTTTGACCCATTATGAAAATAGAAATATTGATTAGGTTTAACATCAGATCAGGACAAGTTATTTGTTAGCATCCACAACAATTGATGATACAGAATTGCTTTTTAAAATGTAATACATAAATCCCACATACAGACAGGACAGCTGACAGAGAGACAATTGCGCAGGTAAGCTTAGTTAACAAAAAAGCAAAGATGTATTGTCGTGGAAAACAAAACAACAACAACAACAACAACAACAAAAACAGTGGAGCTGTTAGAAAGAGAGGCAGTCAGACAGACAAGCTGAGTAGAGAACAAAGACCTTTAAGGCGGTGTGTAGCACAAGTGTTAAACAAAGCTACCTGTCAAACTGCTGTCTGCAAGAAAGTTAAAAAAAAAAAAAAACCTTAGATCTCCACAGCTAGACGGCACACATACCAAAATACACACACTTACTTTTCCTTCTCTTTCAAAGCCAGGTTAGACATGATAGAAAGACAGGCCTCCTGTATTAGCCCTTAAAAGCACCAGACTAACATCAAAAAGACATCAGAGGGGACTGCAGATACACAGATGCACATATATATATATATATGTACACACACACACACACACACACACACACACACACACACACACACACACAGACCTGCTAACAAAGCCTGGGAGATAGCTGATGTAATTGGACTGTAAGTTCCACAGAGCAGTGAGTTGCCTGGTGAGGAGTTTGGAGGCACGCAGCTGGCGCTGGGCATTAATATTGAGCAGAGAGCCTCAGGGCAAGGCGCACTTTCACCCAGCAAAATTTGGACTCTCTTTGTCTCCCGGCACAGATAAGACAATATGGACACAGTCAGGTTAGAGCCAAAGCCGACCTGAGGAGCTCTGCGTCTGGAGCAACAACCGAGGTCAGAGAGGGACATGCACTGCTGAATTCATTAAAATGATTTTATTTTTCACTGCTCTGTAATGTGGTTCATGAAACTTTCTACATGCAATTACAAAATGTTCTTTAGTTTTTGTAGTTAAAGGAAAATCCTCTATTTTCTAAGACCAAAACCAACAATGTAATAGTCCATCTTACAATACTTTTCTTATCCTGTCAGTGACTCTGAGCTTCAAACCAAGTTTCTCTTAATGAGGTCTGTCTGTCTGTCTACAGCTAATCTAGTAGTAGTAGTAGTAGTAGTAGTAGTAGTGGTGGTAGTCATTTTTATTCCAAACATGCAAATGATATATAACGTATATATGAACAAGTAAAACAGAAATAATAAAACAAAAATGGAAAATCAAGACAATTTTAGAAAAGAAAACAGCACAATAATTTCACTTACATGTCCGAAAAGGGGTGGGAAGAAGTACAACTTATTTAATCCTGCCCCTTCTCCATAAAATATTAATAATAGTTATTTATCTCCCTATTTTCCTTTTACATTACTCTTTTCTTATTTATATACATACACACAAACACATATGTATACACATACATACTGTATGTACATATATACAAAAACATACAAGTACACATTCACACACACATACTCTTTTTCTGCTACATTTCTTAATTGTGCTGACAAAATATAAAATATATATATAAACAACAATGAACACATGGTGACAATCAATAACCCTCATCCCTGTATCTTGTGAAAAACATTTTTCTATGTGTTTTTGAACTGTTTTATGTTTGAATTTCTCAAACTACTGGACCAATCAGCCTAATATTTTCTGTGCACATTTATAACTGTACCTCTGATGGTTGTGGTGATTCACAATTGTTGAAAAAGCTGTTTTACTGACTGTTTTATATCACCACTTACTGCTGACTCCTCACTCCTCTTAACTGGCCTGTAGGGGACACAAATTTCCAGAAATGTGTTCTGCTAAAAACCAACAAGCCTTGCCGTCTGTTGCATCTGCAATTAATTCCATACCCCTATACCATAAGACCCACTTAAGGCATGATACCAGATGAATAAGTGAATTGTTTTCTTTGCTAGCTATACCTAACCCATCTTGACATCTTGTAGGGAGCGAGGAGGGACAATTCAACTGGGTGCAGCTACATTTTGTTCTAGTTCTGTATCATACCACGCCAGGAGAGTTTCAGAAGCAGAGCATTTTGCCTGCCAAATTTTGTACACAGATTTTGCTGATACGGTCATTTCTCCTTGACATTTGTGCTTCTGCTTTGAGTAGGTTTGAGTAGTAAGTAGGCAGTTAAATGTTTCCTTTTTTTGTCTGTTTTGGGCAAGTTTATTTAAACAGCACATTTCAGACACTAAGGCAACTCAAGGCATTTAATTGTGTTTATTGTTGTTATTTCCTTCTTTGTTGTGCTGCAGCTGACAGACAAGTTAATCCTGTTTAAAATCTAGTCATGAATGACATAGATCAAAGATCTGTGGCTGTGTTTAAGTTATTAAAAATACAATCATCCTCCTAATTATACAGTTTCTTTTAAAACAAGCTGTGGTGCCTCTGCTGGAAATACGAAAATTGTCTTGAGCAGAGGTTCTCAACCTTTCTTGTGTCAAGGACCCCCACATTGATTCACATTAGGTCATGAACCTCCTTTGCTTAGATTTCACTTCAGGGATCTCCATCTGAGAAGATTTTGGTCGTTAGAAATGACTCAGACAAGACTTCTTTATTTGAAAGTTACAGTTAAGCCATGGAGGAAGTGAAAACTATGATCATAATAGTCAGTCTTATGACTCATACTCACATTGGATCCCCGGACCCCCTGGCTGAGAGCCACCGGTCTAGAGGCTGTCATCAGCTCAGGCTGTCATGCTGCAGCTGGAATGCGGCCGTCTGGCGGAGATTTGCACTCTACTGAATGCACTATCCTGGTTTGGGACTGTTTTCAGTGGCGGATAAATGCAGAGTTGGTGCTGATATGGTAATGAAGGAACAATGTAAGGCTTAGTTAACAGGGTCAGTTACTGGTTTTCTGTTGGCTTTATCGCCATAACTCAAATACAGAATACCACCAGATCTATCCTTTAAATCTTGCATGCTATGCTAGGCTAACTGTCTTCAGTTCTATTCAGAGATGAAGTCTAATGGGAAAGCCTGCAGCCCTCCAGCCTCGCCCAAGGTAACTCTTGGTCTTTTCATGCTGCTGAGCAGAGCAAAGGCCAGCTACATCCGAATGCCACATTTACAGCACGCTTGCTGGAGCTGTAATTAAAAAACAGAGTACACTATGCTGAGATGCTTGGTATTTCACAGCCTGCGCCGGGGAAAAAAGGAAACTGTTTGGGTCAATAGCTTTTTAATCAGAGCATTTGCTGGAACTGTTTCAAAATGAGTGCAAAAGCCTTGAGGTAGACCTAAAATATTGGGCTACAACAAGCTGGTCCGTGTGCTGGCAATGCAAGTTTATTAATTACATTGGTTTTAAATGGTTATTCAGCACACTTCAGCGCATTACTGGAGCCACCTTCTTATTTGCAAACTCACTAAACTATAACTGCAGCTGCAGTGACCAGTGATGCAGTAGTGAATGATCAATTCTACAACTAACTCCACTGCATCAGAGAGGGACAAAAGTGACTATATTGGAACATATCAAATTAAACAAATTAGCTCTTAACTTAGCAAAAGAAAAAACATTTCCTCCTCCCTCCTAACAGGAAGAGAAAATCAGAGACAAAACTGCATAAAATGAGACAAAAAAAACCAAAAAAAAACAGGAGAATGAATGACAGGAGAACAAGTTAGAGATATGAACAGAGAGAGGAAGCTGAACAAAAGGCATGTCAGAGTCAACTGCTAATCTGTGATTAGATAGCACCACGGTTTGATAATACTCAAATGTGAGAGCAAAGGGAGAGACTCTTGTTCTGCTTCCTCTGTCACTCAAATATGCGTGTGTGTGTGTGTGTGTGTGTGTGTGTGTGTGTGTGTGTGTGTGTGTGTGTGTGTGTGTGTGCCTGTGTGTGTCTTTGTGTGTGGGAGTATATTAACAAGGCAAATAGCTTCTTTGCCTTATCTTCCTCGCAGGGGGAAGAGATAAGGTCCAATGAGAGCAAGGTCTCTGAAGCAGCCTGGCTCCCTTCAGCCCAGCTGACAGGGATAAGAAGCAAAAAAAACACATGAACTCTGGGGACATTTCTGTGTTTCTAACAATAACCTGCTGCTGATCTGTCAGGCAGCAACCCCAGGGACACATCCGCATATTTGCTGGACATATTTAAAGGTTTAATAATACTACACATAGGGTCCCAAGATACTCTAGGAATTTTCCACCAAACAATATGTCAACAGTACTATTTAATATTGCATGTAAGGGTTTGTAATACTGAACCCAGGCTGTACACTGTCTTCACGAGATTCAAGAAAATAGCGTAATATGTCTTTAACAGTTTCCTTAAGATAAGAGAAAGATCATGATCATGATCTTTCTCTTATCTTAAGAGAAAGAGAAAGAGAAGAGAAAGATCATGGTCATGAGTAAATAATAAAAATCAAAACACTGACTGCGAGTACGAGGCAGGAAGCCACACTACATCCTCCGTTAGACCCCATCGTTGCATCATCCTGATAAAAATACTGCATTAACATTTATCTCCCACTGTAAGCAGGAATGCTAATGCCATGCTTATGCAGTGTGCATCATTTTCACACCACACTGCTGCCTCTTCACCTGCTGCAACATTAATGTTTCACTGTATTTCTATGAAATAAATCTACTCTGCTTTGCAAGCTTGCAAGTGTTTTCTCACAGATTAACACACAGCTCACAACAAGTGAAGATAAGAAGATGGTGCAAACTAACATGGAGGCTATTTTGGGGGGCTTTTTTAATCCTTTACTGCACACATCTTATTTTGGAGTTGAAAGATATCCAATCCTGCTTTTAGGAGGACTGAGGCTCTTTGATAATAGTTTAGTTATTAAAGCAGCTACAAGGAGTTTTTAACTGGTTATGTTTCAGTTTAATAGTGATGCATCTGTATAACCTACATACACAAACAAGACCATCAGCCAAAAGATTGGCCATTTCTATACAGTTATTCTTAATGCCTGTCTGCAGGTCTGATTCCTTGCAAAATCAGATGAAATGAGTTAGGCTACAGCTTGCAGATTGTAAGAGCTTATACATTTTGACAGGCAAAGTTTTGCAGTGAGTAGTACATTAGTCACTTAAAAGGAAGCAGGAGAAGGTCTTTCTTTGGAGAATTTTATTCTTAACCTTATATTTTGTGGTTTCACCTGATACTGGGTCAGGATCAGCAAAGAGAAACGTAAAAAACTGACCAAAGAACAACAAAATAAACCTTGGTCGGTCACTGAACAGATGAAGGGACTAGCAAGATATCTAACATTAAAAACGCAATGCTGAAGTGGCCCTCTTTCTCTTGAACAGGTATGCCCCCTAATAGTCAACCAAACTTTGGTTGACTAGAAAGGTCAGCAAGATTTCATTGGTCCCTTAGTAGGAATTTAATCTGAAAGGACAGACACAGAAGTGGCCACCCTCAGCTGTCGGACAGGATATTACAAAGGCTAGTTAATAACATGTCGGGCAGGAAATCCAAAGTGTGGGATCATTTTGAGAAGGTGAAGGACGAACCCAAGGTGATATGTAAACTCATCTTCATTGGTCGGCTACAAACATGACATATCATCTGAAACATGTCAGTAGCTACATGCCCATTAGCCACTTAGCACAATCATTACTGCTTTGCCGACAGCGTCATTAACAGGCGGCTCGCTCAGTGTGTGACGTGCACTTGTAGATAAAATATAGGCCTATATTAATGAAGGTTCATTAGTACGGTTTTGTATTGGTCTGTAATGTAGCACAGTGTTAACAATGTTACTGATACTATTCTTTCTCACACCTTCAACTCAAACCATTGTGTTGCCCCGCCCAAAATATATAATTAAATTAATATCGTAAACATACAGGCAACTAGTCGACTAATGGCCCTAAATGATGACTAGTGGTTGACTAGGAAAATTCTTAGCTGGGGGCCGCCCTAGTAATATGTCTGTTTTATTCATGAAATACACAGTGAGACGTGGCTTTACATTAATATATGAATTTATGCCACCACAGTTCTTCTACACCCTTTGCACATCTCAGAAGTTTCAGCTCTGCAACCGCAATACACTAGTGGCTAGATGCCACTAAATCCCACCACAAGATCTTTCAGACACAAGGTGGTGTATTCATTGATATAACACTACTGCTTTTGTCCACAGAGGCTGCCAATACCAACAAAGATGGAAAGGTCCTTGTAGTTGCTTTGAAACATTTACATTTTTTACCCTCAAATTTTCCTGTCCTGTGCCTCTACAGTGACTGAGTCGGCTTTATATTTTGAAATGATAAAAAGATAAATCATTCACCAAACTAAGTGGAATTTTCAAGGTAATGAAGTGGACAGTTTTGGTTACAGTGTTGCATCTCTGTGCTAGACTAGTCGAGTCAAAGCATAATAATGTTTCTGCAAATACAGAGGCTGCTGAGTGATATTATCCTGCTGAATGGCACAATGCAGTAGTGTCTCTTTTGCTGTTTGCATTTCCAAATAAGATGATCTGAGAGGTGGATATGAGGGTGCTTAGTAAAAGAGTAAAAATAGTGTACAAAATAGAACACAAGAGAAATGAAGAGGTCTGAAAAACATCTTCCTTTACCACTGTTATTAAGTTTAATTCTTGACAGCTGTATCATGAAATTGACGAACTGAGGATGAGGAGGAAGACCTTCAGCTTCACTGAAAAGATCACCTGTCTGTTGCTGCATATTACTATTACCTCTTGTTCCATTCCTGTCCAAAGAACACAACGCAACATGTTGATTTTTGTGAGTTATGGCTGTACAGCTGCTCCTCTCCAGATTTCTAGCTTCAGTTTCTCTTGTTCAGGTAATAAATATTGAGTTTTTGTGTTTTTCTCCCTCTCCAGGAAAGATGTTGGCATACAGATGGCGTTATGATAGCAGGTGTCAATACAACTTGTTTATTTGTTCTCCACTCCAGCCCGGAAGGAGAAAGTTGTAGAGGAGTTTTGTGCTTCACTCGTAAGCAAATCCTCTCATTTGGCTGCCCTGATCACAGCAGCACTTCTTTTCCTGGTGGTTGGGTATTTTTGATCGAGGTTCAGATGTTACACAACATGAATGGCTTTACACAGACCAATACGGCCTCCTGCTCTGTGCGTGTGTGCTTGTGTGTGTATGAAGACACGGGACAGAAAGGGGAGCGAGGGGGAAAATAAAGCAGAGTGCGCTGTAGCAATTACACAGTCTGTCAAAGCACGGTGGGAGGAAAGGCTCGGTTCCTTCTCCGACCAAGTGTGTGTAAAGTTGTTAGGAGGCTACAAAGACGGACCTCACAACTGCCTAAATTACACGTGGGCTTGTGAGCACACACACACACGCACGCACACACACACACACACACACACACACACACACACACACACAGCGGGCTGGTGAAGGCTTTGGTAAGCCACAGGAAAGAAGGAAGACTCAGCTCATGTGTGACCCTGTTGACCAAACCAATTTTCCCCTTGTCAAGCAGTCTACTGCTGTGAGTGGCTGTGTGTTTCTGAGACAGAATGGAGAGTAAAGGAGTGTGTACTAATAATGGACTGAGGGAACAATGCAGCTGACTGGTCCAGAGGGAATACAATACAAGATCGTAGACACACACAGTTAACCCAGAATGAAAGGTGTGTGTGTGTGTGTGTGTTTGCATGTATAACACAACGTGGATTATTACAGCCCCATTTGCTGTCTGCTCAGTAGACTAATCCCATTACATCAGACTGTTGAGATGAACAGCAACTGTAGCCTGTGGGCACTGACATGGACGATGAGATTAGGTGCAATTTGGAGTTCATAGCTGTTATATCTAAATAAGAATTCAACTGCATTGCTTTATGACGTACTGCAGAAGTGGAAGCGTTCAGATCATCTACTTAAGTAAAAGTAGAAATACTAAACTCTAAAAATACTCCATTACAAGTAAAACTCCTAAATTCTAAATGTTACCTAAAGCACAATATTTCCTTCTTAAGTGTGGTGGTGGTAAAATTGCATAAAATGAAAATACTCAAGTACCTCAAAACTATACTTACAGTAAGTACAGAACTTGAGTTAATATATTTAGTTACTTTCCATGACAGTAACTACACAGGTCAGGCTTTTTTCAATGCACTGTTTGTATGTATATCTACAAAAAGTACCTGCGTAATTATGAGCCAGTAATCCATAAAAAACCCGCCTAGCCATGAAGGCTGCAATCAAGTGACAAATGCGCTGACGGGATTGGAGAAGGAAGTACTAGAAAGGGTGAAAGTCCGTGTAGGGAGGCAGGTGATCTGCTTATCTGGTGCCGGGTAAAGCACCCCAGATGTCCCTCTCCCTAGCAACACTTTCCAGCTCCTCCTGGGGGACCCCAAGGCGTTCCCAGGACAGATGAGATATCCAATCCCGAAAGCGTGTTCTGGGTCTGGGCAGGAGGCATCCTGATCAGATGCCCGAACCACCTCAACTGACCCCTTTCAATGCGAAGGAGCAGCAGATCTACTCCGAGCTCCCTCAGTATCTCGGAGCTCCTCACCCTATCTCTAAGGCTGAGCCCAGACACTCCACGGAGGAAACTCATTTCAGCCGCTTGTATCCGTGATCTCATTCTTTTGGACGCTACCCAGAACTCATGACCATAGGTGAGGGCTGGGATGTAGATGGACCAGTAAATCAAGCTTTCAATCAAGCTTTGCCTTCCGGCTCAGCTCTCTCTTCAATACGATGGTCCTTTACTTTCGTAAACTTAACGTAAGTTTATGTTAATTACATAACTTTACATTAAAGTTCACAACATGATGTCGCCCAATGCTTTTTCCTTCCCTAAACCTTTATGCAACTTCAGTTTTGTGAACCTAACCTACATAACTTTATGTTAAGAATATAACTTTACATTAAATGCATAACGTGGCGACGCCCAACCACGTTTCTTTTCCTAAACCTAAACTACTTCACTTTAAGTTAAGTTTGAACATGAAGATGCCCAAAAATGATTGTTTTCCTAAACTTAACTTGTCCGATAGGGGTGCTAATTTCTTACATATCATATGAACCACTACATGACGATAGATTGCAGAGGTTGATACCTTTTGTAGGTAAATTAAAGTATCCTAAAATCAAAATCAGTTAATCCAGCACATTTCTGGGAATAAACTTGACTGATGATTGAAAAGAATTCGGTCATAGGACCATAATGATAAATCATTCAAGGTATCCGTTTGGAAAGCCACATCCTGGATGTTAACACACATGTATAATCGTGTCTGGAACAGAACAGAGAACAACTTTACACATCAAATGAAAGTAACAAGGCTGTCAACAACAGCCTTTCTCAGGGGAGAACATACTGTATCCACTGAAAGCTCTCCAACTACAAAGAGCCTGAATAAGAAAAATCTACAGGAAATGAATTCTTAATGGACTGTGTAAAAGCAAGTGGAAGCCATATGACGCTTCTAACCTTGTCCTGAATTCAAATTCATCTGAGAGTCACACATTCTTTATATGGTGAGACAAAGAAAAACCCATTGACCTCTACAAAACCTTTTAAAAACAAGGTCAACGTCACTGTCAGAGGAGCAATTAAACCTGACACAAAAGCTTTTACGGTAGGTGAATAGACCGTGCTAATATAGTTATCCTAGACACTCACTGTCTGTTGCAAAGACGCAAATCTCTCAGTTATTACATTAATATCATGTAGTCAGGGCCCTCGGTGTTCAGCCAGTGGATCCTAATGCAATGTGTGAACATGTGTAAGCAAGGGAGTGTTTGACATAAAGATGAAATACAGATAGTGTTTGACTTGTTTCTTGAATCTTGAGTGGAGGGAACCATGAACTGGCGTAAGATTGACATCGGTCTTTATTCACATCGTTGAGAAACAATGTCTTAAATCAATTAGAATGTATTGCTGATTGTAGTTTTAATTGTTTCTCTTTGATGAATCTTGTGTTTTCTTAAAATAACCCTCTCATACCTCAAAAAATACAAATTAGATACAAATTTTTGGCCATACCTTCGAGTACTAGTCTATTTCTTCCTAAGTGCTAGTTTACTTATCGCACCATGCATCACTTTAATCTGTCCTTATCATAACATATGATACACCAGCTGTCTCTGAGTGGCATACACATGTTAACACAGTAAAATGGCTCATTTAATCCATTTAATTGCTGTTTCCTTTTGCAGTCTCGTGTGATCAGTGATCCAATCCAATTATTTTATCTCTGCATGACCTTTACAATAACAAACGTGTGTGTGATTGTGTGTGTACTCCATCTCAATCTGTTGAGTCATTGAACAGAGTTCCTTATCTAAAGTGGTTTTTGGTCAGTCCACCTCAGAAGGAAATACAACCGTGTGGCATTGTTACAAATGCTTCAAATCCCTATGAGGCAATTTCACCTTTTTTTTTATGTCCGTGAGTGTGTGACTTGTGTTTAATCCAACAGCCTTTTCATTATCTAATTAATTACAGCAAATAAAGAACAGTTATACTGTAATCTGACAACACAGTGCCCAATTTACATGGCAAAATACATCTTTATAGCTTTGACAAGCTCATATATTGCATTTTTAGCCAAATTCCCAGTGAAGCTCTCCATATTTCTCTACTAAAACCTCCAACTGTCTCTAGCTTTGACAGCAACTTTTTTTGTCATTCATATTTTATTGGACTTTAGTTGTGTTACAAGAGCAACACAGAATAAACCCTGACAGTGTCTTGTTCAATGTGGCCTCTGACTGACTTTCCCCTGGCTCTAGGAATAACTACAGAGCTCTATTTTAGAGTGGATTTTTTTTTCTCTTTGAAGTTACTGTGATGTAAGCTTTGTACTCTTAGATGCACTACAAAGACCTGCCTTTGTTTATACCAATTACAAAAGAGACACCAACTACCTTTCACTTCTTTAATGAAACTTGATGAATTTTTGATAGTCATCACTTCGTGGTGTCTGTAGTGCACACATTCCTGGCATGAAAAATACAATGTTGGGTCTGGTGGTGCTGAAGTGGTTGGTCAACTTATCAATTCTAAATCCAGAGAAAATTCATCCACAACAAGTCTGGTAACGGATTTATCAATTCAGTCACCAAACATTATCATCATTAATTATGGTACACATTTTTCATTATTTTCTGACCCCCCCAGCCCCCACTCACTAAAAGACGTATAACAATACTGTTGTTCATTCAGTGTGTCCAGATTTTTCCTTAGTCATTGGTTAAAGATCCACACAGTTTAATATATTCATCGCCATACTTGGATTTGGCCATGTCTCAAGCTAGTTTGCCGTCTCTGACTCATTCTACAGCAGAAACCTGCACTTCAAAATAAAAACTTTGTGCTGGAAATTCACTGGACTTTAATTATACTGTGTTTTGTACAACTTGACAGGTTTGCAATCTCTTGCGGTCCATTCAGAGTGGACACGTGACCCACTTTTGGACCAGGACTCACCAGTTGGGAACCACTGTATTATGCATCCCATTTAGGGATGTCAACGGATAACCATTAATTGCTTAACTGCAACAGTATTTCTGACCGGTCTCAACCTATAGATTTATTTATTTGCTACTTATTTTACTGCTCTGCACACCAGCTGGGCCTGGTGGGGGCTGATAAGCTAGTGGCCCCACTCATTCAGCAATTGCAGCTACTAACGCCATACCAACCCAACAGCATTGTTGTGAAAATATTGTGTCCAGCCTCGGGGTCTCCCCACCGGTTGCCTCAGTGAGTCACTTTTGAGCTGCAAACTCCATTTTGGCCTTGCTGTAAGGTCTGTTAGCACCATTAGCAGTGTCATCATGACTGGTGGTGCTAACATAACTAGCTAATAGTAGTGACCGGGGGATGGTCACCATATTTCTGCATCAACGCTGTTCCGCCACTGGGATGGCATTGCCACCTCGGTGGTGCTCAGTTCAGAGCAGACATTAACATCACAAAACATTCAAGTTTCACCACCTCTACATGGGATAGTGTTTTAAAGTGTAGTGCTAAAGCTCACCAAGTCAAAGGCTGGCCTGACTAGAAGGAAAGGGCTCTTGTACTTCATGTCATTTTGTTTTGTTTTTTTCCTTAAAAATTGTGTTGGGCGATTGAAAGCAAAATTAACTGAAATTGACAGCCCGAAAGTAGGCATGTACAGAAACTTCTTAGCATGCAATGGGGCACAGACTCATGAGCATGCAGTAAGTTTTATTCATAGTATGCCATTGTTACTTCTGTTACAGCATTTATTCAAGTGTTTGAGTGACATCAAAAACTATTCTGCATATCAGCAATTAACCAAAGGGGAAAAACTTAAGAAAGAGGGTCGAACAAGTGGAGTCTGATGACCTGAGGTAAATTGGACAGAGTGACTGTGTGCATCATATCGGTCAGACTGTACTATTTCCTCTTCTCTGTCCTCAATCCTTCTCCTTCCATCTGTAGCCCTGCTCTCTTTCCTCAGAACAGATTAGACCAGTCTAAAAAAGAGATTAAGATAGATATCCAGAAAATTCATTGTCTACGGTTGGTAAATAACCTTTACTTGGCTGTGTGTGCGTGTGTGTGTGTGTGTGTGTGTGTGTGTGTGTGTACGGATATGTGTGTAGATGTGTAAGGCGCTTTACTTGGGCGCAGCAGGAGGATAGCAGAGATGGCCATAAGGAGAAAAGGGATGGAGGCGGTTGTTTTTCTCTTTCTGTCCCTCCAGCAAAGCCAATTTTCTCACTGAGTGAATGGGATTTCCTGCGGATAGACGATAGAAGCTGTCTGTCGGCTCCGCCCAATGCACTACAACACCGTGTGTGTGTGTGTGCGGCTCAGCTGTCAGTGGTCAGCAGTGCAGGTTGTTGTGCTGACCTGCGCAGCGGGAGGTCAGAGATGGGATTACACTGTGGGCAGCTTTGTGTCAATGAGCTTGCCCCCTGCCTGTGAGAGATTGTGTCTGTATCAGAGCCAGGTATTGATAGAAAGTGTTAAGTTTAAATACTTTAATATAGATGGAGGGACATCCATCCTAATAACCTAACGATGCAGGGACATATGCGAGAGAGAATGAGGGCCCAGCGTCTTACATATGTCACCACACTGGAAGGTGGAGTGAAAATTTGAGTGTCATGGAGACAGGTGGAGAAATTCCTGCTGTGCTAGACTGATGCGCCAAGTCAAACCAATCCAAGACAAGCCAGCACATGAGCGTGGAAAAAGGGTATTACAGTGTTGTGCGCTCTGTTGTTTACACAAAGATATAGTTGTGTAACAAATGGAAAAAGAGCCCTAGAGAGAGAAGTTCAAACCCTGGCTCCTTTCTCACCTCCACACAGCTAACCAATAGCGGCTTAAAGTGGGTGTGATGTCGGATTGTTGTTTTCAGAAAGTTACATCATCATTTATATAGTGCAATCACATCCACAGTTTGATCTGTTCGACGTGAGCCACAGCGGACGCTTTACTGTCAAGCCGTCAAGTCGGAGATTTCTCAATTTGCGATGAAACCCTGTCGAAAACCCTTGGCTCATTTCCTGTAGGTCTTTTGAATTACGTTCTCACTCCTACACTCACATTTTTTAGACATCTCAGTGTGGGTATCTGCTGCCTCCTGGGTTTTAGCTGCATTGATCTTACAAAAGGTAAAAACTGAAGCAAAGGAGGAAACTCTCCCACAGATCCATCTATCTACGATGTCTTTGTAGTTTTTTTCCAGGTACATGGAGGGGAATGCAACCGATCCCACCATGCATTAAGCAGAAAGTACAGACACGCTCTTGACAGGTCACCTGTCTGTGAACATAAATGCGTGCAAGGCTCTTATGTGCAGTTTGAAGTCCTCAATTCACCTGGGTTGAAACTGTGAGAGGAAGCCAAAACACCCAAAGGGAAATGCAGAACATGAGAAGTGCTTAAATTTTTAATCAGCTGAATCAAATGTGCTCAGTGTCTACGAGTCGTCATATATAGAGAGACACAGATTAAAAAGCTATCACAAAAGTTGTTTTTTTTGTAGGATTACATAAAAACCCTGTCTATACTTATATATTTGTGAAAAAGAAACTTGTACGACAATCGTACAAGATTTCACCATTTGGTGGATGCTTTTAAGTCTTAACTAATCTACAGTGCCATGCCTGCATGTATTTTTAGCATACCAGGTCCCAGTGGAAATCAAACTCTGTCTTTGTCCAAGTGTCTTGCTCTTTAAAAATAATACGCTAAAGTATGAATGGAACGAGCAGTAAGGTGTCAAGATGTTCATCCAGCTTTCCATCCTTCTCTGTTCTTGCCCTCTATCCAGTGGCTGCACAATGAAGTGGGATGGTGTAAATAGAGAGCTGTGGATGTGTGTGTGTCACGCTCGATGGGTGTCTGATTGGACGCCACAGTCTCAGAGGGTGGTCTGTCACTGAGGGTTGCTCTTGGCTGCCTCTTTGTGCAAGCATTTCTGTGTGTCACATATGTGTTTGTGTGTTTCTGCCTGTAGGTGCCCGTTTCACATTCAATTCAAGCTGGGGATTAAGAGGAGTCTGTCTCTCCACTGTATGAGCCTAGCAGAAAATATTAATGTACATTCAAAAGGTACAATCAAATACTGTACTTTAACAACATACCATAATACATGGGCTCGTATGTTATCTCACAAATTAGCGCCACTTAGGGCTGCTCAATGAATCCAAATGTTATTGAAATTCCAATATGGCCAAAAGCGATATCAATCCATCCATCCATTTTCATCTGCTTATCCAAGGATGGGTCACATGGGCAGCATGGGCCAAGCAAAGCACCCCAGACTTCCCTCTCCCTAGCAACGCTTTCCGGCTACTCCTGGGGGACCCTGAGGCGTTCCCAGGCCAGATGAGATATGTAATCCCTCCACCATGTTCTGGGTCTGCCTTGGGTCCTCCTACTAGTGGGACATGCCCAAAACACCTCCAGCAGGAGGCACCCAGGAGGCATCCTGATCAGATGCACAAACCACCTAAATTGACCCCTTTCGAGCCAAAGGAGCTGAGGTAGAGCTATCTCTAAGGCTGAGCCCAGCAACCCCATGAAGGAAACCTATTTCAGCCGCTTTAATCCACGATCTCATTCTTTCTGTCACTACCCAGAGCTCATGACCATAGGTGAGGGTTGAGACGTAGCTGGACCAGTACATCGAAAGCTTTGCCTTCTGGCTCAGCTCCCTCTTCACCACGACAGTCCAGCGCAGCACACACATCACTACAGAAACCGCATCAAACCGCTGATCCATCTCATGCTCCATTCTACCCTCACTCGTGAACAAGACCCCAAGATACATGAACTCCCTCCCTTGAGGCAGTAACTCTATCCCAACCTGGAGGGAGCAATCAACTGGTTTCTGGCAAAGAACCATGGCCTTAGTAAAAATGAAATGCAAAAACCTTACTGGTAAGGTTAAGTTTAGGAAAAGAATCCCCCCCCCCCCCCCCTCCCCCTCAGGAAGAGCAACTGAGGAGGGATCCTTCTTCCAGGACGCACAGATGTGCAATAGATGTCGTACAGAACAGATCAACATAATAAGTTAACAGTAATCCGTATAACACAATGAGACAGACAGAGAGAGAGAGAGAGAGAGAGAGAGAGAGAGAGAGAGAGAGATGCAGGACAGACGGTAATGACAGTAGCTTACAACAACATTAATGAAAGTAATAATATCATAATTAATAATAATATATTAATATCTGACAGTATACATGTGTGACAATAATCATATGTGTATAATAACAGTAGAAGTATGACAAATGCTAACAGCAGCAGTAGGAGGCATCTGGCAGGACCACGGCAGCAGCACAACCACACGTCACACTATGTAACTTGAAATAACTCAATGGTAGTTTTACATGGGACACAAACCCCAGTCTCCTGGTCAAAGTCCTATGTTTGTTTGACTCATCCACCACCACCCCAACCACATTTATACATGGATTTTTTTTTTGCTCTTCATACCACGTGAAATGTCTTCCTTGTTTGTTCCTGTCATACTATGAAAAACAATGGACAAAGTCACACAAAGAATACATATTGCACAACATAAAATGCACCTCATGGGACTAACCAAGTCAGACAAACACTCACTGTACCCTTAACACAACTGACCACTATTTCCACACACTCTGGCTTTGCCCACCGGTTTCTTCAAAGAAAGAAATAACTACCAAACTATCACTGTTCTTTGGCTGCAGCATACCCCTATCCCTGTCACTGTGGGTACCTGACACATCACATCACACATCCCTGATGGTAGCCCCAACTATTGCCAAGAATACTATTCTACTAAATTGGAAAAACAAAAAACAACTCACCATCTTTTAACAGAACAGGTGACACTGGAACTAAATTCAGCCCGAAAAAAAAAAAATCACAACTTCTCAAATCTCTTGAGCTTCTGGTGAGCTAATGCCATAACAAATTCAAACAAATAATACACATCTATACAAACACAAATAGGACCACACACATACACACATGCATCTATTACAAACATATGCACTCTTTAGAGGCAGACATACAAGTGGAAACACTCACACAGACACAAACACACCCACGCATTTATTCAATCATCCACTTATTATTTTTTCTCTTTCCACCAACCATCCTTTGTTTATTTGTATTACTAGTGCTGCCACAAATATCATTAATAACTAAATACTTTTCTGCCCTAACTGCTGCTGCCTTCCTACAGCAATTATTCACCAAACATCCTCTTCATGCACATTAATGGTAAATCCCTCATAGGTCTACTTGGCATGGGTCTACTCGATACAGGTCTACTTGACATTTGTCACAAGATATCAGCCTCTTGGCTCACTCTTACATGGGTTATATGTATGTATTACTTTTTGCAGGTATTAGCACAGTGAGTGAATGAGAACAGCCTGAGCTTCAAACTAAAGTTGTGCACAATAAAATGCTCCAGTAGTGAAAAAGACTACATCCATAAACATGTCCAAGATATAGGAAGTAACCTGGCTTGCTTCCTACATTCCCCTGCAGCTTCTTGTCTCACTCAATCCTCGTCTCACTAAGTCATTTTTCCCCTTCTCAATGTAAAACCATTTTCTCACGCCAGCCATCCACCTATTGTCATGCACTTCTTCTTCTTCTCTCTCTGCTGTATTTTCCATTATCTGAGCCACTGGCTAAGAGCTGGACCACATTCCCCTTTCTTCATGCCTCTTAGATAATGCCTTTGCTCCTCTCGTTCTGTGTTCTCAACAGCCTCCAGACGAGGAATCTGCAATGTGTTTTGGGTACATGTACATCTGGATTTGGTGTTTTTTTTGGATCTGTCTAATTACACTGTGATACATGTTAATTGAGGACAAATGAGGGCAGCTGAGACAGAACACATTTCAGCATGTCAGACACCACATTCCCTCCTATAATTAACGACAATCCTACATTGGAGGCGTTTGACTGTGCTTCTTGGTACTCTTTGGTAAAGTTGCACAGAGATTTTAGTCATACTTGCTCATTAAGAACATTATTATGCAGTTCCAGAGGGGTGCTGGTTGAGGGTATTTTTAACACCTTCATGTGGAGCCAGAAGTGGACACACAGGGAGGTTAGTATCAGTGGAGGAGTGAAGAGGCCAGCTCTCAGACCATATTTGGTTTAATGTCACAGTAAGGCTTTTCACATTTGTGTTTCTTAGCCATGGGCTAACCTGAATCCCAGGCTGGTGAAAGCCCATAGCTAGCTGAACCTCATTTTATTCATTACTCATTATTCATTCACTCTGGGCTAACAGTAAATGTTGGCTTATGAGTCACACTTTAACATTAGAGCCCAGAGTGAACAAACTGCTGATGGCACACAACTTGTTTCAATTTGTTTGGACATGAAACATTTAATTGGCTCTGGCCTCGACTCACTGGTGATCCTAACTTTGTGTTTCTAGGGATAAATCTGCCCTGGACAGGAAGGTGAAAGGTCACACTCGTGTACATCACATGTACTTGTTGTTGCATATTCAGTTGTTTCTTACCTGCATAAAATCTCTACAAAGCTGCCACCAGCACTTGTGAGAAAATGAAGTAAAGGAGCCACATATTGTGATTTCTTTAAGCAAGCAGCTGTTGAAGTTACCACCCTGTCAGCCATATGGTGCAGCAACACATCAAAAACACTGTGTACATCAAGACTCCCTGCTGTTCCCAAACTTCACTGCGAGAACTGTCGACTTGTCTGTAGGCCTGTCAGTCACAATCTGCCTCCTGGTTTCTCTGCCTTGATCTTGGCTCATCTCCTGTTCTGTTTAACACTGCATTTATGTCATATCACACTGACCACAGATGCAAGCTACTGACTGGGAGAAATATTATACATTACAAGCATCTGACTCGTGATTACAGGGGGCATTTGTAGGCTATGGTATCACTTTTCCTCAGAACAGCAAAAGCAAAAAAAGTTTTTCAAAGAACAGGATCACATTCATCTTGAATAAATACCTTTGGACTAGGGATGTGCATTTTGGTTCATTTTGCTCTCAATAGCCCAACACCCATCAACAGTAACAGTGAAATACAAGAGGCCTTTCCTTTTAGTCTGGTGCTCCATTGACTCAGTGAACTTTACCACCTCATTTCAAGGTGCTATCCACTTAGAGATGGTGAAATTTTAATATTTTGTGATGTAAATGTCTTTCTTTTATCTTATTTCCTGACAGACAGCCCTGGTGGTGCCTACTACGCACCCTCTGGTCTCCAATGGTTACCTAACATCAGTCTTGGCCACTCTGCACTGTGCACAATCCAGGTTGGCTAATTTGCAAATCCTAGGATGACGAAGGAATGGCCTACCTTACTCTGCCTTACTTTGCATCTAATTGGCTTACCCTGACATTCTTACCCTGACCCTTACCAATCCAACCAACAAAGGCAACAAGTACTAGCCAGTCATAGGAGTGTAGGACGGGTCATTCTTTCGCGATACTAGGATATGCAAATTTGATGTGGATTGGTTGGGAGCTAGCTAGCGGTGCTGCTCATTTGTGATTACTGCTGGTAATGCCTTTCTTTTGGTGGGTTGGTGTTGCTGTGTACACTGTGCTGTGACACTGTTAACGATGCTAACAGAGCTAATATGCCTAAGGGGATTTAGCAAAACTGAGCCACTTACTAACCGAGGTGACCTGGGAAGGGTGGGCACAATGGTATGCACTGCAGAGTGGCCAAGACTAACTCACCAGTGGAGACCTGAGGGTGGGCAGTGGGCACTAGTTTTCCACATCTGTTTCCCATCAGGTTTGGCTGGTGTGCATGCAGTAAACTGAAGAGTGGCAAAAATAACCTATAGACCAACATGTGTAACTGGTTAATGATTAACTCTTAACATTCCCACATGCTCTGTAGGGAAATATGGGAAATAGTGAAAGTAACTGTGGCAAATCAACACATGAGAATTTGAGAATGAATACAGATGCTGACATGCCCGACTGGCACCTCAGTAAATGAGGCAGGAAGGCAGCCTGATCAGTCTAATAACATAGCCTGCATGGCAGCAGCACCAGTATCCTTTAATGACCCTGAAATCGTGGTTGGGACTGAATCCTAATTAGTTTTGAAAGCTTCAAGGACCCCCACCATAGTCCACTCACAGTCTATTTGAAACAGTTATCATTTCTTGTATGATTTTTATCATGAAGGCCAGGTATTAAAGTGAAAGATGTACGCTTGCCTGATTGCAGATTAGCTTGTCCTGAGGTTTGTGAATATAACTTGAGAAAAACAATCTTAATGGAGATCAATCAATTAGCAGAAGGAATTGGCAAAGTCATGCTGTGCTGTCCTGAGCCAGACTGCGCAGCTTCATGTGCCATCTGATCCATCACTGACAATACAAAGAAAATGAATTAAGGCCTGGCAACAGGAACCTGAAGTTCAGCTAATTCCTGTTGTTCATGCCACAAAAATCCATGGAACAACCACAGTGTGCCAAACCCAGTCAGTCAAAGGCAGATCTGTGCAGTGGTCCGGTGGAAAGCAAAGACAGTTTCTGTTTCTCCACATGAAAGCCAACCGCAATTACTACAATGCTGAGCGGCATCGTCAGCCAGTCATATATCTGGCTAAACAGTGGACCAGCAGTCACACACTAATTATTTCCTTTATGCCTAATGCATGGTCATGATTGATAAACTCCTATGTCATTTGTATCATTTTATTAGTAGGACAGGTTTGACTTATCCCAATCAGAAGGATATATTTGCTCTGGCAGCAGTGTCTAGAATTGTTGCTGGTATTATGTCAAGTCAAGTTAAGCCCCAGCTCTCTGCATAAAGCCCAAAGTCACTGTAACAAATCTACATACAACAAGGACACTGGAGAGGAGGTCCCCATTCAGATGGCTGAAGCTTTTGTATGAAACGAGGACTGTGGGTCTTGACCTCTATTTCTTGAAGTATGTAGTCACTCTACAAAGGTTTACAACGGAAGGATGAATACAGCAACCAGTAAAGCTTTCAATCTATAGTATATATCGACTCTATTTTATAGACTTGACGTACTAGTAAGTCAGTATGGAACAGTACTGAACCAACCAGAAGTACACTTTACACTGTTCACTTCCATTAGTTATTTAAGCTCTTTCTGCTCATGTACTGAACTTATAATTACATGTCTGCCTTCACCTTGAAAGAACAGCTCTTGTTAGAGGGGACCTTTTTATGCTTTTCCTCATTTCCTCTCTGTTACAATGTGGGATGTTCATGTTGAAAGTGGCCAAGGTTTCGAATAATAAAGTATGTAAAAGTATGTAAAAGTAACTCTGAGAGCAAAAAAACCCTCAGTCTTTAGAGCATTGTGAATCAGGGTGCCTACAGATATAATCTAGTTAACTTTAAGACTTTTTAAGACCTTTTTAATACCACCTTAAATGAAATTTAAGACCAAACCTGTAATGGAAATACACATTACATATATATAATGTATTAGGGCTGCAAAGATTAGTCGACTAATCGATGACTAATCGACTATTAAAATAATCGGTCACTATTTTAGTAGTCGACTAATCGGTTTGTGTCTTTTTTCAAATAAAAGTACCCCAAAATACTTTTATTGCAGCTTCTTACACACGCTCCCATGACGATGAACTAAAACCCTTTGGCGTGAGTACGAAACAAGACATTAGATGACATAATTTTGGGGTTTGGGAAAGACAGACCAACATTTTTCAACATTTTAACATATTTTTCGATAAAATGATTAGTCGACTAATCAAAAAAATAATGGACAGATTAGTCAACAATGAAAATAATCGTTAGTTGCAGCCCTAATATATGTGTTGCTGGACTGGATTGTATTACCTTTCTCCTTCAGCAGCTCTCTCCACCTGGGAAAGGCAACCCCAATGCTGACCCTTGTTTTTTTTAATTCGCCGGTCACGCTGCCTTTTTGATTCCCTTTTGCACTTTCTTGGCGACGAGGATTTCGTCTCCCGTGATGCTGCATAATACATGATCCTGCATTATGCTCAAAGAGTGGGACTTTGTTATGCGGCAGTAGTGCCGCTGGCCACTAACAGCTGTTAGCGGCGCAGTAATGCGAGGAAAGGGATGAGGTGTGTGAGGTTGAGGCACTTGTCAGTTGTCAAAGGACAAGACATGATTGGTTTGTTTCAATTTACATCCGCCCCAACAGTCCTACGTTGTAAACACAACCAGCATGGTGAGGAGGGGGTTTGTCAACTCACGTTGCGTGTGTCTGTGTAGGAGCTTGAATGAATACTCCATGTAGTATTGGATGACTTGGTTTCATCAGTGTTATCATAGCTTTTTGGTAGGGATGCACCGAATATTCGGTAACCGAATATATTCGGCCGAATATTGCAAAAAAACCCAAAAAAAAAACAAAACACACATTCGGTATTCGGTGGAATAAGTTAAAAGCAAGGCCGAATAACAGCGGCGTGTTTTGATAATGCAATCAAACAGTGTGCCTTGACGGGCGGAGTAAAATGCCGGCAGTGTGGCGATCCGCCCATCACGGCACTCGCATTTGCGACTAAAAATAGTTTTGAGCGAGCAAAATAGGCTTAAATCATTCAGCACTCTGTGCGAGCAGCCTACAGATTTCAACCAGCAGCAGAAATGAAAGGCGAATCCCACCGATTGTGGGTTGAACGAGGGTCACAGACACAGACAGTAACGTTAATGTACTCCTGTCAAACACGGCGGCCATCGGCTTACCGGGCGACGGGGAATTCGGCTCCAATAATATCCTCTTCTTGGCGTCATGACTGCCCAGAAGTACCTGAACAGCCGAGCCAGCCAAACACAAACCGTACGTGACGTGTCAGAGGAGAAACGAGCCTTTCGCATTTCTCTCTTTTAGTCTTTCAGTGGCAGGTAACGGCCCACAAACCTCACCGCACTTTAGGGACTGTTCATTACTTATGAAGGGACTTGTCAGGGGAGGAGGGTGGCTGGTTGATTTTTATTTTATTTATTTATTTTATTTTGATCCCCCCTATGTTAATCACTTATTGATGCTGTTTTTGAAGTATGAATAAGTCAGTAAGTAATTTATTCCATTGAAATATCATTGATGTATTATAGAAATGATTTATCTTTTTATAAATGACAAAAGGCACATCTGTCTCATTTTCGCTGTGGTAGCGTGATACTACTCAGAACCATGATATTTTCATTGGTATCATACAGTGGGTCCCAATTTTAGTACCGTGACAACACTAATCTGGAGGGGGTTCATCTGCAAAAACTAATGAAAAACTAAACAATGATGTTCGGTATTCGGTACTCGGTATTCGGCCAAGCGTTTAATAATATTCGGCTTCGGCCACAAATTTTCATTTCGGTGCATCCCTACTTTTTGGTACACAGCGGCTACAGTTGTTGCAATATGTGTTTGAAACAGTGAGGCGCTAGAGTGCGCCATCTGTTTGAATATGATATATGATTTCAACGTTAGATGGGAGAAATTCCTACACACTGTGGCTTAAAGACATTCTAAGACTTTTTAAGGACCTGTAGGTGAATACGTCTGTTCATGACAGATTTATTTCTATGGTCATTCACTCCAGGTGCGCTACTGCAAGTGTTTACACTGTGTACGTACAGGGGCAACATGTAGCTACATGCTAACATCAGGGAAACTTACTTTTTTAATTGCAGATGCTAATTTTTTTCTGAACTTCTAATTATATTCCTGTTGAAATGTGTCTAGTTGTGTTAAGAAGCTTTTAATAGTGAGTCTTCGTAATAGAAAGTGCCGCTTTTATCTGTTACAGCCATTCCCTTGCTGCAATGACGGGGGGACTTAGAGAACGCTGACCAATAAGAGCAGCCTGGACTTTTCAAAACGGCGGCTTCAAGAGACAGGTGCTAAAACTAAGTGTCTCAGAGGACAGATACAGGTGTTCCTGCACAGACAGTATGAGTAAAATAAAGTGGTTTTTGAACATTAACACGTGGATATTCTCTGGTGGGAACCTGAATACAAATCTGAGCCTAATAATGAGCATAACAGGTCTTCTTGAAGTAACAAAAGATTGTTCTTTGGTCGTGGTACAACTACTTTAACAGCCAGATGCTGTGAAATTTTCTTGTCATTGTTTCTTATAGCTACAGGGTTACATGTAGACAAAAAAAAAATCTAATGTTTGTACCCTTCCTGTCAGTTTCCTATCCTGCTGCAGGCTGACAGAAACATTATCAGTGATATCAGGTGACGAAAACCTCAATGTTAACATCACCAGCTGGAATTTTACCAAACTTCCTACTGTCTGTGTCTAAAGTAGGTCCATAAGACACCTGAGAATATAGCCTCTGCTTTGGTTTTCTGGTGACAGGATTTTCACTTTAATCTGGGTTGTTCTAAGGGATGAGGGAAGCAGCTGGGACACTCATCCCCGCCATCACCAGATTACTCTATCAGACACAACTAAAGGAGATTGGGATTAGTTTTCATCACAATCAAGCATCATCACTGTTGTTCATTATAATCATTGCAGGATAAGGGTTTGGCTGGAGGATGGAAACCTACTCTTATAATGAATAATAGCAACTGTATAATGCAGATCGTCACAGCAAGGATTTGTTGATTCTTGCTCACTGTAATTAGAATTTTACACATCACAATCACTTCATGAAAACATTACTTGATGTATTTATTATGTTTATAGTGATTATATACTTTCTATTTATTGTTTTTTCCTTGATTTCTTCCCATCTTCCCTTAGTCATTTGCTTGTTCCTTTTGTTGACTCAACACTCCTCTTTGCTTTCTGACTCCTGCCTTTCATTCCTCAAACTTTTAGTTTTTTTTATTTAATGCATTTATTAATTCTATTTGAAATTAAACACATAAATAGATTGATTTTTTGTATAGTTATTACAAAGACAGTACACTATATACATTATTATACAGTACTAGTGTATACATTTCTGTCTCCCCATTTTCTTTTAACATGTCAAATTCCTCCCCTTGTTTTTCAATTAATTTCCTCAATCAATCGTTACTTCTTCCATACTTCTTTCAGGTTTTTCCCCTTCTTTTCACACACAATATCTTCCTTCATGCACCACTTCCTTTCCTGTTTCTCTGGCTTTCTGTCTTTCTTCTTGCTGCCTGTCCTTTCTTTGTCCTTCCCTCCTTGAAGCACTTAGCTTTGATTAACAGGAGGAACTGAAAGCCTTTTATTTTGTTCATCTCTCCGTACATTGTTTACTTCCTACCTACCTTTCTACCGTCCTTCCTTTCTTCCCGTTCCTCAGTGGATGAGGTTACAGGCTGTGGTTGTTAAAAGCCTGACAGTAACGGCGCATGCAGCCAGTACCAGCTGTACTTTTACTGATCACATTTTCATCAAAGGCTCGGGCCTGTGAGTCAGAGCAAGACTACACCTGAACGGCAGAGCGGCAGAGTGACAGAGTGACGCCTCTGTACAGTACCTGCTCCTCCTCTCTGTCTCCAACACCTCTCGTCACTCTTTGACTCCCTATCAATCATCCTCCTTGAACCAAAAACTTCTTGTTTCCAAAATTCAGCTTAGAAACAAAACTGCCAAATAGTGTTCAGCTGACTGCTGACAGTATGTGAGATCAAGGATGGTAAGACGATAAACCTCAACCTCTCTGACTTCAAGCCATCAACAGCAAGGTGGCAGGGCTGTCACAGGGAAGGAATTTCCCCTTTGGTGATTGAGGCTGGCTCAACAGCCTTTTACGCAGTATTGCAGCCACTTCTTTGTGTATTTTGCAAATTACTGATTTTAGTGCGTTGTAAAAAAGCTTTATCATTAGGCTATTATTAGGTATATTGTTCATTTTTAAATTACATAGATGACATATTTGACACAAATTAAATACTTGTTTATCCCTAAATGCTGAAGACAGAGGGGCAATGAGGTGCAATATAAGGGGCGCAGTGTTTTTTCAGCTGAGACGCTTTGGTTATGTCTGGTTGCTATGATACAGAATATAAGCGGAAGTAAAAGTTATGGCACAATAAAAGCGTAACTGCTCTGGATGAAGCGAAGGCTGTAGCACATATGGAAAGAAGATGGACCCGCTGGTCTGTATGAGCTCTGTATTAATTTCTCCTCCATTGATGTTGTTATTCAGCAATGTGATAGTTGGTTTTTGTGGTATTTGTCTCGCCCCTCCTCTGCTGTGATGGCTTGGTTATAAGAGACAGTGACGAGTGGCTGCATTATTTTTTTTTTTTTAAAGACTGTTTTTTTTTTTTTTTTGGATTTTTGCCTTGGACAGATTAAGTGTGAAAAAGGGTGAGAGAGAGGGGGGATGACAAGCAACAAATGGGCTCAGGCTAGAATGGAACCCACGGCTGCTACGACAAGAACAATGCCTTTGTACATGGGATGCCCGATCCCCAACCACTGAACTACTGGGTGCCCCAGCTGCAGCATTTTACCCAAAGCTGAATATTTGAAGAGTTGTTGTGGTGGTTGTATGCCTTTCCCTTGTGGTTGGCTTATCAATAGCGCGGTATTGCAATATTGAGTTTATCGCAAAAGCCTTAAAAGGCGGCTAATTTCAGATACTGTGCAAGCACTGAAAGTTGCTTAACTGCAGGTTGAAGTAAGAGATTAAAAAGTTCAAAATTTTAGTTGAAGTAAAATTGACAACATCGATTTCACTGAAAGCACTTAAAATGTTAGTTTAATAATAAACAGAAAGCTAAACGGCACTCATCAGGCACAGTTTAACTATTTACAGTGCTTATGTACAAACTGCTTTAACTTGAACTTGAAATTTAAATTTCATATGCTCTAAGTATTTTACACTTAACTTTTTTTGGCTGTGAAACTTCACTTCAAGTCCTTTCAGTGCTTCAACTTCAACTGAAACTTCAGATCCCTTGAGAGCTTCACTTTAAAACTGTAAGACATTTTTGGCCTGTTTACAGTTTCTGCACCTGCAAGTTTCTGTGTATGAGCACAGCCTGACATTTACTTTGTTGTTTTTCTTGAAGAAGCTGCACTTTATTCGTCATTTAACTACTAAATATCTCTGCATTAAATTCCAAATAGATTCACGATTAATTGAAATCCCTCAGGTCTCAAAGATGTCTCTACAACTCATTTCAATCATATTTCATTAATTCAATTTAGGCAATGTAATAGAAAACACATATGTATATAATACAGTACATAATGTACTTCTAATGTCTATAAGTACATAAAATAAAACTAATAAATGTTCGACAGAGAGAGGACAGTACTTGTCAAGGCAGACACCCTAATGTTGTCCAAGGGAGTTTCATGTTTAACTGGCAGTCTTTCATTAGGGAGTACTCTGAGTGGGCCTGGTGTTGACATTGTCTCCCAACTCTAATGAATCCATTTTCATTTCAGACAGCAACACTACAGAATGCAGAAGAAGTCAAGGGGCTGAATAGTTTCTAAGGTCACATCTGATCTTTTTTTTTATCACTCTTTCTATTCAGCTGACAGCCTCCCTCTGTCTCTGCTCTGTGGTCTCGTTGGGTTTGCAGGTTGAACATCTTCTCGGGAGGTCAGGTACAGTCTCATCTAATAGATACTCCAAATGGGGAGTTACATAATGCCTGACCGGTGTTCAATTAGTCCATTTATAATATAAAAATATCAGTCGGCAGAATGTACCTGCAGTACAGCTCCACTTTATCTGCGAGAGCTTTTATCTGGAGTGGATTTCCAAAAGCACTGGTTTTACAGGTTGTGGAGTGTGGCATGTGAAAGAGGGAAAGTGGACAACTCATCTGGAAATGCAAAAAATTGATTTTGCTGCATCGACTGGATGTGCAAAGTCTGGTTTACCTGTCAAGGACTAGTTTCACAAGATTATATAACACCAATAAATAACAACAACATAGTAGGGCTGGGCGATACGACCAAAATCTCATATCACGATATAAGTCATTTCATATCCCGATAACAATATATATCACAATATAGCACATTTTAATCCAATGAATAAAAAGTTGCAGGCAAACATTTGCCTATAATTGGTCGACTACAAACATGACGCATCACCTGAAACATGTCAGTAGCTACATGCCGATTAGCACAATCATTACTGCTTTGCCGACAGTGTCATTAACAGACGGCTCGCTCAGTGTGTGATGTGCACTTGTAGATAAAATAAAGGCCTATATTAATGAAGGTTCATTAGTACGGTTTGTATTTCACCTTGAACTCAAACCATTGTGTTGCCCCGCCCAAAATATATCATTTAATAATGAAATTAATATCGTAAACATGCAGGGGAGTAGTTGACTAATGGCCCTAAAACTATTGGTTGACGAGGAAAATTCTTAGTCAAGAGCAGCCCTACAAAAATGTAAAATAAACTGAACATCTTTGGGTTGTTGGACTGCTGGTTGATCAAAACAAACAATTTGAAGATGTAACTTTGTGCTTTAAAAAATTTAGAAGGACATTTATCATTTGTCTTGATATTTAATAGACTCAATGACACACAGTTGAACGATACTCATCTGACTCAATAATGAAAAAATGTTAGTTCCAGCCTTGTTTTGTGGACTATATTGCTATTTTAAAGTGGATTTAATTAGAAGTTGTGGTGTTAAAAAAAGCGAAGAGGATGAGGCTATATATACGGGTCTGTGTTTCAGGGTTCTGCCAGTCCAAGCTCAATCAGCACAGTGTATCTCCTTCTTATCTTTCACTGTTGTTTGTTCTTTTACCCCTAACAGCCCGGTAAGCACTACCCAGCTGTCTTTGAGCCATTCAGAGGCACACCACCGGCAACACTCAGTCAACTTGTCCATCAACAGCCTTCAGTCCTTGGAGGCCACCCATCAGCCATTCATCTACCTCCTCCATCCTTCAAGTCACCCTGACCTGCAGCTGAAGGAGAGCGGCCTCTCATGGCTCTGATGAAATACAGGAGGATGTCTTGAGCTGACTGACTCTCATAATAAAAAAGAAATGGAGCTGCGAGTGACTGCTGAGACAGGATGAGGGCTCACAGTTGCCCTCCACTGTTTCACACTTGTCATGCAGTTCAGATGATCTCCACACAGCTTTTGTTATGACTGTGTATGTCAAATGCAGATCACAGTGGGAAGCTCAGGGTTGTTCTTCCAAGCACTTACATACAAGTTTTTGGGTTTTTTTTGCTTTTAGCTGAACTTCAGCTTTTTATTTTGAAATTGTTTTGAGGCATTTCATCTTGTGTTGTTTTATAAATTCTTCACTGTTCACTTGTTTTGTAACTTGTTTTTAGGCATGTGCTTGGCTGGTTGAGCAAACAAATCTTAATTGGAACTTCCTCACATGGCTGACAATAAAGCAGCCAGAGCCAATGATTCTTCATACTGATTTCACTGATAATTCGTTAAAGACATTTTCCAAACAAAATTACTCTCTAGTCCCAGCTCTGATTTGCTCCAAGATTTGCTGTTTTTCTATTTATTTCTCTTTTTGGGGTTTTATACTTTTTGTTGTACAAAATAAGAAATTTAAAGAGAAAACTTTGGGTTTGAGGAAAATTTGATTTGAAATATCATATTTTTTTCACAATTTTCTCACATTTTTAGACCAAATTCTTTACTAAAGCCTGCAAATAACTGCCAGCTTAACCATCCATCCATCCATTTTCAACCATTTAGCCAAGCCCAGGTCACAGGGGCAGCAGGCTATGCAAAGTACTCCAGATACCCCTCTCCCCAGCAATGCTTTCCAGCTCCTCCTGGGGGATGCCGGGGCGTTCCCAGGCCAGATGAGACTATATCCAGCGTGTTCTGGGTCTGCCCCAGGGCTTCCTACCAGTGGGACATGCCCAGAAAACCTCTACTAGGTAGAGCCCAGGAGGCATCCTGATCGCCTGACCAACCTCAACTGGCCCCTTTTGGACGTGAAGGAGCAGCATCTCTACTCCGAGCTCCCTCCGGATACCCGAGCTCTTTACCCTCTCTAAGGCTGAGCCCAGCCACCCTACAGAAGAGACTCATAAGGTACTGTTTAGGTTTGAAAGTACTGTTGAGAGACGCACACATTTAGAGGATTAATCTCTATGATTTGTGCTATATTGTCTCTCACTTTGGAATTTGCTTTGAGAAATGAACAGATTTAGGACTGCCTCCTGACAGTTGAACATTTAAATCATCAGTCAAAGACCCCTCAGTCGGCTAAGATTCTTGGACCCCAGGAATTGTCAGTGTGCGGTGTACTTCTGGGGACGTTTCGGTCCCCAGAATAAGCTGCAGAATGAGCACTCCTTGCTTTAACGCTGCTCTCTGGTCCAGGCAACTGTGGACCCAGAACCAGGATAATTCTGAGTGAGATGGAGGCAGCTGCCCGAAGACGAGAGGCTTTGCCCGGTCAGGCTCTGAGATAACGTTATTTTCTACCTCCTGCTCAGAAGTGGTGAGGTTACAGCTCACAGCAACTTAATACAATTCAGTCTTTTGTTCAGGCTTTTGTTTTGGCACATTTGCAATCTGTCGTTAGCATAGTTAGTCTGCATTAGCTTGGAGGGCCAACTTGGCTTGTTTGCTATATTATGTGACTGTCATTGTCACTTTCAGTGTCCTTTTAAATATCAATCCTTTTAAATACCAAACTTTTCATGGGGAAAAAAGGAGCAAGTAGCCAAATCTGAATGGACTGACATAACTCAAATTTGAGTACAGCCATTGTTATTATTGCCAAATTTAAGCCATAGTCCTAACATCCAGCACTTGACCAATAAGAAGTAATGTTTCCCCAGATTTTCTGTGTGTGTTGAAGCGCCAACATGTTCAGTGAGGTTGGAAATAGGTTTTGCTACCAGAGAACTCCCAGCCTGACTCCTGTCTGCACTATCTCCCCCTGTTAATAAAGGAGCACTTAGCCTCACAAGTCCTGTTCGCTCACCACTACGATGATGGTGTAGATTAGGACCTGTGTACGTGTATTAAAGTGCAGATTACAGCTGAGGTGTCAACAGCAGTGCAGATAAAAGTGACTCAGAGTGAAATCCCTCTTGTGACAGAAACAAAACTCCGAAGATCTTTCGGTTTTCAGGTACCAGGTTTCGGGGGAGTGTTCTCTGGTGGGGTCTTATCATACATTAAGGAGACTGAGGCGTGTAATTAAGAGACAGAAAGAAAAGAGGATATTAAGGAAAAGTGAGCTGAACGCAAAATCCCTACATTGGTGGAGTGGAACACAATCTGAGTGTAATACCCTGCTGATGTCATTTTCACAGCCTCTAAGTCACTAAGCAGATTCACATGCACATAGACACAGCGGGACTGGCGCGATGAGTAAAGTGAGAAGCCCCGTGGAATCTCTCTGCTCTCATTTTTCTGAATAAAGCAAGTCTGGAACAGTAATCTGACTCTTCAGAACAGAGTCTTCCCCCTTAGGCCGATGGAGAACCACCTTTCTTTTTCTTTTACGACCCAAAAAAGGAAGTCTTTTCTAAGTACAACTGTAAAACAATGGCAGTTTTCTATATCTGAGGCACCTTGTACGCAACCTTCATTTTACAAATGTTCTTGCCAACATGCAAGGACATTCCTATGGGAAAACAAAAGAACCTGATACTATCTCTTTAGTCTGACACATAGATTAACAGTGCTGTATCCTTTACCTATGCACAGCCACCACATAAAATAGGAACAACACTACAGGCCATTTTCCAGCCATCTTCGACTCATCAAATGTGTGATTGGTATCGAACTAGAAGAGAAAGAGAGACCCATACTCGGAAAGAGTACTCCCTAATGGGATACATTTATCTGTACCAGCTATTAAAGGGGATATTACTAAAGATTTTGAGCATATAAAGCACCCATTCAATCACTAAATCTCCACAATCAATCATCTGCCCTGTACCATCTGTTTCATCGCTCAGCCAACAGGCGGCAAGATTCCCTCCTCAAAGTCTCGTTCACTGCAGAGGTGGCATGAGAAAACACTACAGGGAGCTTCACTTTGTTTCTTACCTCTTTCCCAGACAGGTAGTAGGCGGACAGCAGACCTCCAACAAACCGGATGTTCACCTCAAACACAGACACTTCAGCATTCTGCAGCGGGGACAAAGGAAAGACATATGAGACAATAAACACTTGAAGAAGTACAACTCATGAATACACATTTCTCCACCTACAAACAGTGAATTAGGAAAGCAAAGACTCAATACAGAATTGTTCCTGGGTTCCGTTTCACTTCAGGGAGGATTAGACTGAGGTGGACTTTCCACAGTTCAGACAAGTTATTTTTGGATTGAATGAGCCAACAGTTGGTACTGAAAACATTTAACTCTCTGCTGGTTTAAAAGTGAGTGTGCTATGACTGAGTAAGATGATGAGACATTGCAGTGCTCTGAGGAAGTGGCTTATCTAGCAACAATCACAGCAATATGCACATGTGCATTCTGCATGCATTTAGGGTGGGTAGTTTCTAGGGCTGAGATGATATGCTTATTTCCTGATTTGATACTATCTCAATTCTTGGGTACTGATTAAGTATATGTTGTAATTTTGTAGAAATGCAATTCAAAAAGTAATTTTTGTTTATTTTTTGACACTAGACCATGGGAGAAAAGTTGCATCATACACTGTCTGTACATCATGAGACATATTCTAAAAATAACGGAGGTTGCATATCAGTATTTCTGACTTTTATTTCTGTAACATCATATACAGCATAGAAAAGTGGTAAATAAATAAGTAACTTTCTTATGGTCTTATATCAAAAATTTTAGTCCAGTGAAGCACTTTGTGACCTTGCTCTGTGAAAGGTGCTCTATTAAATAAACTCACTTAATCACCTACTAAAATTTTTATATTTTTTATTAATCTTGAAGTGCTGCATTTAGGTGTCCCTGCTCATCAGGCTAATGTAGTGTTTGCCACACAGTGATTTAACATTAGTGGCTGCCACAATATCAACAGTGACGGCTTATTGATTTTCTATTGTTTTTTAGTATCTAAAATGAATAAAATCTGATTCCATGTGGAACTAAATGAAGCGCATTGATCTTATCAGTCTCTCGACTTGCTCTCGCTTTCTGTTTATCAGACTACAAATCAAAAGAAGAACTAGCTGGCTAGTTAACTAGCCCATGCTTCCTGCTGCTAGGAGACCATTTGCTGGGGGGAGAGTGGGTGACAGCTCCAGACACGGCAGGTGGGGTTCACAGTGAGCTGGATCTGGACTGTAACGGCAGCAACAGATTTTGCTGATCCGGCGAGGAGAGTGCACTGGGTTGCCTGAATTCAAGTTGCTATTTGAGCAGTTAATAAAAGGCTGTGTCCTCAGATTGTCCACCATTTTCTACTTTCTCAGTTTAGTTTTGCTTCTCTTGAAACTGATATGATGTCACAATATTTGTAAATTATCATGATAAAAGCAGCAACTTCTTTCCACCTCTGCATTTAAATTATTTACTCAGGAATTTAAAAAAAAAAAAAGAAAGCGAAAAACCATCAGTTTCAGCAGTTTTTAACAGTTGCCCTGCCTTCTGGGTGTCTTGGTTATTATCAAAACATAAAATAATGTCAAACAGCTTTGTTTTTTTTAGCCACGCTAGTGGTGTAGATGAAAAGATGGCGATCTTGGTTGGTCCACCATTTTGGGTCCTGTCTGAAATATCTGAAGTGAATAGCGTGCAAGTCAAACCAAAGTCTGGTTTCGCGAACACACGACGCCAGGCATCTCGGCAAATCCTGGTTTAGAAGTTTACATGAAATCCATATTCACTCAATTTCCAGAGTATGCTGGGGGTGAAACTGGATACTAACTCCTTGAACAGAAAACAGCCCGACTGCTTTGATCTTTTTGATCAGCGTACAACTGAAAATGACACCTAACCAGACAAACCCAAAAAGAAGTATTAGCAGAAACGATATCGGCAAGAGAGACATTGTGTACGAAGTTGTTGGACGTTGGTGAATGCTGCAATTTCCAGTGTTTGCCAAGAACCATCATCAGGTCAAATTTTTAATTTGTCCAATACTTTTTTGGTTTATGGCTAAATATTTGTACTTTGTGTTTTATGCTAGTTAGTAAATGCTAGCATGTAAAAAAAAGCTACACTAAAATGGTGAGCACAGTAAACATTAAAGTTGCTAAAAATCAGCATATTGGCATTGTTGTTGTGAGCACATTGGCATACTGACATTAGCATTTAGCTTAAAGCACCTATGTGCCTTCAGAGCTGCTGGTGTTGCTGTAGATATTGAAAGATGTATGTGCCAGATTTTGAGTCATTCTGTCCTGTGAGTCATTAGCAGGTTTTGAAAAAGTTTTTCAAAAAGTCCACTGATAAAATATTGGCCCTTTTGTTGGACACTGTTATTCCTATCTGTGTGGAGGAGTGAATGGCTTCATATTCCCTCTTCACTTAAAAAAGAAATCCTTCGCCACCAAACATTGCCTTAAATGGCAGTGATAAAGTGTGCTGCATCTAAAAATACAATGCCTCTATTTCAAGACAGTTTTTGGCAGAGGGAATGGGACAAATAATGACAAAAAATGTAAGTTTGTAAAGCCATTTGTCTCAGCAGCAGAACAATGGAGCCTCATCTCTGCCTCTCGCTCTCTCTCTCTCTCTCTCTCTCTCTCTCCGCGTCTTTATGAGCAGATTCCTGACTCAGATGAAGTTTTTGTGCTTGACTGACAGCTCTCATAAGTCACTGCTGTCAACCAGAGATAGGACAATAGACTTCGTCCTGTGGAAAAACAAATTATATGCAAGACAAAATGTGTCCTGTCATCCCCCCCTCCCAAGTCTGAATGACTGATTGAGTAGCTAGATTGTGTAGCTAATTCTTCCTAATTAAAATTGAATTATTTCCTCTACAACACACAGGCAGCTGAAATGCTTCCTACTACCTGCTGTCTACGTGCAGTTCAGTTCAGTTCGGTAAATGAGACAGAAGAGTGAAACAGAAATGTTTCGTACTTCCGAGCAATCAGTCGTAGCAGATTTCCTGCAGTATCTTGTGTGACTGCCTTTACCGGCCATTACTGCTTTAAACTGTTGGACAATGACCTCCTGAGTCAGCAGTTAGTCGACGTTATCTCATTCCTGCAAGAGGGCCTGACGAAGTTGGCAGAGGAAGAGTCAAGTCTCCTGATGTTGCAACATTAAATCCATTACAAAGTGCACAGGAAACTGACTAAGCATAGCCTTTTCCTAGCAGAGAGCTAATTAAGGACTACAGTGAGATGAATCGATGAGATAATGGCCCGAGTATATGGAAGTATATCTTATGATCTTCTTTTTTTTGGGTGATTGGCTGGTTGTTAAGCGTCGCTGGACAACTTGTATTTGCTGGTCTTTGAGTTAAAACCATAAACAGAAAAAAACAACATATAGTTATATCATTACACCTATAGTTTTGTCATTACAGGAAATATCGAGTTTCCTTTTTCCTGACAGTCTTAGCTTATGATTCTAAGTTGCGTTTCAGAGTGTTTGAGGTCTGACACAGGAAGTCTCAGGAGTGCTATAAACCCTGTACTCCTGCTCTTTTCCTTTAAATAGATTTAAAAGTGTTGTTTAGCTGCTTGTGTAGAAATAAATGGCAGTGAGACCTGTGTGGCTCCTGCAGTGGGACTCTGAGTGAGGTGTTGGAGCTACAGTCATATTTTGTCTGGTTTTATTTGAAGGAAAAACACTTTTTCAGTCACTGCACGTAGAAGAATAGAGAGTTATGCTGAAGTCATGCTAGTAACTGTTTATATCAGTAACTAGAGGTGCAGACAGAGATTTGGTTGCATCAAATAAGAAGGGGACATGTACTCTGTCAGGCTTCAGTCAACACAAGGCAGTAACACTAGTGTTAGCAGCTAATACTACTTCTAATTGGCCCTGAGTTGTCCTAGTTACAGAAGCAACGTGCTGTTTTTTTTTAAAGAGGCATGATTAAAAACTACAACTACAGAGGGATGACACTGACCCACAAAGTGCCATACTGTAAACAACAGTCAGCAGCATTTTAATGAAAAATTCCTCCTCCATCAGGACTGGCTAAAAAGCCATTCAGTGTATCACTGCCTAGTGCCTTCTTTGGGTCGACAGATTGTGGATTTTTAAAGGCCAATATAATAGTGACAGTTTGGATCAGGGAAAAGCTGATAGCTGACAAATCTTAAAATCCATCTCAAAGTACTAAATACCTCAATAAATCCATAAATCTGGAACTTAACATGAATCTCAAGGTAACTGATGAATAAATCTGGAACAAAACATCAAACTAACCTTACAAAATGTAGATGGGGCATTTTTTATTGAGCCATTACTTTTCCTTAAAACCTAAGAATCTACAAAATGATATAGCCTTGACTTTGTGTATGGAGCTTTCATAAAACGTGATGATCAGAAATAGGCAATAATTCTAGGCCAACTTGTATTTGTAATATGTATTTCAATTACTTCTGAGTATTTTGCAACTGTTCTTTGACCGGGCTGAAAAAATTCATATGCAATATGTAACAAGATACTTAGAGGAGTCATTTTGTGTTTTCAAAATACTCAAAATATATATGTATTATTATTATTATTATTATTTTTTTATGATTTTTTTTTGGGGCTTTTGCCTTTAATTGATAGGACAGATATTAAGCGTGAAGGGGAGGGAGGGAACAGGGGGGCCCGCAAGCCAGAATCGAACCCATAGCCGCTGCAGCAAAGACTTTGTACATGGGGCACCTGCTCTACCCACTGAGTCCCCAGGCGCCCCATACTCCAAATACTTTTGCCATGATACCGAACACATAAAAAACAAGATCAAGTGAAAACCTAGTATAAAGTTGGACTTACAAAAAATGCTATAGGGTCTTTAATTTGAAACAAGAGCTTTTAATTGAAATGAAATGGAGTAGTCACACAGCAGAAGGGACCGTCTTTCTTTGGAGCTGTACCCACTGATCAAGCCCCTATTTGCTTTTCTTCAGCTCAGGTTGGGGATGTACGTCCCTGTATGACTGGTGGAGACTGTGCATTCATCGGGCACTATCGGAGCCAAGTTCCACCGATAATGATAAGTAATTTTTTGGGGCATGTTTGATTCATTTGAAATTTAAAAAGTTTGTCTTAATTATTCTAGTGACAATTTCATTATTAAAAAAAAAAATCAAATCCTAAATGCTAAATCAAACTGGCTAAGAATCACGGTGTATTTCACCCATAGTAGTTACAAAACTGTATTTTTCTATCACCAAAAGCTACAGCTGCAATATCTTTGTACACACGTGAGAAAACAAACTGCTGCTACAGAACCATAAAATATTGCATATTGAAAATCACTGGCTGCATTTCCCCTGACTCATGTGGCACTGCCTGAGTTCACAAGTGCAGGATCTATGCAATTAGATTCACTACAATATAGTAAAATATACCTTAATGGCTGCACAATTTACTTTCTTTCCTCTCCTGAGATCGTCTTTAATTCCTGTGTGAACCAATCGGTATGTAGTAAGCAGGTTTGTTGTGGCATGAAAAGGTAAAAACCATTAGTCTATACCCCCACAGTTCCACAGGAAAAAATGTTTAGACAGCACAAACAGGAGCACAAAAATACAGCACAACTGTTTCTTTCTTTTACCGGCCACTGCTGTCATATCCCTGTGTGTTGATGTGTGTGTGAGAGACGATACAAAGCAATCAGGTCTTGTGTACTTTTGCTTAGGGACAGTTGTATTGTGGCAGACATGTTGCATAAAGACATCAAGTATATCTGCATTCTCTGCTTTCTCCATCTGTTACTCCACGTCTTCTTGGCAAAGTGTCCAGAGACAAACACTCCTGGCTATTGTCATCACTTCTGTATTCATAAGTCTCAGCAAATCTCCCTTTGTTTGTTTAACAAACCTTTGTCTTTCTCCGTCTCTTTTTAAATCCCCTTTCTCTGTCTCTAAATCGCTTTAAAGGCTCCTATAGGCTCCGGGGTAATGGCAGCATTTTTAAGTTTTAAGTCTCCTCGGAGACTGTATAGTTTAAGACTACTTTTCTGGATCATTTAACTTGATTCTCAGAAGTTTATTGTTGATCTTAACATAATATCAGTCCCTGTTCTGTCATTTATCATGCTGTCAGATGTGATAACATCTTATTTCTCTATGTCAGTGATACTCGAGTTGCAGGCTATGAGCCAAATCTGGCCCTTGATAGGGTGCTGGGTGGTACCTTGACCATTTTCTAATTCATAATGAAGATAAATTGAATCACATTGGCAATTTTTCTGTACTTTGAATGTAAATAAGGTACCAGAGTGCACAAAGACATCAAACTAAAGCTTAAAAAATTTGCCAGAGGCTAAGGTCTGGCTTAGCTCCAAATGTCCTCAAATCCTACAAACACCCCTGCGTACACCTGAAGTATGTGTGGCTGCTGCAACTGGATTTACCTTGATTATCCATTTTATCTGATAAATAATAAATGTTTGTTTATTATCTGGCCCCTGGCCTCCTGTCATTTTACAAAAGTGGCACCCAGGCAAAGCAAGCTGAGTGTCCCTTGTCTACGTAATCTTTCAGACAAACTTCCCAAGTACACCAGGAGAAATGTCTCCATCTATTTTTAGAAAATCTTTATCAATACTTCGGTAACATTAGCAAACCTAAACAGATTCAAATCATCCCTTCCCATTGTGGTTTCACAATAACAGCCTTTCCATTAAAAAGCACTTATTCTAAAGAGAAAGTGTGGAGTACCGGAGGTGAGCTTTACCTCTCAACATTATGCTACTGCAGCAGACGAACAAAGCAGATCAGAAAACAATGGGCCTCCCGCTGCGTCATTGCCGCTTGAGTGACGGGACGACTGCTGAGTAATGATGTAAATAAGGCAGCATTATGCACGGGGGATTGCTGTGACACTGAAAATTCAGGTGTGGCAAGCCTCGACCTGGGAATAGGCATCCGGTTTTGCATAGAGTACAGTAAGGGAGGTTAAAACTAATGTGAAAGTATATTTCATGACAGTGCTTGACGTTTATATCATGTTGGACCGGATGTATTCTTTGGTGTGGTGGTATCTGTAAACCACATTTGCAGTCAGGGCTGCACAAAAGCATTGTTTCTCCCTAATGACAAGCTCTTAACAGGGATATTATAATGAGGATCCTGCTACAATCAAAGCAGACATCAAGGGGAAGGGGTGAAGCGTGTGTGTCTCGCATATCTATATATTTCTGTCATTAAGCTCACGAGCAAAAGTCCATAAGTGCTTCAGAAATGAGCACGGAGAAACATACACTCCTACTATACTTACAATGAGCCTATTAACTCTGTTGTTCATTACAGAAATGAGATTATCTGAAGATAGTTTTCTCTCTATTTTGCAACTTTAAAGTGTAATATTTTAATCATAAATAAATCAATCCTACTACTAATTATAAACCCTTCCATTACTGGCATATAAACCTGATTAACTTACCATGGAGACCCCACATGCTTTTTGCACCTTTCAATTAACTGAAGTCAAACTAGACTGGTGTCTGTGTGTGTTCGTGTGTGCACAGGTGTGTATGTATTTAAATGCTAAGCAGCTCATACAGTTCACATCATCCCGTTTTACCATGGGTGTAAAAATAACAATTGACAAAAAATAAAACTAGAAAACACGAGAGGAAGAAGGAAAGGGAGAATGCTGATATCAAACACAGGAAGAGTTCTAGTACTTAGTCATCCAGCTGCATTTGAATACGTTTTGTGTGTGTGTGTGTGTGTGTGTGTGTGTGTGTGTGTCTGTGTGTGTGCTCACACTAAAGAAGCAGTAATAGACTTGAGTATGGATCCATTAGACATATTTTTGGCTCTTCACCCCTCTGGGTTTTATTGATAACGTTGTGGAAGAGGAATCAGAGTCAATACACTCATTTCCTGTTCTCACACACACACACTTACACCCACACATACAGAGTTCTGCGACTCCTGTGATTCCTGGGTGAAGTGCACTTTTTTTGTGACTGTTTTAATTAAAACATCTAAGAACAATGATTTCAATAACTTTGGTAACACATTAAAAGAAAAAAAAACACCTAAATTAAAAATTCTAGTGTTATCTCCATGGCCTAGGAAAGCTTAGTCAAAATTTGAGAACATGAGTTCAAAGCCAGAAGTTTTAAACTTGTGATGTCATGGGGTATAAAGTCTAGACCTGCCCCACAGACAATGAATGGGAGACTGAATTTGTGGACCCACAGCATGTATGTTTTCTTTTTTATACCCAAATGATCTTTATTCTATTGTAGTGTTCTCAGCTCTGGAACAGAAAATGTACCCATATACTCAGAAAATTCCCCTGAGTACTCTCAGTGTCACCTAGAACATCTGTCATCATTCAATGTCTATGGATAAGCTCCAGACTTAATACCCTATGACAGAGGTCAGCAACCTTTACTGTCTTGGGAGTCATTTTTGACCAAGGTAATTATAAAAAATAAAATCTGTCTGGAGCTGCAAAATATATTTGAGAGTTACATAAAGGTAAATCAGCTGATCAACATTATTAATAGGTTTAAATGAGCATTCATTGGTATGTTTTACCACCAGGTGGCTACTCTGCAGTGGGCTATTCGTGATTATTCTGTAATTTCACTTTGCAGCATTGATGGTAAAAGCAAACAAACCTGTTCACACCCTTTTAAATTCTCTATTTTCCTCCAAGATTTTTCCTTTTCTGGATCTGGATCCATAGCTAGCTCAGCAGGGAGACTCAAGACTAGCTACTGCTACTGACATTTGGCAAAATTTAGAGAAAAGGTTCCAGGTCATAGATGTATGACACATTTCAGTTAATGAAATGTTATAACATTTTTCTTAACTGGTGTATAGGCTACACATTTTTACTAAGGATAGACCGATACATCGGCCGGCCGATATATCGGGCCGATATTTGAGTTTTTTTTACTTGTATCGGCATCGGCCGATACGTGGGTGGGTTCGCAGATTTATTTTTTCCTGGCACTTTTTTTCATTTGAAAGTATGTGGTTAAGTTGAACAAAGCTGTTGAATCCTACTGTGTACAGTAGTTGTTGTTTTATTTATGCTTCAGCTTAAATATTTGTTTATTTTATAAAGACATTGCTGGAAGATTTAAGAGCACTGAACTCTTTTTTTTATTTGAATGTATGATAATAATAATAATAATAATAATAATAATATTCTACCTGTTCTACCTCAACTTTCCATCTTGTTTTAGTATTTTTTACTGTTCAATAAATGTTTCTTATTTTAGCAGTATCGGCCCCAAATATCGGCTCAAGAAAATCGGCAGTCCATAATGGGTTATCGGCTAAGGGTGATGGGAAAAAAACAGTATCGGCATTGGCCCTAAAAAATCCATATCGGTCTATCCCTAATTTTTACAGCTGGAGAATATAAAAACTTCTTAAAGTTTACAATGATGATAAATTTAAATGTTAAAAAAATAACAGATCCATTTCCATACTTTTTTGTCAAAGCCACAGGGAACCACTGGAGAGAGGCGAAAGAGCCACATGTGGCTCTGGAGCTGCAAGTTGCCTACCCCTGTCCTATGACATCACAAGCTTGATTATAAGCACTCTATCTTTTGAATTTGGGAGAGTTGTTCAGGTTTACTAGTATTTTTGACTGTTTTAGACCATGGAAAAACATGAATGAACATGTATGAATTTTGAAAATTGGTGCCGTTCTCCTTTAAGTGTTGTGTTACCAGCAGAGCCCATTAAGAGGTCTGGATAATTTTTTCTACAATTTAATCATCCAGGCATCAAAAAATTACATTAGCTTTGATATCAGGTCATTAAGGATACGTTTATCACATCAAATATTAAAACACAAAGCAATTCTGAGCTCATTATGTTTGTTATATTATGACTTAATTATACCAGTTATCATGTATTTATAATGTCTTACAAGCAAAAGTTAGTGAAGACCCTGATTAATGTGTTGTCCCTCACCACAATACATTTGTAATATATTTTCTTTTTTAAAAAAATATTTTTTGATAGTTGTTTAAATTTTGCTTCATCATTTTCACATGCTGCTTTCAGTGAGTTAGTGGAACACCCACAACCCCACACACATTCTTGTACTTCTATCTTTGCGAGGACCCTCATTGACATGAAGCATTCTCTAGCCCCTTATCCTTATCTTAACCATCAGAACTAAATGCCTAACCTTAACCTAGACCTAATTCTAACCTGAACCCTAAAACCAAGTCTCCTCAAACAGGCCTCTGAAAAAGTGAGGAATGGCCAAAATGTCCTCACTTTGCAAAAATGTCCTCACTCTGTTGCTAAAATACATTTTTCGGTCATCTCTATGTACCATGTACAAGTATGCAAAAATACACACCAATAGAAACAGCTTAGATGGGGGGGTATGGTTAAGTGCTGCAACATCAAAGCCTTTTTCCATCCACTTGCTGATCATACACACACATCTCAAACATCTTGATGGACACCATCAAGAGTCTTGTATATAACAGTTCACTTACACTGACCTACATGTGGTGAAATCCAGTTAGATGTCTCCCTGCTCATCTTGTCATGTCTCTGTATAAAGTTTAGGACTATATCATACATCAGGTCATGCACATAATGAGTACAAAGTGTCCAAATGAATCACAGCCATTAAAAGTCCAAATAAAACAGCTAATGTGACTTTCAGGCTTTGAAAAGTGGCATCAATGTAATTACGTATTTTCTTCTGTTTTATATGCTTAAAATAAAACTTTTATGGGCCTTGGGAGTCCTGTGTATAAGCATACGTCCTTGGCAAAGAGCTCTCAAAAGGTTCAAGAGTTTCTTAGTGTTTTAATGAGAAAACTGTGCTTCTTTTGTTGTGGGTGACAGCAGGATGCAACACTGATCACTACTTTGACACAGCTTGATTACATACGCAGCAGACAACAGAATACGGATACCTCAGAGAGATTTGTCTCTCTCACTTAAACTGGCTCCGCTAAACATCATCTCCTCTTGTTATACTTGCATCATTTATTAGTGACGGTAAACATCCCGCCCTGCTTTTCTCTGATCCAACAGTTTTCTGGCAAGTGTTGGGGGTTTTTTCATCCTCGAACGACATGCAAGTTGGAGGCAGATTATGTTTTCTCTCCTGAGTGTCTGTCAGCAACATATCTCAGAATGTTAGAGACAGATTTGGCAGAAACTCAGCAGACAGGTGGTGATCTAGATTTGGGATTTACACCAGAACCAGACTGTTCTGAACTATAACTACCCATATTATGTGTTGCATTCAAGTGCTGGTGGGAAAGCATGAAATCTAGGATGTTGACTTGTGAACAGCATCAATTTCTCCTCAAAAATGAAACCCAGTTGACAAACTATAAATAACACTGGGCTGTAGTAGTACTCTATTTCAGACTTTTGTGTCTTTTTATGTAAAACACTACTGCAGGCTGCTAAATTGTTTGTCTTATTTGTTTATCCGCGGCAATGTTCTTATCTACATCCCACTCCCACAAAAAACCTCCTGTCTTGTCTTAGTCCTATGACAAAGTAAAAATGTCGCCCGAGCTGATCACAGCCAATCTAGACAGCTCTTGTAATTCAGGAGATGCAGCGCAGCACCTTTCAGAAGCGTCCCAGAACCTAAAAAAATAAATGCCTCATCTTTTGTTGACATAGCAGCAGTGTGTTGCACAAAGCAGATAAAGTTTTCCTGCTAACAGGCACTGTATATGACATAAAGATACAATTAAATTATAAGAATTCATGTATTTTTGACGACTAAACCATAGCCACAAATATCTGACCCATGTCGTTCATAACTGAACTTTGAACGGTATTAATTTTGTCTATAAGCTACAGCACAAGCAAGAAATAATAACGATAAACACAAAATCTACAAGTCTACAAAACTGGGCAGGCAAAACACTCCGCTTCTAAAATGCTCCTGGTGTGGTATGAAACCCAGGTTGCAGTTCCACCAGGTGAAATTGCCTGGTGGTTCATAACATATCAGGTATGGAATCAATCTGCAGTAGCTCTAGTTTAAAATGATACCAAACTTTTCTGTGTGCCCGTTTTGAGCCACATTGAAGGACAAAATCTGGCCTGCAACAAACATTAAGGCTTCTTGTTTTTAGCTGTGCCAATTTCCAGAATACTTGCACCCCTTGCTGGCTAGTAAAGAGGAGTGAGGAGTCAGCAGTCAATGACGGTATTAAACTGTCAACAAAACGGGTTTTTCAACGATTCTGAATCACTGCAACCATGAGCGGTCCTTCAGCATACAGACTTACATGTGCAAACAAAATTTTAGGCTGATAGGTCCAGTAGTTTACCAGATTAGCTGCAGAAAGACAGATACACACACTCACACACATAGAAACACGACTTTAAATGAATGTTCCCTTCCAGACTCACAGCTCGCAGAGATAAAAAAAAATTCCTGTCCCGTCCCTTTTCCGGAAAAAGGACTCCTCTTCCATCCCGATACCGTAAAGACAATTAAAAAAATGTATCTGAACATATTCGCACTTCATTTTTACAAACTTTGACATACTGTAATTATGACTTCTGTCTTGCCTGCTTCCAGTCAGATGAATAGAGAAATTGACTCCCATCCTACAGGATTCCCACAGGAATAACGTAACCCACAGGATTCACGTCAAAATGTCAGCCTCTAGTTCATGTATCTTTAATTAAATCAAGACTGAGTATTAGGTACATTAACACCTGGACTTTAAAGCTCTTTTCAGGGCTCCTCTTTACCAGTGACATAAATGATTCAAGCCTCTATTGACTGAATTATGGCTTATGGTAGAGGGTCGAGGCTTTTGCGAAAATCAATTTAGTTGATTATCACAAGGGCACGGGCACAGGCACACGCACTCGCACTCGCAAACGCACACGCACACGCACACGCACACGCACACACTTCCTTACCACATTAAAGTCTAGGTTTTTCTCAACCCAATCCGTAGCAGCCTCAAACTCTTCAGACATCTCCATGATGTAGAGAGTATCCAGAGCATCCACTATTGTTGCTCCCTTTATACTGCCTGTAAGAGAAAAAGATAAAAATGTTAGAAATAGATTACAGATTTTCTAAAAACACATTTTCAAAGGTTGCTGTGTCTTCAGTGGAGAGTTTTACATATCATCCGTCTTCTAAACGAAACTAAGAAATGCTGGAAAGGAAGCTGGATACAAGTTTAACTTTTCAAATGAGCAAAAACTCCAATGAAGTTCATTGAAATGTTAAAAGCTTGTTAGTCTGCGTAGCGCTCCTTTTATAAGTATGAATGACAACAGGTGTTTGCAGCAGTTCTCACTGAGAGAAGCTGTGAACAAACAGCAGAAGTTGGGAGTTATGTTTGGAGGTTGAATAAATTATTTTGCCCGACAGATGGTGAAAGGCAGCGATTATCGGCACTGATGAAACGCAGGGAATATTGCTCATCTCTAGTGATTAGCCTCATAGCAGGAGGGAAGACACACAGAGACACACAAACCATCATTCCAGTGCTGTCATTACCCAAACCCCTTAACAAATCTTACACTACCTCAACCCCTCAGTATGCGTATGTGCCAAGGAGCTCAATAAATCAGCATGCAGTACTGTGCCTTCAGCAAAGCTTTTAGTCCTAACATACTTGTTATAAACACAAGACCTCATCCGTCTGAGCTATCTGACCACTTAGAGGTGAAATAGAAAAAGAAAAAAAGCGAAGATGGGGAGGTAAAGAAAGAGAAACGGGAAAGTAAGTAATAAATTAAAACATCAGCGGCGACATAGGGGCAGGGAGTAACAAGAGGAAAGACACTAAAATAGCTATAATATGGAAAAACAGTCCAAGTCAGACCACAAGAAGTTTGAAAATGTTGTGCAGAGTCAAGATGAAAGCCAGAAAGCTGCAAGTTTATGATTGTGTAAATCTGTGGGTTTACAGTATTTCCCTCTGTAAAGTAGTGGGAGGATGCAAAGGCAGCTAAAAGCTTTCCATTAGACACAATGCTGAATCATCAGCTACAGGCGCGGGGCCACTGGTGTCCATCAGAACAGAAGTAGCACTATGTTCACAGAAAATATTGGTATTTCTTTGAAATCGCCACAGTGAGATGAGAATGTGGGTACTAGCTGTGAAGACGATCATGATTACAGAGCAACAGACACAAATAACATTTGTGGATAAAGCTGCTGATAGTGTATAGCACATTCATTATCTTTTATTTTTAATCCTAACAAATTCATACCAAAACATATTGTAGAAAGACTCTGAAAAGCTGGGTACTAAAACCTCTTTAATGTCCTGTATAATTCACCTAAATTCACCTAAAACGCCTGTCCAAGGCATACCCAAAGTTAAATGAAAGCTGTTCTTGTTCCATTTTTAGAACAAGTGAGTCCACATACATGGTCTCAACTCAAAGGTAACACTTAAAAGTTTTCCCCCCAACAGTTAGATTCACTCTAAGTGCTTCTGTCATTGAGCTATATTTGTTTCAACACACTGAAATAAAAGGTTTTTCTTTGATCTTTTCCCTTATATTTTCTTGAAAAAAGATGCTGCAGATGACTAGAACTGGGAGGTATTAGCTGGATAATGCATTTTACATATTTCTAAGGTTCTGACCAGGAGCCTTTCAAAAATGAGGGTAAAACAATGTACTGAATGTGTGATCTTGAGTGAAAAACAAGCCAACTGTATACAGAGATGATGAGAAAGATTGTTTTTCTCCTTTAAGACAACAGAGAGCCATTTGTTTATCATTTATGTACAATTAGAACAGCTTATGATGCCAAGAAAGAGTTAAAAACTCCTCTGGATGTAAGGAGTGTCATTGACTACAAGACCTATAAGCCATTGGGCCAATCGCTGGCTACTGATGGGCTTTGAGGCCTTATGAAGTAAACGAGGGTCTTTGTTTCAACACATGCCCTCATTGGCTATTGAGGTCATGGCAACAGCAAGGAAGCTCCTATTGGCTCAAGTGAGGAGTCAGTCAAAGGTCAGACTTTAGCCACCATTCTGACATTGAGGAATCAACATCAGTCGAACCATAAGAAGCGTAGCTTTTGAACATTAGGTCGTATGAGTAAATCACTGAAACAAAGCAACTGTTTACATATCACAATAATCAAATAAAATCTCACAAGGGCCCGTGGGTGGGCTGTCGGATTTCTAAGAGGTTTTAAAGGAATAGTTAAATACTTTGCTTTCCAAGAGAAGATATGAAGATTGGTACCACTCTTCTACTGTATCTGCACGTTAAATACAGAGCTAAAACCAGGAGCTGATTAGCATTAAGACTGGAAGTCGGGGAAATAGCTAGCATGACTCTCTCCAAAGCTTGAGAAAGAACTATAACAACAGTTTGTTGACTGTATCTGGCAACTCACAGTTTTTACATTTCTTTCTGAGATACATGCTAAGTGATTTTTTGTACTTACTACCTGTTTTCCCCTGCTTTCAGTGTTTATGCTAAGCTAAGCTAATAACCTACTGGCTCCACCATCATACTTAACTCACAGACATGAGAGTGGTATCAACTTGGTGTCAAACTAATTCTTTAAGGAGAAGAAGATGTAAGATTGACAGATGATAATAATGAGGAGGTAAAGGGAGTATCACATGTACTGTGAACCCTACATTAAAATGTAGCATTCAAATTTTACAATACAAGTGTGATCAAGCATAAACTTGTAATTTACTGAATGTTTGGGCAAGCCTCAAGTCATGGGTTTAGGGAGGGACAGAGAGAGCATGTGACTGGAGGTGTCAGCAGATCTTATTACTCTTGTAGTCACTTGTCCTTCCTGTTTTTCATCCATCTCATATTTTCACTCCATTGAAGCCTCCAGAGCGACAAAAAGAGGACAAGACACTTTCCTCCTGTCCATTGTCTTGTCACTGTGCTTCCTTCCCCCTCACTGCTCATCCTGTATCTGAGAGTGTATGTGTGTGTATGTGTGTGTGAGTGTGTATGATGTGATGGGTACAGATGGTCAAAGAGTGAGCAGGATACTAATACTTAGTATAAAAAATGAATATGTTAGAGCGGAAACGAAAGATATGTGAAAAGAGTTATGACGTGTCCTTCTGTAAAGGGTATAGCCCCCTTTAATTGAAATTTGATTATACGTATATAGGTCTGGGTGATAACATGATTCATTCCCTTTATATAATGTTTTGGGACAAAATTTCTCCCAATGAGATAGTGTGATACACAGTTTTAATGTTGGATCTTTTTCTACTAAAATCTGCCATCATTCCAGATCCTTAATATTAATACTAACCGAATAGGAACATTGTGGATAACATGAAAATGACATTCAAATCAAAAGTTAACTACAGTTACCGCCCCACAGTTGTATGCCTCCGAGCACCAGTCAAGTTTCTCTTATAGTTTACATCCATGTCTGTGAAAACAATGATGTTTCACACATAGATCTATGCAATCTGCACAGTTTCAAGGTTGGCACGAAAAATTAGTATCACCAATTCAGTATCTGACCAAATGTCTCCCCTTCTGTTTTTGATGTGATGTCAAATAATGTCCAGAAAAATCTATCATGCAGAAAATTTTGATATCGTAGTGAAGCTGACCTTTAACCTTTTGGATATAAAAAGTCATCACTTCTTTATTTTAGCCTAAAAGATGAAGTTTTGTCATAATTGGCATATTACTGCTTGTGTTATGGCAAAAAAAACCCCACCTATGGCCATCAAAACCTAATCAGTTTATTGCTGAGTCAAAGTGAATGTTTGTGCCAAATTTGAAGAAAAGCATGAGAACAAGATGGATGCAAGGTCATCGCAACCTTGACCTGTGATCATTCAAAAGAATCTTATGAGTTCATCCTTGAGTGCAGGTGGATGTTTGTATCAAATGTAAGGAAAAATTTCCTCAAGGTGTTCTTGAGATAACGCGTTCACACGAATGAGACAGACTCGTGTCTCATGTGTCACCTCTGTGTTTGCTTGTAATGTTTGAGGCAAAAGCCGTGTGCAGGCAATCCAACCCCAGACGTGTACAGAAAGTTTAACTAAAGTGAAAAATAATTTGTGTATCTGCCCCGTGATTCAAATCCTTTCCAAAAATTAAGGTGTTCTTCTGTGGCCCATGATACACCCTTCCACAAAGATTCATGAAAATAATGCCTGTAGTTTTTCCATAATCCTCATAACAATCACACAGATAAACGCACAAACTGAGCCGAAAACAGGACCTGCTTGGCAGAGATAATATAATAATTAGTTAGCCGCCTTCCTGACACTGTTCATAAAGTACACAGATTATTGTGATCACAAATTGGGGCTTTAATCAAAAGGATCTCTGATGTTTACGAGACAGATTGTTCAGGAACATGAGGGACCAAGAAATCTGCTAGAATCAACTTGTTACCAGATCCAGGATTTGTGTCAGTGTCCAGATGGGAAGACTATGAAAACTGAGACGGGATTCATCTGGGGCCTGTGAGGTTGTGAGAGCAGAGTCTGTTGATCTTGGAGGTGATGTGTGTTGCTGCCGAGGAGTTTGTTTCTGCTTGTGACTTGCGAGCATGGTGAGTTAGCAGATGGCTCAGCAGAGGGCAGCGTCTATGATGCTTCTGTAAAACATGAGTGGTAGCGGAGGAGGAGAGAGTCTCGGAAGCTTCTATAGAGACAAAGCAGTAGGGGAGGAGGGCCTTAGGATACCTGCTGTAGGTGGTAGGCTTGTTGCAGTGGGAGAATACATATATTGGAAAAGTTATTTCAAAAAACACCAAAAGCACCAGTGTTATCGCCCACCACAACAAGCCTCGTTTGCTTTTACATCATTAAACAAGAGTTTGGGATCGCCTTCTCCGAAAAATATTTTCTCCCAGCTTTGTTTTCTGTTGGGAAGAAATTCAATCCCTCATTTTAAAATGTGGATGTCTTTTTATCTTCATCATTGATCACAGAGTTGCACATCAGAGGTGAAGCTTGTGAATGCATTGAGTTCTTCGGAGAATGCTTCAATGACAAACATGCAAACAAGGCCTGTCTGCTTGTATGATCATCGCCCTTTTTGACATGGCCAATAAAGCAGAACATGGAAAGAAATGGAGAGAAATGGGTGGAGGGATGAAAAATGAAAGAGCCGGCGTCCTCAGAAGACAAGGAGAATCATTACCTTTCTGTTCCCAGACAGAGAATAAGGATAGATGGTAGAGGGGATGGCAGAAAGAAATGGGAGACTCAAGGTCCAAAAGTCATTAAGGAACAGTATCAGTCCCTCCATTCCTGTGTGCCATGAAACACAATCCATCCAGTTGTTCCTCCTCCTGCAGTCACTTGTCCTCTAATGAGGTATCCATCAATCGTTCCTCCTTCCTCAGTACCAGTACCTCTATCCTTCCTTCATCTCCTTTTCCTCCCTGTAATTGCTCCCTTCATCCTCATCCACTCGGCTTGTTTTCTTTCCTTTCCTCCCCGAGTTTCTTCGTCCAACAGAAAATGGATGAAGATGGAAGTGATGGATGTATTAAGAAAAGAAAGCACTACACCTTGCAGGCTTCATTCATCACCTGTATAGGCAGATGCCCTTCTTCTAAAGTTAACACACACAAAAACACACACTCCTGCATGTCATATCCTTTAGTATGTCCAGTACAAAGTGCATTCTACTGCGGTTCAGTGTTACAAACTTAAGTATGAGCTGGTACAGAACTCTATTAGTGTGGATGACTGGTCAATAACAACACTGACTTAGTGCTTAGTGTGTGCTTAGTGTGTGTGCTTAGTGTGTGTGTGTGTGTGTGTCAGACAGGAGAGTGATGCATTGTTTGGTTGCTCAGAACAAAATAACCTTCACTTCACGCAATCAGGCGGCAAAGACAGAGCTGTAATCTGTGATGCCGTGATGTGGGAGTGTGCATGAGTGATTGAGAGCGATTGACAAATGTGATGCTGCTTTTTCTCTATCATACACACACACAGAAACATACCACTGATTGTCGACAGAGGTCAAAATGCAAACATGAGCTCTATCTATTTAGTCAAGTATATATTGCATTTTGAATCTATAAACAGTGGGCGGAATAACAATTTACCTGTGTGTGTTTCTGGTGTTTCTGTTGGGGAAGCAGGGATGAAGCAACAAGTCCACACAGAGGTGTCTGTGCCACATTTAGATTGATTTAGAACCATTTGTTGTGTGTTTAAATGTTTTTAATGCATTTAAAATGAGTTCTGCTGTTCCTTTAAACACCCTACATACATGCTACAATGCTCATCTTCATATTAGTTTACCTTTGTTCCTGTTAACCTAAGCTGTACTGGAGTTGTGTTCACTTACTGCTGACGCTAACCAGATTAAAGTAATTAATCTAGTCAACAACTCTGCAAACACTTCCACTGTCCAAGTGTGGCTGGATTGCCTGCGGCTGTTCTTGCCATGGCTTGGCACAACTACCTTTCCTTGTATAGCAACAGTCAGTGAGGCCAGCTAAGGATCACTGGTGAAAGATTAAGTACTTGTAGGAAGTAGGGCTGCACGGTATATGCGGTAGACGGTAGAAATAATATAAATTTGGCCCACGGTAGAGATTTGCTCTCTACCATCCTATCGTCGATGACGTCATCGCACCTGCCTCAGTGTGAAAATGGCTGCGAGCACAGAGACAGCGAAGCAAGAGGAGCTGGTTCACGTCCGTGATTTAGCGTAGCACTTGCAACATGTGTTGCTAGAGAACTTGTGAGTGAGTGAGTTAATGTCTTATGAACAGCCCCGGACTTCTCAGACTCTTTTAGCGACTTACCGCTCAGAGGGAACTCATTCAGTGTCTCCTCTGGCAGCAGCACAGCATCTCTCCCTCTCCTCTCTCGCCGTGCGCACACGGGAGTTGGTTTTTGGCAAGAGAGTTTGTCATAAACCTTTGGTAATGTAAACCTATGTGACGCTAGGGGCTCCACAAAAAACTCCATATGTGAATGTGTGATAGTTTTGGTATCATGGCAGCCTGTCACAGGTTACAGCGTGATGATTAGAGGAGAAATGGCAGAGCATAAAGGTCCAGGTGGAAAAAACACAACTCAGTCATTTAGGATTTTGCTAAAAGAAGGAAATTACCTTTTGATATAGATCCCAGGGGACATTTGGCACCATAGAGTACTGGGTTTTAATTTTGAGTTTTGAGATCTGCATTCTGCACAATAAATGCTCTAAAAATACATTATATCTTTGCTTTTGTTGTTGTTGTTGTTGTTGTTTTTTTTATCAATTTAGCTTTGCTAAGGGACTACAAAACCCATTCAGAAACACTTCTATTATAACTTTTACACCTAAATTTATACCGCGATATATACTGTTACCGTGAAGGGATTCGATTTATAGTGTGATATAAATTTTAGGTCATACCGTCCAGCCGTAGTAGGAAGTATAACACAGTCGGCCAATTAATCTGGTGAACACACAACGTCATCCTGAAACAGTTTAACAGCAGCTGAATTCAACAATTTCCTATCCACCTTATTCCTAGCCCCCATGATACCGTGCGTGAATTATGGGTGCTACTTTCGGAGTTGAACCGAAACCGGCGATTTCCAGAGGTAACAGTTTGTTGACAGTACTCTATTCTTCTTTCCCAGAGCAATTGGGAAATCAAACGTGGAACACACCACCTGTTATAGCTCAAACAGGATTAAGTGATCATACCTCTGCCATCTCTGACAGCCATCTCAAAGCATTGTTGTTGTTTTTTCATTTTCAACCGAGCTTGCTAGCAATTAAAAATGCCTTTTGAAAAGTACCAACATTGGCAGTTAGTGGGCTATTATTTGCTTAAATCACTGGACTTGACAGGCTTATATTTGGGACAGGTGTCTGTATGGGACAGGCCTTTACTTCCTTTTAAATCAAACTGTTGCTCAGCTAAGATGGTTCAAATTGTTTATCTGAATTGGGACTAGGCTTTTAATTGAAGTTTTACGGTAGTTATGAATATCATATTCCATTTCTGCCAATACATTCCCCTAAATCCTACACTCTGTACCTTTAAGTGAGCATCGTAATATAATATCTAGATCTGTGGGGTGGGTTTCTTTGGGAACAAGAAGCAAAGTACAGTTAATGCCATGTGGATTGCATCATGTGCACAATGTGAACACAAAGCGTGACCTCAGCAGTAGCTGTGCCCTCCAGCTCTGGGTCACACTGAGCTCCTTGGTGAGGCTCTCGTATCTCCCTCTCACTGTTCTTCAGAGGTCGTGCAATTCAACCTGAGCACAACGCTGTGGATTATGTCACAGCAGCCACGTGAAGCAAAGCTCCACTCCCACAATAAAAGTCAGCCCTGCAACTATAGGTCACATGAAATGTGACTCAATCCGTGGCGTCCTTTACCCTGAAGCTTTCTGCTCCCCGCTGTCAGGCAGCATCATCATTTAAATCATTAAACTGCATCTGAAAACATTAAGCCTTTATTGTGTGTAACTGACTGATGAATTAATAAACCTTTTTCCCTGACTAAGATTTGAACGACAAATTCTGAGCTGAAATATTTAGATTATGTACCACCCATCATCTTTAAGTAAGATACTCTGGCATTTTTGATAAGTTGAGAAGGACGAGTCACATTCGATGACTTAGATTTAAATGAAAACAATATGTGGTGAAAGCCCTCCACCTTTTCAGCACAGTAGAATCTGTGTTTAGGTATGATACTTAATTGAGAGAATTAAAAACAATACATATTTTTCTAACTAATGTCTTCATTTCCCACTGAACAAACTTTCTCAAAAAATTTGATCAAGGATTTGCGAGGACTCTGATAGGATAAGCAAATATGAAACCTGATTCAGATTCTATAAAATGCTATCAAACCAAATCTCTGTACGGAACAATGATGGCCACCTTAAAAACACCATATCCAATCTTCCTGATTGCAAAGCAGTAACCATGCAAATGTAATCACAACTAGTTTAACTCTAGACGTCTCCATCTTCAATCTATTTTTTTTTTTTTTTTGCTTAGCAGACTAAGCAAAGTTTGCTCAGCACAAAATACACCCGCTCCCAGTGCTCATCCCTGCAGGTGGTGGGCCAACGGGGTGGCAGCTCCATGTCATTCATTTGGGCTGAGCCAGACCGGGCCCCATGGCCCAAGGCCCAGCCACCAGACACTCGCTGGCGAGTTCCCCCACAGGTCTGGCTCCAGAGGGGGGCCTAGTGTCCCCATACCAGGCGAGGTACTCGTTTCTCAAATGTGCCGTTTCATTTAGGTCTTCTTGAACCACTCTTAGTCTGGCCCCTCCCCTGGGACCACTTTACCTTGGGAGACTCTACCAGGGGCTACTCGCCCTGGACAACAGAGCTGCCAGGATCACAGGAACATGCAAACCCCTCTACCACCTTAAGGTGGTGATTCTTGGAAGGGTAATTCTTGGAGAGCTTTTTTTTTCTTTTTTTTTTTTTTTAAAGAAGGCAAAACAGCCGAAAAAGATTCTTAGCTCCTTATTAATTATTGTGGTCAGAATACCACAGTGACATATTTTTTAACATTTCATATGCATTCACAAACAACATTACGATACAATCAGACTGCATTATATCAGCCCTGGAATGGCCCTACAGACGTGAGGCAGGATCAGGAATACACAAGAGAAATGATGTTCATGGTGCGGTCAGGTCGAACAGTGAAGTTGGTCTCTGGCACTGAATGGGTCGACTGATGCATCAATTATACTCAACCAAGGATTGTCACTTTGTGGAAAAAAAAAAAAAACATAATATCTGAAAAGGTTCAGACAATTCGGTGAAATCCCCACATGTAAGAGGCAACACTAATTAATGTTCAAAGGTACAAACAAGTTTTGGAGTAACATATACTACCATCCAAATGATGTAATTTTCAGGGATGTCGCTGCTGTGTGGGTACTTGACTGACCTGTCTGCAGACCAGACCTGTCTATCATTTAAAATGTGTGGCAAAAGAAGTCATATATTACGCAAGAATGGAAAAGAATTTCACTTTCTAGACTTAAACAATTAGTGTCCCCAGTTCCCAAATGCTACCTGACTGATGTTAAAAGACAAGGTGATGTAACACAGTGGTAAAAATGTCCCAGCCACAACTTTTTTGGAATGTGTTGCAGGCATCAAATTCAGAATGATAGTTTATCAGTCTGAACAGTATCTTAAATATCTTGTGTTTGTACAGTGTCTAGTGGAATATATGTTGTAAAGATTACACAAATGATTGCATTCTGTGTTACACTGCCCCCCAACTTTTTGGGAATTGGTGTTGTACTTTATTTAACTTTATTATAACAGTATTTTATTTCACTTGATTATAACGTTAGCAGGCGGCATGATGGTGCAGTGGTTGGCTCCCACAGTCCAAAGACTTGCAGGTTAGGTTAATTGGTGACCCTAAATTGGCCGTCGGTGTGAATGTGAGCTGTCTGTCTCTATGTGATAGTCTGGCGACCTGTCCAGGGTGTACCTTGCCTCTCGCCCAATGTCAGCTGGGATAGGCTCCAGTCCCCCCACAACCCCCAACAGGATATGCGGTTACAGAAAAAGAATAAGTGAATCTAACAGTTTAGTATTTCAGTAGTCAACAGTAGTTTAGAGGAGATTTCAGACTATCAAGATATATATAGAATGTATTGCATTATAGCCTAAAAATATCACAACTATTCATAGGCCATATCGTCCAGCTGTATTCTTGGTCAAAGGTTTTCAACCCTATGAGCACCTAATGTGGCATAGCGACTCAATCTCAAAAGACATAATAATGTAGTCTACTCCTGGCAAAAAAAAAGGCTACAACACATTAAATCTGACAAAATTAATAAACATCTTATAAATATGTAATTGAAACAGTAATAATATTAGTAACTTGGACACATGGGCTAAAAGAAATCTGACAGACAAGCTTGCCAAGCTCCATGACTGTTTGGGTGCGTTCAGAAATTGCTTTGATTTGCCAATAAAATAACCATCAAAAGCAATATGTGCCCAGACTTTCCCACAGGCAAATGAACACAGCATGATAATTATGACTAAAACACAAAATTCATATAATAACAGAAATAGTTTTCATTTTACTATCACAACTCAAGCAACCTGTTGACCTGTAGTTCATGAAATTCCCTTGACTTCATGATATATCCTGCTCTCCAAGAAAACAGGAAGCCAGAAAACACACAGGGCTGTAAACATAACCTATTTCCAGCCTTACTGGGAGATAAATTAATATTGGCGCTGCACACTGACTCAGCAGCTTTAGCTCAAAAATAGCAGCCTCAGCCTTCAAAAGACTGACAGCAGTCAAAGTGTCACTGATATTAAAAAAAAAATCTGCAGGCTGCTCGCGCCTTTTGAAAATTCAGTCTTAAAAAAAGTTTCTCTTCAGCTCACTGCCTTTCTCAGCCCAGAAACGTTCTCAAAAAAGAAGAGGGTCCCAGTGTGTCCCATATCGTAATGCTAACTCAATGCAAACTCCAGGTCTAATCCTTAATCCTACAATTTGATCCAGATCGCAACACCCCTCAGCCCTGCTGGTGATCCCATTTAGCCCCAACTACCGTCTCAACGTTGAGTCTACACTGTATTTTGTGAGAGGTCACAGAGGGGAGGTGAGGAAAAAGTGATGGCTAAGCCTTTGGCTAATCGTGTTATCGTAGGCAGAAAGCATGAGCACGCACGAACACACACATACGCAATCCCAAAGTGTATTAACCTCTTGGCTTCTGCTGCCAGATACTCGGGCGTCAACACTTTTTGTCAAGGTTACAGTGAAAGGCATTACCATGATTCACTTGTGTGTGTGTGTGTCGAAAATCTGACAGTGATACAGAAAAGAGGGATTTAAAGTAAAGCTGTGATAATACACCAAATACAAGACAGAAAGAGGCTGACTGCATATACGCAAATCGGTGCTGTTTATTCTGTGTGGCTGCTTCACTTGTTTAGGCGTGGGAACTTCCAGGGACCATGCATACTTTGAGGAGTGTGTGCATGAGTGTGTTTGTGTCTAAGAGGGTGTGTTTATCATGAAAATGGGTGGTGCTGCTGCAGTGTGTTGTTCTAGGCCTTGGGGGGCGAGGAGGCTTGTTGTTCGCTGTCTATGAGTGTGTGTGATTAATTAATGTGGATGCAGACTCAAGGTTCTATAACAAAGGCTCAGGAGATGAGTGCGCGCAACACAGACCTGTGAGCTGTGTGTGTGTGTGTGTGTGTGTGTGTGTGTGTTCATGTGATGGATACCCCCCATTTCAGCTGCTGCAGTGCTCCCTTGTCTGTGTCCCACCCACCTCTGTGCAGAGTGTGATTTACATCATTTCAGACACAACCAAATACAACCCCCCCTCCCTCCTACTGCACACACACACACACACACACACACACACACACACACACACGTACACAGACACACACTTCACGAAAACCTGAGGGAAGGCTGGAGCAGAATTACTCCATCCATTTCAATTACAGAGATTGAGTATCTGATTCAAACACACACAATGCTGTGTGGGAGCTGAGGCTGCAGCCCAGGACTCAATGTCAAATTATATAACCAACTAAATGACTTGTCTGGAAATAGAAAGACACCAAAAACATTAGCCTTCTTGACTGGTGGACGCTAACAATATTTTTAGCTCTGCCAGAGACAGAGCGGGGCTCTGAGGCTGGCAGGATATAGAAATCAAATTTGGAATGACACAATGATGGGGTTGTGACCAAGACGAAACAGTGCATTTGGCTCTGATGTGCTGCAGCGTACGCACGACAGGCCGGCCGATATGCTCGAACACATCATTCACCATTCTGACAGACACCTGAGCCTGCTCAGAATGCTACGTGACTGGTTGTCTGCCACGTGTTTCAGTTGAGTTCAACTAGTTTTACTACAATTTGTTTTGTTTTGAATATCTTTTGTATTGTGTCTTCTCCCACCATGACTCACAAAGTCATCCAGCTAAAGTATATACCATTAAAGGGAAACTACACCCATTTTTTTTATCATTATTATTATTATTATTATTGACACAGCATACTATTCGGGATGCACGATAATATCAGCACATTATCAGTATCAGCAGGCATTGGCTTTAAAGTGAAATACTGGAATCAGCCAACATACTGACAATATCAATATGTCATCAAAATCTGCCTACATGCTTTTTCTTATTCTGCATGAATATAACATACATTGAAAAGTATTGTATTTCATGTCTCCAGCTGCTGGTGGGCCATCACGATGAGAGTATAAATGCATAATATGATGTTAATTCCACTCCAGAAGAGACTCCATGATTACTAAAATTAGGTAAAGTATCAATATTGGTATCGTTTATCAGTCAGATGAGTTGTTACATATCGGCATATCGTATATTGGCAAAAAATCCAATGTCTTGCATCCCTACATAGTATCGCAATAATTTTGTGTATCAATATTGTATTATTACATGGATGCCAAATATCCATTTTTTATTTCATAAATTATTCATATTACACATACAAATTAAACTATACTTAACTTACTTGGATAATATAATCAATTTCCAGTCTACTAGATACAATTTAATGACATAAAATGACTGAAAACTTTATCTTTTTAGATTAAAAAAAAGATGTTGATAAAGTTTTCCTTTGGGGACATAATTTGCAGTTGAAAAGAGTCAATAAATCACAATATATTTTATCGCAATATTCAGCATATTGCAACACATTTAAAATCACAATACAATATAATCGTGTCCTAAGTATCATGATATTATCGCACCGTGGGGCCTCATTACATATGTGGCCAAATGCATCCCAGACCACCAAGGCAAGTGGTTTTCAGGATTGGATGCATCTGGGTGGTTTAAACTTGTATTTAGTGCTGTCAGCTCATGATTAGATAACCCAAGATGTCCTGTCATCAACATGGCCAACAAAATCAGTCTCCCATTCATTGTCTATGGAGAAGCTCTTGGCCTTGTACCTTAAGAATCACAAGTTGGAGACTTCCTTCTCTGGTTTTTGGAGAGAGAATAGCTCATGTTCACAAACTAGGCCATGGAAATAACAAATTAGAATATTTAAGATACTGTTGGTGGTGTTTCCCTTTAAAAACACTCTGAGAACTGCCACAAAATTCTATTGGATTTTCAGTTATATTCAGTTTCTTTAATATATGCCTCCCAGAGTGCTGCTTTAAAAGTCCTGAATTGTAACAATGAACAGTTTTTCAAATTTAGGATCAAATTCTAAAACCTGGAAAAAAGTTATGAGTATTCATAAAAACTCTACACCTTGACTTGTTACTGGCATCAAATAGAGAACACGTAAGTCCTCTGCTGGCCTCCACTCATTTTCCCCCACTGGAGTTTCAGAGCTTACTTCAAAATCTCGCTGTGTTTTTTAAAAGGTATTGAATGAACTGGCCCCCTTCCTACGTCTTGGACCTTTTAAGGTCTCTACAGTCTTCTTACCTAAAGCCAACAGCTGTTTCACATTCTAGGCTGAAGTGCTATAGAGATCTGCCACTGCTGTAAATGTCCTTAGATTGTGACACAGCCTTCCTCTTAAAGTTTAAATCAGCTGTATAAAGTGACCTGACTTGGCTGGACAATTGTGCAAAACTGAATGGAAACAGCAGGAGTTTTTTTTTTAAAAGACATCTGGAAGCACAGAAATCTCTTTGTGTAATGAGGATTATGTTCTTTGCTTTTGTATATGCTGTCATGGTTGTTATGAGGTGCTGGTTAAAACAAAAACAACTAAAACAGAAAATGAAGATGCATTATTATAGTTTACAGATAAAGAGAAATGCTGCCACAATGCCAACGCTAGAGGTGAAGGTGAAGCTTCTGCAGCTATTATTGTTCATTCTCTCTAATAGATGTTTCTTAATGCTATAACCTCTCCCTCTCCTCCTTAAAACTTAAACCACAGAAGCACTCATGTCCTTGTTCATCCAAAAAAGAGGTGAAAATGAATTAGAGGACATACAGAGCAGCCAAAAAGTTATCAAGATTTAAAGTTGGAGTGGTGTACTGCAGAAAAGCCAGCCCAGAGACATTTAATGGTGTAATATGTGATGGCATAATAGACCATGGTTAAACAGACATCTGTGCTGGATTTAAACCAACAACCCCAATCAGTTTTTGGCAGAAAGCTTGCTTCAGACCCGCTCAATCTCCCTCTACACTCTCAGAAAGTACATAACTACTGTTTGGAGGACAAAAGCCTGTCGCTGGAGCAGTAATAACATAGTAGGGGTACTAAAATGACTTTAAAAAGTACAATTATGTACCCCTAGTGACCAAAAAGTACACAGTAGTAAACAATCCTAAAAGCTGAAGTACCACAGGTCTTTGTGGTCGTGGTTCTGTGATCACTGTGCTACTATTAATTATAGAAATGGGGATGCAATATAAACATGACATTTGAAGGTCAAGTGTGGATGGCAAGAAAGAGGCTTGAGTTTTTTCACTATTATTCCGTCTGGGTACTTCCATTGTCACTTAAGTATAGCGATTTGAGGAGCTGCAGCATCACTGCAGGGGACAAAGAGACAGAAAAGCCATTGAGAAGGCTGGCGTGGAGGGAAGGCCACAGGAGACAGGAGGGGGAAAAACAACATAAAGAAAAGAGGTCATCACAAAACCCTGGCAGCATCTGTGGCAAAGGCTGCCATTCATCCACCGGCCCTTTAAAGCACTGCAGGCAGGGCCGAGCAGATAACCTCTGCTGCAAAGCCTGTGTGTCTCGGGAGATGCACGGGCCTTTTACTTCTTCACTCTGCCTGTAGCTACAGATCCATCCAGCTGTCTAGCAAATAACCAAAGTCTTAACAGGCTGTCAAAGTACAATGTGAATTAGCTAACCCCAAGTAGCAGGGGGAAAAAGGCTGGCAAAAAAAAATATAAAAAGAACACGAGAAACTCCAGAGTCCATTCTGAGATATATCATGGGCTGTTAAGATGAGTTCAACCTGGAGCTCAGGGCGGCACAACACAGCACACTGCATACAAACTGTGCACAGTACATGTGGCTGGCACACACGTCTCAGCTGCTGCACAATGAGACTGATGACATTGGCTGCATGTGCTAGAAATGCACCGCACTGAGATTTTTTTTTTTTTTTTTTTTTTTTTACCAAAAGCCGATTATTTCCACAGTAAGTTCAGCCAATACAAATACAGAGAGTAATATATTTATGTTTCTTTCTAGCTTTCAGCAGTTTATTTTAAATGAAAGTGTGTCAGTGCAACATAATGGTAACATTCTTTTTTTAATGTGACAGTGGACAGATGAGTCACACAGGAAACAAGGGGAAAAGCAATAAGGAATGAGTACCAATGTGTTTTTAAACTATTACTGCCTGAAACCAAAATGCTAGCATACATTTGTGCTCATGTACTACATATTGTTTATGGCCTGACTAAGGATGTCAACTGTTGAGAATATTATGTTATGTAATATATATGTCAACCAGTGAGAATATTTTTTGACCAGTTAATCATGTTGGTCCATAGATTTGTTTTGCTACTCATAAATTCACTGCACTGCGCACTAACCAGGCCTGGTGGGAGCTAGCTAGCAGCCCTGACCGCTCACTTGTCATTTACTGCAACTAACGTCATCTGACCCAACAGCGTTACCTTGTAAACACTGCACCCACCCTGTGGTCTGCCCCCATGTCACCCTGGTCAGCAGGCAGCTTAATTTTGAGTCCCCATTAGCATCACTGTTGGCAGTGTCACCACGGCTAGTGGTGCAAACATAAGTCGGGTTACCATCCACCTATTTTTATTCGCATTTTCAACAATTGCAAAAAAAAAAAAAAACTTGAATGGAAACACCAGAAATTCATAAAAAGGCTGAAATATCGCAAAAAAGTTTTTACGCTTGGAGGGGGTGGAAAAGTCAGCGTATCGATATTAGGGAAATTCGACTTTTGGCAATGGAAACAGATTTAGCAAATAAACAATGACGTAGGCTACCGAATCCTAAAAAAATGAAGCTGCTTTCTCAAGAGAGCTACCTGGAGACTACTTGGGGAACACCGGAGGGTGGCTACCATGTTTCCCCAGCAGGACAGTGTTACCAGCAGTAATCGCCAAAAAAGCAGCACCACTAGATGCCTCCTGCTGCTGCTGCCATCATTAGTCATTAGTCATACTTCTACTGTTATTATACACATATGACTATTGTCACACATGTATACTGCCAGATATTAATAGTTGCTCTTCCTGAGGTTTCTACCGTTTTTTTCCCCCGTTAAAGAGGTTTTTTTGGGGAGTTTTTCCTTATCCGCTGTGAGGGTCATAAGGACAGAGGGATGTCGTATGCTGTAAAGCCCTGTGAGGCAAATTGCGGTTTGTGATATTGGGCTTTATAAATAAAATTGATTGATTGATTGATTGACTAGCTAGCTCCCTGCCAACTCAGTGCAGTGCTGGCACTTTTTACGTTACTACAACAACATTTTGGAGGAGCGAGTGGAGCGGAGCTTCAGAGCTGCTTTTCTGAAGCAAAACAAAAGTTTACATGTTCTAAAAAAGAGAAAACATCGCATGTCCTGCGATGTGACTATTGCACATGCGCACATCTCGATGGCGATGTTCAAACGATAGCGTGCATGGTATAGGATTCCTCATAGGCTGTACTCACTAATGCCTGATGCCGCATTTTAGGCAGTATCAGAGGCATTTCCGATACTGGTATCAGTACAACTATATACACGTTTATGTGGCCTTCTGGGGTCCATACCTGAAAGCAGGTTGAGCAAACTCCGATTATAACCCTGGTTGGTGATATGCACTTGAGTAGAGCAATAGGCTAGAGCTTGTGCCGTGTCATCGGCCGATTAATTGGCTATCGGCTTTTTCCTGCTCCAAACTATCGTTATTATAGTGGCCATTAAAAATCCACTATCAGTCGACTTCTGCATCAAACCCAACAGGAAACAAAATACAAGGCATACATTAAATTTGTTCCGTGTTGTTGTGTATCACATGTGTAAGCCATGCACTGAACTTGCAATGCCACCAGGATGAAGTCCATTTGTCAGAACTGATGCTCTATTCTCAGCATAGTCAGATTTTGACATGTCTGTTGAATTTTCCTCTCAAACAGCCCACAGCTTAGACCAACAAGACAGATGGCGTTTTACTTCACACACACACACACACACACACACACACACACACACACACACACACACACACACACACAGTTCTCTCCTAGCCCAGTCCAGGTCACACTGGAATAGATGGCAAACGACCTAAAAATTCAGGCACATTCTCTTTGTCTCCAACAGGAGACATTAGTAGTGACCTTTAATGTGCTATGGCCCAGTCAAGTGTGTTTATTTTAGACAGAAAAAAAAGACACACACCCTTTGGGGAGTTTTTTTTGGTTGGTTGAACACATGAGTGCCCTCCAGTGCTGGCCCTCGGCTAGATTGAGAGGCGAGGCGAGGCATGGAGAGCCTGTTTCAACCTTTAGCTTGTTTGGCTGTTGAGGAGCACAACCAGTGGTCTGTCAACGGTATCAATTAAAAAGACGACAATGGGGAAACCACAGAGACAGGAAACGCCTCAGACAGCAATACAGGGGCAACGACTGTGCACTCCAAAATGTATGTATTTTTTGAGTTGACATGGCCTTGCCAGAGACATATTGAGGTCATGCCCTTGGTAATATATCTGTGAATTTAGGGCCTTTAATTACACAAAGAGGAGTCTACCCTCTACAACTGCATGAATATTCAACATTTTGTTTTTCTGTCAGGCAGAGTCTGCTGCCATTTTATACTGAATATCTTAAAATGTGATTGTTTAAGGCACACAGGTAAGTAAATACTGTAAAATAAAAATGATTTAGGATATTCCTACAGAACACCTTTGCAGGAGGCTTTGAAAGAACATTTAATTATAGTAAAGGGCAGAAAACTCATACAGAAACTGTAGCTGAACATATAGTGGAAAAGCTTAACAAATAAATATATTAAATTGTGAAATTTCTGAACTTTATCATTTAATTTAAACAGTTTGGTTGGTGTCTAGTCCATACCACAATCTCGTTCTTTCCTCTTGCTAAAAAACTACCATATATCCTGTCCAATATTTGGCCAGTGACGTGGAAAATGTAATTAATTACCCATTACTTATCACTCCTTGAAATAGTAATCCTACGACTCTACTGATCACTTAACAGCATAAGTAATTAATTAAGTTACATGTTACATCACCCAACCTCACTGCAAACCCATGAGTACATCATGTAACTTGTCACGTGAAACGCTGAATTAATGCCCATCTATAACTTGAGAATTTTAGTCAAAACTGACTGAGACTTATAGAGAAGAAACTAATCAAACATCACAATCCATTACAGTGCTGCAATCCAAACTGTGGTCCAAACTCATGTTCTCTTTGTTGCAGCTGTGAGGAATCTTTCCAGAGAGTTAAGTAGAAAAAAATCCACATTGCAGTCTGTACCTGTAAAAAGGAAGGGTTGCTACCCCATTCGTACAACTGAAATCCATTGCCATCAGAGTAATGCGTTCATTGATTTTAGAAAACAGTCTTCTGTGTGTTGTCAGAGCACCACATTAGAGAACTCTTCTTCAATTGCCGGTGTGTCCTTGTAAAAAAACAACTGGGCTCCGAGATAAAGCCTTGGTAAAAACAAAACAAACAAAAAAAAAACAAAACTGCAGGCTCGATGGCTTATAATGGGGCTGAGATTAAATTAAATTCCATAATGTCTAACAGGAGTCAGGGTACAGCTTAAGGCTGGGCCGACAATTCACTGGCACAGAGCTCCAAATGAGCTCCTGATGATCTGGAGAAACTTAACAAGGTAATAATTCATCTTCCAGGGGACATTTAACATATTCTGGTCAGTGAGATCTGGATGGAAAAAGCCCTTGGTGGTTGTTCTGATCGGAGTTCATAAGGACAGCTGATGTTAGAGTTGGACAGTTACAAGACTTCTGTGAAAGGAGGAGGTCTAAATAATTCAAAATACTCTTCAAGCATAAAATATTACAATTAGAATAGACATTTGGAGATGTTATAAATCTGACTTCTCTTTCTAATCTTCACAGTTATTATTTCTAAAATCTTCGCTGAAAAAAAATAGAACTGCAACACTTGTTTCAATTTTTCAAGAGTTGAAATAAAAGATCTAGGACTTTTTGTATGCACAACAAGAACTTAATTCTCTCATTTAAAAAAAAAAAAAGTTAAAATTTGTTTTAGTGAGCATGGACACAATAAAAGCTCACCCTAACATGTGCAGTTTTATCACACAACACAATGCCACAGATGTCGCAAAATTTGAGCAATTGGCATGCTGACTGCAGGAATGGCCACCAGAGCTGTTGCCTGTGAACTGAATGTTCATTTCGCTACCATAAGCCATCTCCAAAGTCGTTCCTAAGAATTTGGCAGTACATCCAACCAGCCTCCCAAACGCAGACCACTGTGCCATTCGTCCCGGCCATCACGTCATGTTGCGGCGTGATAATGCACGGCCCCATGTTGTGAGGATCTGTACACAATTCTTGGAAGCTGAAAACATCCCAGTTCTTGCATGGCCTGCATACTCACCAGACATGTTACCCAGTGAGCAAGTTTGGGATGCTCTGGATCAGCGTGTGTGACAGTGTGTCCGACTTCCTGCCAATGTCTGGCAACTTCAGACAGCTATTGAAGAGGAGTAGGCCAACGTTTCATAGGTCACAATCAACAACCTGTGTGGCACTGCATTAAGCAAATAGTGTCACACCAGATAGCGACTGATTTACTGGGGTACCTGTGACCAAAAAATGCATTGCTGTAGCACTAGAAGTGAATCTTTATAAATGTTTTTTTTATCAAAACAAAACTTCAGGTTTTACCTTGGTCTTTTATTGTGACCATCCCAATGAACACCTGTGTAGTAATAATGCTGTTTAATCAGCATGTTGATATGCCACACCTGTCAGGTGGATGGATTATCTTGGCAAACAAGAAGTCCTCACTAAATTTTAACAAACTCGTGAAGAACATTTGAGAGAATTAAGTCTTTCTTATGCATGAAAAAAATTCATATCTCTTATTTCAACTCCTGAACTCTTCTCAAAATGAAAGCAAAAACAAACGTGTTTATATTTGTGCTCAGTGTATATTCAGCAGGTTGCGGCCTCTCCTTGAAGCAATGTACGCCGGCTGTGTCTGTTAGCAAACTGCAATGTCACAATGGGATTTGACCCGCTCTGGATTTAGAAACAGAGATGTACCTGTTCTGGTGGGTGAGAATCAGTAGCAGTGTGCCGGTTATAGACAGCGGAGTTGAGTGCCAAAAGATGGAGAGAGGGATCGGAGACGACAGGAGGAGACATGGGTGCCATCGTCGCCTCTAGGTGTATTTAATTTTAGCTATAAAAGGGGTGAATCTCCCAAATCTCCAAGGGCAGGGAGCTGTTCTATTGGAACAGATAGTCTTGTCTTATAAAACTCTGTCCTTCAAAACTCTGTACTGGTCAAACTATGATTCAAACCCACAAAGAGAGGAGACTGACGTATCATGCTTTTGTTAAATTAATCAATCAACTGGGCACAATATTATCGACATTGCAACCAAAATGACACAATCAGTCAGCCTCCGCGTAACTAGATAATTTGTGAGCAGCACAAACTGTATTTATAGAGCGACGCTGACAGGAGGGTGAATGCAGAGCGCTCTGGGTGAAATATTGTTTCTGACTGAAACTGTTTGCACCACGATGAAAAGCTGTTACAAGAGTCTAGACGTGGGATGAAACGGCAATCAGTCTGCCCTTCAGTTACCCAATCAGTGTGCAATTCAATTATTATTGCAACACAGCACTTCATTTTAAATCTGTATACAATACGTTACTGTTATTGAATGTCATTTCAATTTATAACCCAACACCTAAGCAGTTCAGACTTACAAAAGTCATTAATGCTGATGCTGTATAAAATGAATCACCTCTATTTGTGAGTTGGATTATCTATAGTGCCTTACATTTTCATGATATAGAGGGCTTTACAAATATAATTATCATGCTGTAATGTTTAGCAATATTTGAACTTTTAGGCTTCTTATATTTCTGAAAGTCCTTCAAAATAACAGTCTCCATAAACTAAATATCTGAATCATGTTACATGTGCCAAAGCAACCGAAAGCTTACTTTTAAATGTCCAATCTTAAAAGTTTGGCAAGCATTCTTAGCCCACTGTTTGGTAGATAGATGGATGGTTAGATAGGTAGATGGGTGGATGGTTAGATAGATAGATGGGTGGATGGTTAGACAGATGGATGGGTGGATGGTAAGATAGATGGATGGATGGATGATTAGATAGGTGGATGGATGATTAGATAGGTGGGTGGATGGATGGATGGATGGATGGATGGATGGATGGATGTTAGACAGATGGATGGATGATAGATGGATGGATGTTAGACAGGTGGATGTTAGATAGAAGGATGGATGTTAGATGGATGGATGGATGGATGGATGGATGGTTAGATAGGTGGATGGATGGATGGATGGATGGATGGATGGATGGTTAGGTAGATAGATGGATGGATGGTTAGATAGGTGGATGGATGGATGGTTAGGTAGATGGATGGATGGTTAGATAGATAGATGGGTAGACGGTAGTGGGATGGATGGTTAGATAGAAGGATGGATGTTAGATGGATGGATGGTTAGATGGACAGAGAGAGAGAGAGAGACAGACAGACAGCTTTATTGTCCTCCTCAGTAGCTTATTTCAAACACATCAAAGGTAGGTACAGACACTTAACAAAATACACTATTACAAACATACACTTAAACAATATATATGATACAACAGTGCAAATAGGCTGGTAGGACCAATAAGTTAAGTCCAGACAGGAGCAGCTCAAACTCTCTCTATGTTCAAAATAGAGTTCAAAAATTCAGCTTATCTTTTCCATCAGGCCTGTGTGGATGGGATTTGATCAGATATCATTGACAGTGGGCTTGCAAATAATCTGTCATCTGTCATCACATTGATTTAAATGTTGCCGAACTGATTAGTGCACAGAGGTATGTAAACCTTACTTTAAATCAGTGAGTAAAGCAAGAAGAAAAGCACACCTATAGAAATCTCTTAAGTGAAATAACCCAAACGCTGGTAGCAAAATTGTTATTTTAGGCAACCATTTTGTAGCAAAAAGTAAAAAGATTGAGAACGTATATGATCAGGCTCTTTAAACTCATCCCCCACCTCTGATTAACAAGCTGCTGTAGACAGATGGATGTTATTTGTCAGGACAACCACGCCTCCTTTAATTTTTGTTTGCCTCACATCTAAAGTCAATTAATCAGCATCTTGACCTTTTAAACAATTTGTTGCACACTAACATGACCTATACACTTCCCTGGCTTTATTTAGAGTCTGTCTTGAGAGCAGAGCTGCTCACATTAATAGAAAGACACGAGCAGAGATAATAAATTGGACACTGACTACATGTCAATGCTAATAGAAGATTACAAGCAGACTGCATCTTGCTCATATCTCTGGCTCTTTGCTATTGAAGGTTTTAGGTTGGGGGAAAAAAACATATTTTGTAATGCGGTTTGATAAAACATACCCAAATCACGGCTGGTTGCCAAAGTACTTGGTTGAGAAGATAAACATAGTTGCCTGCCAACATTTTGGGAAGATATATGGCTGGTGGTTTTAGTCACTTGAAAGCTTGAGTTGAGCATGAAGTGTTTTCAAGTATCTAGTAGCAAAAACAAATTGTACAACAAACCAAAAAGCAAGCTCAACATTACAGCCTCACTGAGGTGGTGCAACATGCAGCCAAACACACTGGAGAAGCAAACAGCTGACAACACAGCTGGCGACCAAGGAGTTGTGCTCCTTCAGGGAATGACCACAGAGGGGACATACACCCCCACCCCCCTAAAAAGGATCCAGCCCATCTGTAGTCTTCTTCCATTCAACAGCAATATAAAAAGAGAATAAATATGGGTTACCCAGGCTCAATGTAGGATTGGTTTCTGACCCGTCATCCAGGGTGGGTATTGGTCAGACTAAACACGCAATTTGAAAATGGCAACCTGAGATTAAGGAAACTGTGATAGGCTTTTTTTGTACTTTCTTCAAACATTTTAGAAACCAAACAATTTATTGACTGACTGAGGAAATAATCGTCAGGTTAATCAATGATGAAAAATGAAACTAATCATTAGTTGCAGCCCTAATATCTATTTAAAATTACAATTTATTAGTCTGGGAGTTTTTTGCAACCATATGGTTGAAAAACTTGTTGAAGGACAGCAAAGCAAGGGAGCAGCTATTCCCCTCCCAGTTGTCAATCTTATGTAACAAACTAACCTTTAAAGTCCCAGTGAAATAGAAGTTGGAGTGTCTTTAGCTTTCGCGCTGTGACATATTCATTCATTTTCCTTAGCCCATTAGCGGTCTGGGGAGGCTGGAGTCTATCCCAGCTGACATTGCTGCAGGGTCCTAGAACTAACGCTGATTTGAGAAAGATTGCTTTAAGATTCTTTGCGCCACACACCTGGAACGAACTGCAGTGTACTTTGAAGCTTGGTACTCTGGTTCCAATGGGTCAATTCCGAAATCTAGTCAAAGTCTGACTGTTTTGTGTCGTTAATTATGTACTCAGGTCTCTCTTGAAAGTGAGATCTTGATCACAACAAGACTTACCTAATTAAATAAAGGTATATAAATTGGACGAGAGGCAGGGTACACCCTGAACAAGTAGCCAGACTATCAGAACTGACACATAGAGACAGACAACCAATCACACTCACATTCACACCTATGGACCATTTAGAGTCACCAATTAACCTGCATGTCCGTGGATTGTGGGGGGAAGAGTCCCCACAGAAAACCCATGCTGACACAGAAAGAACATGCAAACTCCACACAGATGGGCTTCGAACCCCCAACTACAGGTTGAACCAGGAACCTTCTTGCTATGGGCAACAATGCTAACCACAGTACCACCGTGCAGCCTGTGAACTATTTCACAATAAAATGAAATATTTGAGCGATGAACAGTCACAAGAGGAGTTTCAATCAAATCTTTCACAGTGGATTGGACTGCTAAAAAGTAGGTGGGCTTAGAGTTTAGCTCAATACGGACCTACAGCAGAGTCTGAGCACACCTCCCTCACCGTTAAGGGAGGACGAAGGAGAGATGAATGAATTACACCACATTGATCTGGAAATAAAGACAAAGGTTTTCTCCCCTGAGGTTAACCTGAAACTTTTTTTCATTTCTATAAAATGTAACTTGACCTGTTGTTTTATTATTTTATGCAGTATTGTTAAGAGCCTGGCCCATTCTGCTGGCCAGTTTGAACCAGTAATCCAGGTTACTGTGCATCAGGGAAACAGCCTCTGGTATGGAAAGTGGCTTCATTGCATAATATTCCAGGTCAGGCTAATATTATCGTCATACATCATGTTCTATAGGAGCTGGAAATGGCTGTGACAAGGCTCTGGGGCCAAGCTGTCTTATTTACTGATGGGGTCTGCTGGAGCAGCCAACTAAAACCTATTTACTTTTCTATAGCAGAGACATGAGGAATGGACAGAGATGGAGAAACACTGAGAAAGACTAACAGAGAGAGTTAAACAGGCTAATCTAACAATTAGTATTCACACAGCTGCTGTCTTCTCTCTTCCTACATTTACGTATGATAAATTCCAGTAATGAAACAGTGGATGGAATTTACACAAAGCTGATTGAATTTCCTCATTAAACATAAGAAGGAAATCATTAAATATGAGCCTGTAAATCTTCCACACTGTATAATGGAATCGACTTAGTGGGGTTTTTGGCATTTTCCCCACGGCAAAAGCTGAAGTTATGTATTTCAATCAAAGGTAGTTCAATTAAAACACCTCCTTTCTTAAGTATTATATAAGGCCTTTAAAACATTTGACACCTGCCATTTACTTTTTTTAGCAACAGGATATATGGTGAAATCTAGCTGCAGATTAACACCAAACTTATCATGTCTCATAAAATACATTTCCCTAAATATCTCAGAAATATTGTCCTGTCTGTGTGTGTTTCCAGAACAGTGGCCTGACAATCCTTTTTTGACAGGTAAAGCTTGAAAGAGTCTCTCAGAGAGAGCTGGGTGTAGACAGACAGAAAGGAGGCTCAACATCACAAGAGTAATCTTACTGCCTAAATTGAACAATACAGTCCTGACCCAAGTCTGGGGCTTCAAACCTTCTTCGTAGCACCCTGCATATATACACTCAAAGTGCTGTCATCCTGTCACTTCTGTAATTTGATGAGACGCACAAATCAACAGCTCAGCTATAGTCCCCACCTTGACACAAATAATGCAAAGCGTGCTCTACTGATGATGTAAGTGTACAGAAACACTTGATGTTCAGAAATAACTCTGAATTCTGCTCTTTGTCTTTTCATGTAGTGATGGTAAGACTGCATTAAGGACTACTGTAAGGCTGCTATTATTAGACTCAGTCACAACTTCCATTCATTATACTCTGAATAACACCACACGGCTGCACAGAAAACTATTACTATTAACCAGAGCCAACCACAGACCTTAAGGGGGCAAATGGAGCAATGTACTTATACAATCTAAGCTTGTTTATTGATGTGACACTTTCTCAAGCAAAGGACAGGTGACGTCCATGTCTGCACCATGTTTAAGGTCCAGTGTAGCTTAGTGGTTGTGTGGCAGTTATTTTAAAATGAATATATAGAAACTGATGTTACCTGCACTGAAAGATAATTTTATCAGAACTAAAATATTATTTAAAGCTAGAGTTGTACCGATACCGATACCAGTATCGGAAATGCCTCCGATACTGCCTAAAATGCGGTATCGGGTATTAGTACAGCCTATGACCAATCCGATACCATGTAATGCCTCACGTCATTACGCATACGCGCGCCACAGGAAAACAAAACAGAAACGGAGCAGAGTTTAAAAAGCATTCTACTGTAGCCTTTAAAATGTCTTTTTTACCAAATTGTGTGGCTGCACTTTAACCTGTGTCTTGATCTATGTCAACACTGGATAATAATAACAATAAAAAAAGGTTTATGGCATTCATTCTACTATTATGCATTTATTTCTTAATATTTTACATAGAGTTTTAGGAATTGAGACATAAAACAATTCATATCCCATCCATTTTTATTTTATGCGCTGGTATCGGATCAGTACTCGGTATTGGCAGACACCTAAGGTTCGGGATCAGAATCGGTATCGGGAAGGAAAAAGTGGTATCGGTGCATCTCTATCTAAAGCTACACTTATCCATGTCTACATGTCTACACCCAACCGTGTAGTTTCCCACAGCTCTAAAAGGCATTTTATCATCTTTCAGGTCTTTGTTTTGGTTTAAGAGCTTACAGCTTTACTGTTTTGGTTCAGTCTCACTGCTCTCATCAAACCAGCTTATAGAAGCTGTTTTCAGCAAGCAAACCATTAAAAATAAAACACTTAGGTATGGTTAGGAAGATGAGATGTCATGATGTCATTCTGGCTCAAAATACCTGGTTTGGGGGAACAATCCCAGTAGGAAAAGTAGCAACAAAACAAAAACAAAAACAAAAAACGTGGCACTATGCCCGCTGGAAAAACAGTGATGGGTCGCTACAAAACACCAATCTTTGGAGCCTAAAAAGCTTCTGGAAAAACACAGGTGGATTTATGAAGAGGTCGCTACAAATCACCCACATTTGGAGCCTAAAAAGCCAAAGGAAACACACTGAGACATCACTAAAAGCTCCCCCCTTTGGAGCCTAAAAAGCAGATGGAAACCTATTGATGGGTAGCTACAACACACCCACATTTGGAGCCTAAAAAAACAAAAGAAACACACCAATGGGCCACTACAAAACACCAATGTCTGGAGCCTAAAAAGCTGATGGAAAAACACAGATTGGTTGCTACACAACACTAACATTTGGAGCCTTAAAAGCAGGTGAAAACCTATTAACAGGTTGCTACAAATTAGGGATGTCCTGATCCGATATTCGAATCGGTATCGGCCACCGATATTAGCAAAAAATGTGCATCGGCATCGGATCGGTCCGATCCAATTTTTCACGGAATCTGATCCAGGTTTTCCGGCCAGCCCAGCGCTCCGCGATTCAAGCAGTCCATTCCAGTGATCCACTCCAGCTCTTACTATCAATCCACCAGGCCAGCATGCAGACGGCACACACGGAGGGTAGGAAGAGTAGCGGTCAATTTAGTTAACTGACTATATGTTTTCTGCTCTGGTTTTTTTTTTTTTGAGAGGGATATTTTTATTTGGTTTACACTCACAAAGAGCACTGATGGCATTGTTTTGGGCACAATTAGTGAAATTGGAGCCATGGATGGACTATTGCTTGTTTAAACAGGCTGGCACTGACACTACTAAAATAACTGAAAAAGAAAGGCTGCGTTGTTTGTTAAATGTCAATAATGTCTTGTGGTGTTAATCTATTTTTTATTTATTAGGTGGCCAAAGCACAAGTGTGTGGAGTCTTGCTGCTATTTTAATTTCAATGTTAGACATTTTAAAGATTTCTTGTGTTGATTTATTTTCTATTTATTAAGGAGCCAAAGCAGCCAAAGCAAACAGCTATATTTTTTATTTAATGTTAATGTTCAAGTTTAAAGTTTGTTTATTTAACCCTGTTAACAATAAACGGGTCAGTTTCTCATACCAACTGTTGTGCATCATTCTAACTAACCCAATTAAGTAGTTGTTCTTGTGAGAGTAATATCGCTTGATCAAACCTTTTCTAACATGACTGACAACAAAATAAGTGAATATGTATAATACACGCTTGGATCGGATCGGTATCAGTATCAGCCAAAACTCAAGGCTGTAATATCGGTATCGGATCGGAAGTTAAAAAGCTGGATTGGGACATCCCTACTACAAATCACCCAGATATGGAGCCTAAAAAGACAAAGGAATCCCACCGAGACGTCACTATAAAACACCTTCGGAGCCTAAAAAGATGCTTGAAAACAGACAGGTCGCTACAAAACACCCACATGTGGAGCCTAGAAAGCTGATGGAAACCCAGCGATGTGTAGTTACAACACACCCTCCTTTGTAGCCTTAAAAAAAAACAAATGAAACACACCAAGGGGCCACTACAAAACACCAGTATCTGGAGACTAAAAAGGTGCTGGAGAAACACAGACGGGTCGCTACAAATCAATCATGTTTGGAGCCTAAAAAGCTGCTGGAAAAACAGACAGGTCGCTACATAACACCAACATCTGTAGCCTAAAAGCCGATGAAAACCCACTGATGTGTGGCTACAACACACCCATATTCTGAGCCTAAAAACCAAAGGAAATACACCAACGGGCCACTACAAAACAATCACTTTTGGAACCTAAAAAGCAGATGGACACAAACAGAGGGGTTGTTGCCAAAAAAAACAAAAAACAAAAAAACACCCCACACATATGGAGCCTAAAAAGCTGACAGAAACACACCAGGGGTTTTCTACAAAACACCCAAGTTTTGAGCCTAAAAAGCTGATGTAAACGCACTGACAGGTCGCTACAAAACACCCACTCTGACAGTGATCTTCAGCATGGCAGCTGCTCACCTAGATGACACATCATCCCTCTTCCCCTCCACCTTCCAATGACAAAATCAGCTCATATACTATACCACTTTAAAAATGTTGACATAGTACATATGAAAGGTGCAAATGTAAAAAATCTATAGTTTGCCAAAAATGTACAATGCCAACATTTTCATCTGGCAACTGGGCTGGCCAATAACATGTCTGCTGGATGCGTTTGTGTTTACAGCTTATTCACCTGTTCCTACACTAACAACAATTAATTTATACTACTTTAAAACACCATTTACATTTTTATGTTACCAACTGATTACAGGCAGTTTACTGTAAATTATTTAAAGGGGAGTATAGTGTTCTTACAGAGGAGAAGATGAATCAAATATGAACAATTTCTCTGCTTCTGGCTTCACTGACACAGACCTGTACCTTCACATAAGAGAGCAACATAAAAAAAAAAAAAAACAAACAAACACTGAGAAAAACTTCAAACCATATCAAGTACATGAGTGTATTTAGGTGTCAAGAGACCTGTCTTATCAGCAGTGGAGGCACAGCTACCTCTTTCACACATGAATGCCATCTTATCTAGTCAAGAGCCTGCAACGGCACTACTCTAAACTGTCTCTCTCACACACACACACACACACACACACACACACACACCCCTCATCTGGAGCTGAAGGTATCTAAACAAATATTCTCACTGAGAATTTAATTAGGTCAAGAGAGAGAGAGAAAGAGCTCTTCACAAATTAAAAATCCAATTCCCACTCTTATTAATCCAATCAGACAGAATAAATCACAGTATCCATTATGTGTACAAACACTTGGAGTACAGACAAAACACCTGCAAAGAGAGCGTGTACACTGATCTAACACAGTCTCAATAAAAATTAAATGAATGTTTTTTTTCTTTTTTACTACATCATTGCTTACAAGATTGTGTCCACCCCCTCTACTAAGCGACAACTGCATCCAAAATAGATTTATTGTCTCAGAGGGATATTTGGTTTCACAGCCGGTACACAGAAACGTACAGATATACACATAGCAACACATAGTTACACACATAGCAACATTAAGATATAGACAGTACACAAAATCTCAATGAACGCATCCATGATCTCGGCTCACAACAGTGTCAACAAGGAGGATTGTTCGGGACTATCAGTTTTAGGACCGTCTTTGAAATATTAGCCAGTTTTATCTCAATCCTTTCAAATCTCTGCTCCCTTTATCTCTCAACACAATTAAGACAAAACCAAATACATCACAGATTAAATGTGATTTTAATGAGTCGTATTGATCCTCTGCCATTGGCACGGCTGCCGTCATAACAGATTTGTGGAATCCTCTCCTTTTAGCTTTATGTTTACTTTGGCGGCGTTTCTCTGAGTCCAGCTTTTATTAAGCCAACAATCTCAGCCAACAAAACACAATGAGACAACAGGAGGAGCAACATGTAGCCTGTGCGTGTGTGCGTGTGTGGCTGGGGGATATGAAAGTACTTAAAAAAGATGCAGTTATTATCCTAGTTTAATTTGGTTTTGGCTGCACACACACACACACTTACACGCACACACACATTCAAAGTTGGTTGGGGGTGATCACTCGTATCAGTCACAGCAGAAAGACCCTAAACAAAGTGCGTGTGAGCGCATGTGTATGCGATATTTATTAACGAGGCCCTGCAGTCATGTAGCAGCGTGCTCTGTGTTTGTTTCACAACTGAAAGGCAGACGGAGAATTAAGGTTTTCAGAACAGAGTTGTGTGAAATAGAGAAAAAGAAGCGGGGACAGAAGAAGACACCACACGTCACCACACTCATTAACACCAACAACTGGCAAGTGGCACAAACAGAATATAAATATATGATAAAGTTGACATTTAGAGGCATCCATAGATGGATGACTCTAACTGACGGCCAATTTGGCTGCTAATCTAAAGGCCAAGGCCGCTGGTGGCAGGGACAAGAGATCAATCGTGTGTGTTTGCGTGTGTGTGTGTGTGTGTGTGTGTGTGTGTGTGTGTGTGTGTGTGTGTGTGTACGGTCTCTCACTCACCAAATAGATTGCTGGAGTGGCCTTGCTTGGAGACGGGCCTGAGCTCATTGGAACCCCAGGCGTAGCGCCTGTAGCTGTCCCACGCATGTTTCATCATCTGACAGGGAGGAAGAGGAGGAGGAGAGAGGGGGAGAGATGAGAAATGAGGAGAGTTAAAGAGGACAATTCAACTTTGAGCTGTAATAAAGACAATGAAGTCATTTTCGTACAATGGTTTGTTTCTAGCCCAAATGATACTGGATTTTCATGGTAAATACCAACGTCTGAGAGACAATTTTTTAAATACATAGACACATATGAAACATTTTGATGAGGGTGGGGGGAAAAAAATCAATACAGCATAGTAACGCGATATTTTTGTGTGGCAATATTGTATCGTCACACAGAGCCAAGTATTTATTCATTTTTATTATATAAATCATTAAAATCACAAATACAAATTAAACTTTGGGTAGCCTACTAGAATAATATAATCAATTGCTTTTTCAGTGCACTGTACACATTTTGCTACAAATACAATCAAGTTAGATGAATAGACTGAAAACTTTGTCAACATCTGCGCTATCTAATAAGATAAATTTTTACTTTGGGGACATCATTTACACTTTTAAAAAGGTAATAAATCAAAATATATTTTATTGCAATACTCAGCATATTGCAAAACGTTTAAAATGGCAATAATACTGTATCGTGACTTCAGTATCATGATAAGATCTTATTGTAGGGTCTCTGGTGATTTTGACAGAGGATCACTTGACTTTACTTTTTAAAGAATTCTGATCAAGTTATGGAATTTTTCAATTCAATTCAATTCAATTGTGATAAACACTTAAAATAAAGTATCTGCGGCCTCTAGAAAACAAACTATGTTATAAAAACAGTTTCTTAAATAATCCATTGCCGTTTCTGGAATGAAATTTTTGCACCAATTATAAAATTCTGGACTGGTACTGATGTTTATATTAACACGTTTTGCCGCTAGGCAATATAAATGTTGTTGTTTATTTAGTCTTGTTGTTATTTCTTCCCCCTTTTGTCGCAGTGACACAAATAAATAAATATAATAAATAAATATAAAATTCTCACTGTAATGTTTTAAACTAGAGATGTCCCGATCGGGTATCAAAACAACAAAAATAGCCAGGTTTTTCATCGATGTTGTTCATTGTTGCCTCCACTTTCCAGTGTATTGTAACCGAGCGTCATGGGTTCACCTAACTGAGTGCAGCTAATTTCAGCACAGATTTGCCGTTTACAATGTAGCATTATCGGGGAAAACATAGGGTGTGTCCCCTGACCCATCAATAGTGAGTTTACTGTGTCCTTTTGTACTGAGGGCAGCCCGGGAAAGATCTCTGTTCGTCCCCAATGTGTTTTCTGTTGTCCCCAGGACAGCGGGACACAGTTTGTCTCTAGTCCTGCATTTAATGTGAAAAAATAAAATGTGATCTTATTTGCCAAGAGGCTGATGGCAGTCAACAAGGCGAATGTTCAGTGTATCACTAGATGTTTTTGTTACTAATCAGCCAACATATGTATCGTTCATTTTTATTCTTGATTATTCTGATGTTTGTTTCATAATTAAGCAATGAATCATGTGGTCAACAAAATGTCAGGAAAATGGTAAAAATAAAAACTCAGATGTCTTGCTTTATTCCAACAACAGTCCAAAACCTAAAATTATTCAGTTTAACATCATTAATCGGTTTGCTGCTGAGTCATGCTGGCATTGCCTGTACACTGTAAGTGACCATTTGAGGTCCCTGGATATCTAGGTACTAAAAATTCAGACAATCTGTTGTCTACATCAGCATTCTTTACAATGTTTGTCCCAAAGTGACAAGTAATTCCAGAGTCTGGCCTAGCCATTAAACTGAAATGAGCAGGGCCATTAAGTTAAAACAAAATTAATGAACAAGACAAGAACAAAAGTCCACACAAACTGGAATAAGTATCTTCACAAGCTACAGCAGATTTCCAGCACTGCAGCTCAAGATGAATTTAAATAAATTACATTTGGAGATTGATTTAATAAAGTGGTATTATTCTTTTCATATTGCAGCAGCCATATGTCATGTCCCTATGTACTGGTTCCTCTTTCGGGCAATTTAACAGAGCTCCTTTTTAAACTTTCTTTCTCATTAGATGACTGTATGAGACTTAACACAATATTAGGAGTAATCTGACATAAATGTATGTGCTTCATCATATGGTTGTCTTGTAGATCCTCTTTTTAGTTGTGTTCAAGCAGCAACCTCTAAGGCTGAAAAATGAAGCAAATACTCAAGTGCCAAAAACTGCAGTTCCTAAAATGGCCACTCGAGGCTGGCTCTAAGAACAAAACATGAAGTAAACATGCTTACAGCCTGGTTCAAAGAACGGTTTTAGTCTCTACAGCTAATATCCCCATTCATGAAAACCGTACAGAGAGATGATTTTTTTCTATAACTCACCAGATATTATTAAAGCTCATCATCACATATATTTAAGGGGCACCGCCACTTTGAATGACATGCTGTGAGTCTATGAGTCAGATTCCACCCCCTCACTCCTGCCTAGCTCCAACCCTCTTGTCCAAGTATGTTCACTTCTGGCTCCAAAAATCCAAGATGGTGACTGTCAAAATGCCAAACTTGAGGCTTCAAAACAAGACTCAACAAACCAACCGCCGATGTCACAATGGCTACGTCCATTTCAACATCTTACCCATGAAGAGATTCAGCCCTTTCCAATGAAAACATAACACTAAAATATGCAACAAACTTTTAGCAGAGGGTAATGGACATATATTGTATTTATTCTAGTCTATTTAAAGATAGTGTCGTTGCTAATACATCCCAGTTTAGTCTTCACATGCTTACTTTTACTTCATGTGCTTAAAACTGATATTTAAGTAACGTGACAAGTAGGGGGGCCCTCAAGTTAAATCCTGCTTAGGACCCCCAAAAGTCTAGGGCTGGCCCTGAGTAATTCATCTCAACTTCCTGGCATGTAAATCAAGGCTGTTGTCAGTGCTTGAGTCCGTTAATCACAGCGATGTTATCCTTTAATTTAATGATCTCCTTCCATATCTTCTGATGCAAACTGGGCAGACATCCATGTTTAACACCTCTGTCAAAGATGTGAAACCATGTATTCTCCTTTCTTGATCTTTTTCCACCCTTGAAAAATAATATCTGATTTGTTTGTTCAGTTCTGAACACCAAAATGAAAATCAATAAACAATAGTACAACATCTGTCAACATAATCACTGTCAAATGACCAATTCAAAATGTATGTCAGCCAATCACGATCGGTGTGGCTGACTGATGGGCTCATTTCCTCTAAAAAAAAAACAAAAAAACAACAACAACCCAAATATTAAGTTCCCTGTGAAAAGGAACATTTTCCTCTGCTGAGTCCCATTATCTGCTGTTGAAACCACCCAATTCCCCCAGAAGGAATCATTGAAGCTCCATTTTATTTTAATCTGGTGTTGGCTGGGGGCTTGATAGCAGCGTGAACACTAGTTTCCAATCTAACACCCAGACACTCATTTCAGTCTCAGATGTGGCTCCTCCTCCAGCTTGGCATTTGTCTGTCCCGGTAATCCAGGTTACACAGCATCCTTCTGGAGCTTTCTAGAACCTGCCTCTGGATTAGACACGCTAAAACCCTTTATCCTCCACCTTCAGATGGAAAGTCTGCTCACAGACACTTCAATGGTGGTGTCTTTCTGTCATATATATAGCCTCTATGCTGTAACCTATAGCGTATATATGGGGTAAAGGCCTGCTTTGTACACCTGAATGTAGTAAACCACATACACAAGCATTCAGAAAAGTGATAGTGAAGCTGATACAGAGCCTGCACAATCTGTCCAGGGGGATCATATTACTTTATAATACATCCTTCTTCAGTACCCAGCAGTATCCTGTTGCTAGTATAAACTGTACATGCATGTGTGCACAGTAGTTTGCATTTGTGTGTGTGAGTGAGTGGCACAGTTACTTCTGTCACTGCTGCTGACTCACTCTTGGTTAGCTCACTCAGACAAACACTCACTGAGAATAGCAGCGATTCACTGTGATCATTTCAAAAGGCAGCTACAAATGACCACAGCAGGCAGTAAACCAGCGGGTCAACAAGTCGCTAAGTCACTGTGACCTGTTGCCCAGGAAACTAAATTCAGCAAAGTGAGCCCGAATACCAGAAAGTAAATGAGCAATTTAGTTAATCAGCCAAATGGGAAACCTGTCAGGAAATCCGGTTTCCAGTGCTGATACATCATTTCCCCTGTCTCACAGCCACTGCACATACAGGGATGAGAGCAGGAGAAGCTGAAGTAATGTTCAGTAAAATATGAATGAGTTTTTAATACCTACATGATGAAAAGCTGCACTATGTTACAACTACCATCAAAAAAGAACATCACAGGATCGGGTGGAGACTGTACACTTGGACACTGACATCTGTCAGTGTCCAAGTGTACTGGTTTCCTTTGTATTGTTTGCTCTTTAACAAGTAGTGGTGGTTTTCAGACTACAGCTCAAAATGGTTTCATCATCATTTACATGTTTTTTTCTGTTTTTTGGAAGTAATTTATGATGTAGTCTAAAAAATGTTAGGAAATCAAGAGGCTTCAAGAACCAAAGTTGTGTCTTAAATTAGCTTTGTTTGTCCATTATATTTATGCATTTATATTATACAACAATGAGAAAAGGTGCATATTTTAAAATGTAAGAAGCTGGAACAAGGCATTTTAGGTTGATAAGTGATATGACATGGGCTCTATATGCAAAATTCTGAGAGTATGATGAGTAATGGAGGTGGCTCTGTTGGCAGCAACGAGCAGCTAACTGTGCTAACTTCATAAACAGTTATGACAGAGCTAAAGCTGTCACCCGGGGTCGTTAGGCGTCATGCTTCAGCGATGCCGCCATCCTGTTATCAGCACATATTGCTGTATGAGCGCCATGCAAAGCGACGCCAACAACCTAGCCCAGTGGCTCTTAAACTTCTTCTTGCCAAGGACCCCTAAATTGATACATATGAGACCCTCATTTGATAAGATTTCACTTCAAGGACCTCCATCTGAGAAAATTTTGGTTGTTAGATATAATTACGACCAAAATTCTGTAGTTGTCAACTACAGTTGAGGAGATAACCATGGAGAAACTGAAACCCATGATCAGAATAGTCACTCTTGTGACTCCTATGATGTGTTCACACCAAATGCAAGGCAAATTTTGGCAATGCATTTCTGGCACAAGGTTGAATGCTAGAATATTTTGTCTTGACTCGCTTCAAATGCAAAATATAGTCATACCCGTGCCCGGTGTGAACACTACTACTCACAGTGGGCTCCTGTCTATAGAGGATTAGGTAGCTGAGCTAGCCAGTGGGATATACACGTGCACTAATATGCATGCGTGGCCAGACTGGCTTACAACAACAAACCACAGAGAAGCTCAGATTACAACACACACAGAGGGAGTGTGACCTCATGCTCTGCTCCGGACGCCATTACTACACTGTATCTGTACAGCAAATAGTGGTTGGCTGCTACATTAATGCTCTGAATGTTGCATTTAAAGCCTTTATTGATCAGTGTTAATACATTTTTTGGCATCTGCAAGCAAGGTAAAGCCCAATGTAAACACTAACACTCTTTATATAACAAAACAGCAAATCACGCACACCTTACTACAGATTTTTGACACATACTAGGTCAGAGATAACAACGAATATTCTTGCAAAAGGAAGGCACAAAACTGGTGGCAAACAAAATATGCTTCTATCAGTTTGTACTTTTAAAATGGCACATGCACAGCCACAGGTGCTGCGCAGGTGCTTTGTAACAACTATAAACACCAGAAAAGACACTGTTGTGAGGGGTCCCAGGGGTTTATTCTTTTATTCACACCGTGAGCACGACTGACAGACTCCAATGAATAGACTCTGATTTCATGCATTTCAAAGAACAACAGGTTATTAGGTCGCAGGACATAAAGGAATATGTCATAATATGCTAGAGAGGAATATGAGAAGCATACTTAGCACAGTTACCTCTGATCCTGTGTGTTGCATGAGCATCTCTAACTGTTGTGCAAGGACACGAGGATCAGCACACCAACAAACACATACATACATCATGTTTCTTATATTTAGCTTCTTAGAAGTTAAGTATTGGTTTACTGGCAGATAGGCATCGCTAGATCAAAAATGCTGGTCTATCTTCACGTGTCCTTTTAAAAACACACACACACACACACATCCAACACACATACATATGTACGTGCAATAACACAGAACAAAAGCCACTGCATTTGCATAACATCTCCCACACACATCAAAAGGACAGCGAGCGAAAGCTTTCCTCCATTTAAACCCACTAATTAAAGCTAGTGAGCCTGCTAATTACAGCTCCTATATGCATGTCACATTAAGATATCTACTCAAACACTCTTGTTCCACTCCACATGCTGCACTGCAACACACCAGAGATGACTAAAGATGATCCAAGGTCTGATCAAGGATGTTGACATCAAGACGACAGAAAACACTCGTCATGAAAACACAGAAAAAAGTAGCACAATGATCTTACACTGTAATCAAACTGGCACTGGATATCTAAAAAGGGTGCTGTCTGACACTGTATAAAAAGTATAAAATGAGACTTTACACATCATAAAGAGATCATTTACCAAACTCATAAACCAATACGTACAATAAAGGTGTTAGCTTTGTTGAATCTGGTGAGGCAGGATAACTAAGAGGAAGATCAAGCATATGTCAATACAACCTGGTCCACCAACACACACTCACAGTTCAAGCTGAATATGTAAAAACACCTGTGGCGGTGTCTCAAGGATGCACATGTCTTTTCAGTGAATAAATAGTCTTTTGCCTAATATATTTTGTATGAACAAACATTTCAAGTTTCAGGCACTTTAAAGAGCATATCCAGAGCCAGGTACTACTACTTTCTTACTGCTCCTTTAGTTTGAATTTACCTGTTTTCTATGAAGAAGGTTTGGATTATTTTGCTGTTATCAATCACTGGTATCCAGCCACTTTTCAAGCAGCCTCATAACTTTGAATGTGTACAATTTGTATAAAGTAATACAGCACAGTTGATACTAAACATATACTACATACTGATAAAGACAGTTCACTGGTTAAATAAACAATAATGTGCAACAACACACCAGGCCGAGCTGAAGATTTCTGTGGCACAAAATAGGAGTTCCCTCCCCTTGACACCCTTTACACCTTGCATTAAAATGTGTAAAACTACATAGGTGGGAATAAATTTCTGCGTGCGACCGTGTCAAACCAGCAAGGCAGCAGTGGCTCTCCCTCACCTGATGCTGAAGCTGCAGGGCACATGGTGGTCTCTCTCTGTTATCTGATCTTGACACTACTGGGGTGTCTCCCTCATCTGTAATGTACTCTTCCTATCGATCACTGTCTTTGGAATCAGGTAGGGCTGTTTCGTCCTCGTCTGCCTCGCTGTTGCCCTCTGAATCTGCAGGACTTGCTGTGACATAGCCAAGATCTTTTAAATATTTGTTTTATTTTAGTGCCAATACTGTCTCTAAAATTTAGGCAATATCATGATGCAAACCCTATGTAATTATAGTTGGTTTTTTTTTTTTTTTTGTTTGTTTTTTTAAATTCTTTTCATAATACTTGTTGACACGCTGGGGCGGGGCCCATTTGGACTGTCTACAGTTGTGGACAGAGCAATTGGATCTCAATCTGATCATAATTAGGACGCTGGAGACACATATCAATAGCAGGTGTGAATATAATCAGGTTAAATCATATCTACATACAATCTGGATATGAGACACATTTCAAGGCAGGGTGTAAAGGGGGCTTTGACTCTTAACCCTTTGAAACTTGGAGTGGACCATGAGCAAATTGGTGTGATTTCTTTCAAAAAGGCCACGATCGACTTGGTGAAAAATGTCCAACAAATCGCAAAAATAAATAAATAAATAAATAAATAAATTAAAAAAAAAAAAATAGATTCAGAAAATATATTTTTTTTTAAATTAGGGAAAAACGAAAAGGAAGAAGCTAGGGAAAAACATGTCTATAATTATTATTATTATTATTATTATTACTACATTTTAAAATGATGTTACAGATTTTCTTAAAGAAATTTTAAGCAATTTTATCCAGGTCATTTCTTTGTTTGGTTGTTTTTAACTTTGTTTATTTCTTTTCGCTAATTTTCTTTTTTTAAGTTTCTCTTTTTACTACATTTCTTGGGTCATTTCTTCCTTCATTGATCATCGCCTTCCTGCCATGTTTCTGAAAGAAATCAAGCCAAATTGCTCAGGTTTTAAAGAGTTTAACATGGACACCTCGGAGGAAACAAAGGAGAGGGTGTGTACCTAAGTCAGTGTTATCCTTTAACAGTCAGAGGGTGACAGACTCAGAAGTCAGGTTGGCTTAAGTCAGTCTAGCTAGCATAACATCACACGTCTCTAGCATTGTCATGCAGAAAAGACATTCAACTGAGTATCTGTCATGTTAAAATAAGGAGAAGCAAATGTGGTCAAACTGTAGCTAATACGTTCACAATCCCTGCTATGTTCACTGGCCTGTGTCTGCTAATATACCGAACTCAACTTTCATGAGTTACTCAACAAAATCTGAGCCATGAGTGGGAATTGAAAGGTCTGAAACCTGGCTAGGATCTCCCCAAACTGTCAACAGAATTACAGTTTGGCAAATCAAAGTATATAAATAGGTATGTGTAAATATAAGTTTGGCTCACACTACTAAACATTCCCTGTGTGTTAACTCTTATTGGATTTCATGCTCAGGATCCCTATGTGTTCACTCTAATTGGATTAACCGCTCAGGATTTTCTGGGCTGACCGCTGTTATTAGGATCTGGTGGCTGAAGCTATTTCAGACACACAATATCTCGATGCTAATTGGCTCCGTGTTTAAGGTGCAATGCTTTTCTAGGGCACCAACATCAAGTTCGATCTAGCAGGAAGATCTAAGTGCATACACACCTCCTCTCATCCCGAGCATGCAGACACACACACACACAAGGCTGAGGATGAGATTATTTGGTACAGAAAGGCTGCGTGAGAAGTGTTGATAATTACTTCCTCCTCTTTGGCTCTTCAATTCATTCATATTCTCTGTTGTTGTCCCCCTGCTCCACCTCTCCTCTCAGCGTATTGATCTGCCTCAGGCACTGAACTAATAACAGTGCTGTCTTCACTGATGGTGATGTCACGCGGCACATATACATGCACATGAACCCACGCAGCCAAAATCCTGTCCTCGCGTCCATACAACTGCTTCCTGTCAGCAGGACCACTAATTGTGTGAAAGCATGCTAACACGTAGCAGCAGGGAATAAATTACTCACTCTAAGGAACAAACATGACTACACCCAATTTAAAAATGAATACTGATGTTCCTGTAGTGTTCTTGTTGTGCAGATTAAAATGTTTTTTTAAAGAAAGATACAATTCTAATGTGCAACTTCCAAAAACTGCCAAGAAGTCAGAAGACTTACAGTTTAATTATCAAATATTCACATTAATAAGGCATCAAAGCCTACAGGCCATGAAACTATATCAGTAACAAGCTTTAGTTTTTTTTTTATTTCTACAGTGGAAACTGAGGTTTGGTCTACAACAGTTCTGTCTTTTTGACGTCCAGGGTAGATTAATATTGTTAAAGTCCTAATTTTCTATATACAGTACAGGCCAAAAGTTTGGACACACCTTCTCATTCAATGCGTTTTCTTTATTTTCATGACTATTTACATTGTAGATTCTCACTGAAGGCATCAAAACTATGAATGAACACATGTGGAGTTATGTACTTAACAAAAAAAGGTGAAATAACTGAAAACATGTTTTATATTCTAGTTTCTTCAAAATAGCCACCCTTTCCTCTGATTACTGCTTTGCACACTCTTGGCATTCTCTCCATGAGCTTCAAGAGGTAGTCACCTGAAATGGTTTCCACTTCACAGGTGTGCCTTATCAGGGTTAATTAGTGGAATTTCTTGCTTTATCAATGGGGTTGGGACCATCAGTTGTGTTGTGCAGAAGTCAGGTTAATACACAGCCGACAGCCCTGTTGGACAAGTGTTAAAATTCATATTATGGCAAGAACCAATCAGCTAACTAAAGAAAAACGAGTGGCCATCATTACTTTAAGAAATGAAGGTCAGTCAGTCCAGAAAATTGCAAAAACTTTAAATGTGTCCCCAAGTGGAGTCGCAAAAACCATCAAGCGCTACAACGAAACTCGTACACATGAGGACCGACCCAGGAAAGGAAGACCAAGAGTCACCTCTGCTTCTGAGGATAAGTTCATCCGAGTCACCAGCCTCAGAAATGGCAAGTTAATAGCAGCTCAGATCAGAGACCAGATGAATGCCACACAGAGTTCTAGCAGCAGACCCATCTCTAGAACAACTGTTAAGAGGAGACTGCGCGAATCAGGTCACATAGCTGCTAGGAAACCACTGTTAAGGAGAGGCAACAAGCAGAAGAGATTTGTTTGGGCCAAGAAACACAAGGAATGGACATTAGACCAGTGGAAATCTGTGCTTTGGTCTGATGAGTCCAAATTTGAGATCTTTGGTTCCAACCGCCGTGTCTTTGTGAGACGCAGAAAAGTATGGATTCCACATGCCTGGTTCCCACTGTGAAGCATGGAGGAGGAGGTGTGATGGTGTGGGGTGTTTTGCTGGTGACACTGTTGGGGATTTATTCAAAATTGAAGGCACACTGAACCAGCATGGCTACCACAGCATCCTGCAGCGACATGCCATCCCATCCGGTTTGCGTTTAGTTGGACGATCATTTATTTTTCAACAGGACAATGACCCCAAACACACCTCCAGGCTGTGTAAGGGCTATTTGACCAAGAAGGAGAGAGATGGAGTGCTGCGGCAGATGACCTGGCCTCCACAGTCACCGGACCTGAACCCAATCGAGATGGTTTGGGGTGAGCTGGACCGCAGAGTGAAGGCAAAGGTGCCAACAAGTCCTAAACACCTCTGGGAACTCCTTCAAGACTGTTGGAAAACCATTTCAGGTGACTACCTCTTGAAGCTCATGGAGAGAATGCCAAGAGTGTGCAAAGCAGTAATCAGAGCAAAGGGTGGCTATTTTGAAGAAACTAGAATATAAAACATGTTTTCAGTTATTTCACCTTTTTGTTAAGTACATAACTCCACATGTGTTCATTCATAGTTTTGATGCCTTCAGTGAGAATCTACAATATAAATAGTCATGAAAATAAAGAAAACGCATTGAATGAGAAGGTGTGTCCAAACTTTTGGCCTGTACTGTACATTTAGCTAAAACTTAAGGCAGGAAATGCTGGCAAGATATGCTGGTCTCTCTTCTAGTCAGATGGCCTTCCGACAGGTTGGTGTCTGCTTTGTATGCTTGAACTATGCTGCAGTCCAAAGTTAAAATATTCAAATTTTTCGCGGTCCTCCACAACAGAATTTACAACTGGATGCTACGCAGCTGCCTCACACAAAAATAAAACATGTGTGATCTGGACAATTACTGGACATTACAAGAATAATTCCATACAAAACAGACACAAAATAATGTTATTTAATATACTCTATTCCATTCACTGTAAACAATACACCATCACAATTGCAACATATCGTCATGCATGATTTCTTTTACTGTTCTGCCATTCTGTGAACGTTTTTTTTCCCGTGCTGCCTAGGAGCAGTTTTCCATCTGCCTGATTCCACGTGAACGTAGCGTAACACAAACTGACAGACCAGCTGGGCCAGGTAATGTTAGCATAGCAAACACTATGTTATCAGTAGACACAAGCAAGTGTTGTTAGCAAAGTGCATGTATAACGCAGATTATCTGTGTCATTAACTGGAATACTAATTTTGGCTAGCAGAATCGACCGACTCTTTCAAGTCTCTTTTAGCACAACTGGACACTGAATGAGACATTTTTAGGTGACCAAAATGTTACAACTAACTTGACTGTCAAAGGGTCAAGGTTCTAAGACATAAACAGTCTGTACGTTTACATGCGTAGTTAAGTGGAGCTACGGTTATAGCACAACTAGGCCATTTAACTGGACTACTGTCCTTCTCCCAGTATACAAGCCTGGGAGGGGAATCGATTTATTGATCCAAGTATGTGTGACTCTGCTACCATAGGTGGTGATATGCTCCCTTTCAGCTTATTACTATTGGACCTTTTTTTTGGTTGACCTATTACGTCACAGACCAAACAATCGACTAACAAGTTAGCCACGGTTAGCTGGTACCATGGTGGACAGCTTACGTGCTGTTAGCTTTACTTTTTATAATGACTTTAGTTGTTCCTTTATCTCAGACATGTTAGGATGTTAACATGGCATATGACAGGCATGACTGTTCTGTCAGTTCCTGACAGGACGGTCACGCCTCCCTAATATCAGCTGATTGACAGATCAGCTAATAAAGACACATCACAACCACCACCAAGTGACACTTCATCAGAAACTAAAGACATGATGAACACCACTGAAGCTTTACTTTTTCTGTTTCTTCTCTTCTTGTGTTATGTATATATTGCTATTTGACTTCCAGGTCAAAGCCCTTGGCAGAAACTGTGGAGCATGCACAGAGCCCCTAGGCTGGTTTAGGTCTGACTGACTTTATACCTGCAGGAGTAATGTGACTCACAATCGCATTATCTGGGTGTGTTAGTCCGACTCTGAGAAAATGAATTTGGTATGATTTCAGTCAGGCTAACATGTTTATATGTATTTTAAAAGTCCAGTTTTAGTTGGACTAACACAATAAATTTTCTCTAATGTCATGTAAACATTCTGACTGACATCACCCAGAAACAAGTTCACAGTGCCACGAAAATGCATTGCTACACCTGACTGACAGATCACTGTGGTAGCACCTTGTAAATCACAAGGTAGCCATGCCCTAAAGCATACCCCGCTTATCATCTATGTTACTCTAAATGGTAGCATAATTTACAAAATGAACATCATGCTGTATTGTAGAAGACTTCAAACTAGCAATTGAGACCATAAACCTATACTTCCACAAAACATGAGCAGGGAGAAAAATGCTGCTAGTAGAGATACATCAGAGAAAATAGATAATGAGAGCAATTTTAGAAAGAAAAAAATGGTATAGTACCTTATTGAATGTGGAGCCAACAGCTTACTAGAAAGCAGCAGCTACAAACAGTAGGTAAAGATGATCCATTTTCTGACTTACACACACTTCTTCTGATAATGAACGATTACTTAAGAGACCTGTGGTGCTTTCTTTACATTTAAGAACGTCTTTAATTCTTCAGCTTGTGAGTAGGAGTAAAAGTGAGGGATTTTTATTTTTATCTTTTGCTTTCTTGCTTTAAAGCAGTCTTATCAATATGAGCTCAGATTCTAATTTAAATGAACACCTCAGGGAGACTTTGGACTGATGTTCTAACACCACCATCTCAAAACAACTATTTTTAAAAAACATTTTTCTGCATTTAAACAACTTCAGTTTCTTTACAAAAAGGGACTTGCGATATGGACAACCCCCTTAAAGGGATAGTTCGGGTTTTGGACATGAAGTTGTGTGAAACGCTGACCATCTGTAGCTCTGATGTGACGGTGTCACTACTGTCAACGAGCCTCCTGCTCTGAGAAATGGCCCGTAGCTTACCGGAGAAAAAGTAGTTCTTAAGATAGAAGGGGGACACGTAACCAAAATGTTTTAAGCTACAAAAAAGTATGCATGTATTTTGTTAGACTATTTCAATAATTTTAAAACATCCCCGCATTATGTCAGACCTTGCTATCAATTGGGACTATTTTCTGGCCAGTATCACTCCGCCGTGCAAGCCCGCAAGACAGCACGGCAACGGAAATCAATTAGACAGTTCATCACCACGCCGTGCAGGTGCACAGGACAGCAACGGCACCATTTTGGTATTCCTCTGTTTACCTACAGCAGCTGACGAGGGTGTGTCGTGAGCCTGAGATGGTGTTTGCGCTGTAGTAGTAGGTATATATAGGGCTACTACATCTTCTTCCTCACTAATAATAGCCTGCTGGTTCTCTGTTGGAAACAGCCGATGAAGTTTTCGTTAGCCGTTGCTGTCCTGCGCACCTGCATAGCGTGGTGATGAACTGTCTAATTGATTTCTGTTGCCATGCTGTCTTGCGGGCTTGCACGGCGGAGTGATACTGGCCAGAAAATAGTCCCAACTGATAGCAAGGTCTGACGTAATGTGGGGATGTTTTAAAATTATTGAAATAGTCTAACAAAACACATGCATACTTTTTTGTAGCTTAAAACCTTTTGGTTACGTGTCCCCCTTATATCTTAAGAACTACTTTTTCTCCGGTAAGCTACGGGCCATTTCTCAGAGCAGGAGGCTCGTTGACAGTAGTGACACCGTCACATCAGAGCTACAGATGGTCAGCGTTTCACACAACTTCATGTCCAAAAACCCGAACTATCCCTTTGAGTGATCAAGAAATGTCCCAAAAACCAAATCTTAAATAGAAAAATGGAAAAATTTGGATGAGATAGCACAAGAGGGGAGCCTTTTCCAAGTCTGCCAGGAGCTTCCTGGCCTTCATGACAAAAAGCATTACACTGACATAGACTTAAATATAGATGTTACCAATACAACATTAAGACCAAACCAAGGGGAGTGCTACACACAGATGAGCACTGAGGTACACCTTACTCCACTGAGACCTTGTTTAAATGTTCCCCAAATTATAACCTGGCATCGATTCAGGGTGTGTACTTAACACGGCTGTTTGTACACACACATTCATGCACACATTGAGATGATGGCAAATCATTAACTGCTGTGCAAAGATCTAGGGGTTAATGACCCTGTTTGCTCCAGGGTGTTTTAAGTAATCTGTAACTGAGTGAATGTGTGTAAAACAGGAAAGGAGGGAAAGAGTTTGTGTGTGTGTGTTTGTGAGTTCGTCCAGGGGCCGCTGTGGAGATAGTGAGGCTGAAACTAAATCCTCTTGTCTCAGGGGAAACACTTGTGACTAACGCCCTTGTAACAGGTGCATTGTGTGTGTGAAAGTGTGTGAGACAAAGGGGGAGCTGGACAGAGGGTGAGACAGAGAAAGAGGGCAACTAGGTGACAATATGCTCATTGGGCAGATAAGGACATCTGACCACCAACTGCCAACCACCAGCCGGCATGAGGACCCCACAAACATAACCGCAAAACACACACACGTGCGCGGACACACACCCAATCTGCCTGCCAAAGAAGCATCCCGAGTGAGAGTGTGGTGAAGTACAGATGCTTGACTGCTTCACTCCCTGCCATCTCAGTGAGAGGCAGATAAAGACAGAGTGAGATACTGAGAGAAAAAAGACTGGGTCACATGAAGCAAGAGATAGATAGGAAGCAGGAAAGACTACAGATTGAAAAAATAATGAAAAATCCTTCACATAAACATGCAGCAATAATAAAGACACATTTTACCAGTATGTTTAAAGCCAATTTTTAAAAATAATGGCAGAACATTTCATAGAAGCACTGAAGAGGATGGAGAAAAGCTGAACCAAAACCCAAAAAGCCGAACAGAGAAAGAAGAAAAATGCATTATTTGGCCTGTGACGATAATAGAAAGTGCTCAGCAGGCCGCTGATCTGATCATTTTCCACTCAATCTTTCGGCAAAGTTTGAGAAAACTTTTGAAATATCACTTTGAAATCGAATCAGTTTCTTGAGCATCAGGGGAAAAAAAATCCTCGAAAAGTCATTCAGATTCATTGAACTGATTCTGACATGAATTGGCTTAAGCTACCGTTAGCCATGTGTCACACTGTGAGAAGAAAATAGCAGTTATGATATTACAGACACTTCTGTCTATATTTCATCCCTGGGAACCACAGGTGGTTATTTCAGTGAGTGGTCCCAAGTTACATTTGTGTTTTTTGACAAATAGGATGTGTTAAACATGTTTGATGTAACATGGGTATAATTATGGTAATATTTATGTATGCCGAAAATGTTTCTGAACATTTCTGTAAGTCACTGCCCTATAAAAAGCTTTAAATCTCTGTGGTGAAAAGTCTGAGTCATCACCATATAAATGAATTTCGTGGTCATTTCCATACATGTTCACTCAGTTCGTTCCTTTTCTAGTCTCTCACACACTTTATCAAATCAGAACTTTGCTGTATGTAACATTGTTGTTGTACTCAAATTGAGCATCAGAATGGGGAAGAAAGGTGATTTAAGTGACTTTGAACGTGGCATGGTTGTTGGCGACAGACGGGCTGGTCTGAGAACTGCTGATCTACCTTGGATTTTCACGCATAACCATCTTTAGGGTTTACAGAGGACGGTCCGAAATAGAGAAAACATGCAGTGAGCGGCAGTTCTCTGGGTGACAATGCCTTGTTGATGGCAGACTGGTTCAAGATTAAAGAAAGGCAACGGTAACTAATAATTAATTAAAACCAAGGTATGCAGAAGACCATTTCTGAATGAACAACACGTCAATCAAACCTTGAAGCAGATGGGCTACAGCAGCAGAAGACCACACCAGGTGCCACTCCTGTCAGCTAACAACAGGACACTGAGGCTACACTTCCCACAGGCTCACCAAAACTGGACAATAGAAGATTGGAAAAACGTTGCCTGGTCTGATGAGTCTGGATTTCTGCTGTGACATTCAGATGGTAGGGTCAGAGTTTGGTGTAAACAACATGAAAGCATGGATCCATCCTGCCTTGTATCAACGGCTCAGGCTGCTGCTGCTGGTGGTGTAATGGTGTGGGGGATATTTTCTTGGCACACTTTGGGCCCCTTAGTACCAACTGAGCATGGTTTAAACACCACAGTCTACCTGAGTATTGTTGCTGACCGTGTCCATCCCTTTATGACCACAGTGTACCCATCTTCTGATGGCTACTTCCAGCAGGATAACGCACCATGTCACAAAGCTCAAATCATCTCAAACTGGTTTCTTCAAAGAGTCCACTGTACTCCAATGGCCTCCACTGTCACCAGATCTCAATCTAATAGAGCACCTTTGGGATGTGGTGGAACGGGAGATTCACATCATGGATGTGCAGCCAACAAATCTGCAGCAACTGCGTCATCTCTGAGGAATGTTTCCAGCATCTTGTTGAATTTATGCCACAAAGAATTCAGTCAGTTCTGAAGGCAAAAGGGGGTTCAACCTGGTACTAGCAAGGTGTACCTGATACCGGTGCTTTCACTCACTGGGACAATGAACAAACAGAATCTCAAGGATAAGAAAATGGTGGCCACTGGTGAAAAATCTTTTCAACACGCCGTGTCCCTTTGACAGTACAGCATAATCAGGACCTGTCATCATTGACACGAGTGAACACATTATCGATCAGCAGCACAGCTACATCATCACAATGTAGCATTATCAGGGGGAAAAGCAGGTGCGTTCCCTGGATGTGTCGATCGTGAGTTTACTGCACCCTGTCAGATTTTAATGTGTCAGAGATGCAGGACACATACCCAACAACATCACTGATACTTGATGCATTTTCATCACCACATCCATTTCCTCAAGTACAAAATGCTCTCCTTTTGGGTGGCCATAAAACTACTACAATATTTCCTATATTACAAAAGTTTGCGATCTCATTATGCTCTTGTAATTCAGCACATCAGCCTCTGATAGCGATCTATCATATTATAATACAGACCCAGAAATCAGTCATTTTCGTTTCCGTTAATTTCATTCACAGCAGTCACGTAAAACATGATTTCCTGTTAATCTCATAAACATTAACGGGAGGTCTTTGGAAGATACGATGTCGCAGTGTTGGCAAGAGCAAATCTTAAGGTTTCATGAAATACTATTGCTTGACTCATTACTACATTACAGCAGTCGGTCAGTGAGAGTAGTAAAAACATGTTTGCAAGAGAAAATGCTGGAATATTTCTTTAAGCAGCTGCTACAGGTTCTTCACTCACAATAGCAAAAACTGTCGAGTACTGTCGAGTTGAGAGGAGATATGACAAGACGTATGATCAGGGATAGTTGTCTTATCTATTCCCCCTTTAATCTTTACTTAAAGTACAGCTACAAGTGCATGGATAGGTTAAAGAGCAGAGCAAAACTGCAACAACTCATTAACAGCGTGTTCAAACAGTAAAAGAAACGATGAAGCAACAAAGAAAAAGCAGAGAGGAGCATGCTTTTAATTTCACCAAGAGTTCAAACTGATCAAGTTCTTCTGTAAGTTGTTACGTGGTTGTTGATTCTGTAGCTCCGGGGTTGTTTACCAGGCCTGTCTGTGTTTATGCTATCCTGAATTTAATCTCTCCCTCTATATCCACCCCCTCTCTCTATGTGGGGATGTAAGAAACTGTGTACACCTCTGTAAAAAATATATTACTGCATCTCTCTAAACCCTATCTCTGAGCCCAGACAGCCACTGCTGGTTCACACAAGTCAATGCACGGGTACAGACACACACACAGCCTTTTATGGGATGAAATAAGAGCGCATTAAACATTCACTATGATCAACTCGGCAAAAACAAGCATTAAAAAATAAAGCTTCTTGCATCATGTAAATCATACTTCCCAGATACCATGAGGATATATGTATTTCAGAGACAGAGAAAAAAGGTGGATGGAGAGATGGAGAATGAAAGGTTTGACATATTAAACATCATGAAATAAAAACGACATTTTGAAATGTGCCATACCCCGGGGCTGCATCTATATTAGAGAGGAGAAGACGTTGGGAGCCTCTATGCACCATTACACCACTTAGACAGAAACACAGCTGAAAGGCTTGGAACAAGTCTTACGTGAAAACACACAGAGACACAGGTGCTAATCAAATTACACAGGGCGGGTTTTAGGGTTGGGTGCAGCGTGGGGGAGGGTCAAGATTACGTAACACTTAATAGTCAGGATCAACAAATACAACTTTTCAAGCAGTTTCACTGTCCAATGTCGGAATAAAATCATGAGAGTTTTACCTCAGCTAGTGTGCACTCCTGTGATCTTGATCGTTTGGTGTAAGGTGGTCATAAAACTACCAGGTTTTTCTGGTCTAGGCTCATGCAAGTGCTAAAGAACAGCTGTGCTCTCTCAGCACCAAACAAAAAGCATCAAATTGGGTAAACAGTAAACACGGCGAAGACTCCCGGGAGGCAAGAACGTGAATAAGTCTCAGTTCTCTTGGACTGTGGAAAAGGAGGAAAAACTGGGGGGAGTTGGGGAGTAGCTGGTGCCTAATTTGACATGTATGTTATCCACCAACCAGCACTTGTTTTAGTGGGACATCTAAATTTTGGGAACAGTGCACCTTTCATTCCCACTCCATTCCCTTTTCCTTCCCACTAAGTGCAGCTTCCCAACGGAGGCTGGTGACAAGATGAGGGGACAAAATCCAAAATGTAAAGTTTGTGCACAAATACAGTATATCTTTATGGATTATAATGATGCCGAACTGACAATAATGCTGTCGACACCTTTTATTTTGCATTTCTAGAGTTATGTGTTTTTGCAACATGTAAGGAATCGTTAACTCTTTCCCCACCATTGACGAGATTTTCCAGCAACCTGTGTTTTCACTTTTATAGGACACCTAACACATACATCTCATAAAATAGAACAGCACTGTCCAAAAACAAACAAAGACGAAGATCTGCGGGAAACCAGAAGAAGATGTTCATAGAAATTTAGCAGCTTGTAAACTGCGCGAAAATGCTGGAGTCAACGGGAAAGTTTATGGTTGCCCAAGCCGTGGAAATGTTGATGGACTCAGACAATTCCTGTTTTGATCTACATTCTAAATCTGATTTGGACGAAGAAGCAAATTAGTTTGGTGGGACAAAACAGGATCTCCATGACGATGACAGTGACACATGGACAAGATGACCACAGAGGAGAGGGAGACAACAGAACACTGAACGATCACTAAACGTGGCAACGTGTTCCGCTACACCTCAAAGAGAATGTTTTCATTATTACTCTTATTATTTTTATTTATATAATTCAAACTGACATAAGGAAATGGAAAAAAAATGTAAATGTGAAATTGATTTTATACTTATATACTTATATTTTATGCTTTTTGTCCTAAATGTTGTTTTTTTTCTATGAAAATGCACAAATTCAAGTGTTAATAAAAAAGAAATGGAAGAAGACAGAATAAAATGTTTTTTTGTGTTTAAAAACAGAGGGTCTCTTCTTTTGTTTCATATATATACTGTTTAGATATTCATCGAACAAATTATTTTGTGGGTCTTGAAAGATTCGTGAATATGATCAAAAATGCTGGCGGTGGCTGGCAACTTAAAAATAATACTCTGGCAGGGAAAGTGTTAATGTCAAATTTCTTGAGCGGAGTTTGTAGTGATATTTTCCACCAGGAGCAGGATGGGGAATAATCTTAAAATCAGTCCAGCTGTAGTGTTGCAAATAGTGACCCTGCCACATCCCCAGTGTTTATGAAATCTTGTAGTGTGTGACTAAAAACTCAGTCTTTCGGTGTCGGACTTTAGTCTTTAAGAAGTCTTTTCAAAGTCTTCTAGTGTATAGTGTGCTTACCACTCACAATAGACATGTTGGCTTACCACAGTACAAACAGCACAGGTGTAGCTCACAGCATTAATGAAGGCTCTGTTTTATTAAATCACAGTGAACCAACATTCACAGCTACCGGGCACACCTCAGATGGACTGCATCCAGTGTCAGTGATACGACTTGCACCTGTTTTTGAAAGCTCAAACTGTCCGCCATTAGATCGGTCTTTTTCCAGGCACAGCACAAAAGCAGTTCCGGGCACATTTTATCCCACCTGTCTGTGTGTGTGTGTGTGTGTGTGCGCAGTGTTAACTAAAGTATGGCATGCAAATGAGTCCAGGTACAAATAATTAGAATTACAAATGCGCAAGTATAATGGCCAGTAACCCAGGTGCAGCAATTTCCTCAGCGAGCTGTGGTTTAATGACGGGGAAATGAAGGAGCAAATTTCTCTCCAGCGTGGGACGGCAACTGAAACATGATTTCGCAGGAGCGAAGAAGCATGACACAAGGAGGCCTGCCACAAACAAAGGACCTTGAAAGCTATAAAAGGTGGCTTTAGAGGCAGAGAAGTGAGCAGTGAGGAATTGAACAAACAACTCTCTGTGTACTGAGTAATTAGACATTTGTTCCTAAAGTGGTGAAGGATCATTTTGTATTGTTTTACTCATTCACCATCAATCATGCATACTTTATATCACTGATGATCATTTCTCAAACCATGCCGTAGTGTTTCCAATTTTGTAATGTGTCTTCTTGCCTCCCAGGCAGCCATTTGTTTCCACACTGGTATGAAAATCAATTTGCATCAATTACTTGAGCGATGTAATTCATCACAGTGAACATGATGCGTGCGACTGTTATTCTCATCAAAGTTCCACCATCATTGCGTGGAAATGCTATTGTGAGTGATTTGAAAAGCCTGAAATGTGCTACTATTCAACTTCAAAACAACAATAAAGCAACAGTTTTTTAAATCTCTACCACAGACTGTATCAAGGATGGGAGCCACGACAGTTCCCCAAAAGTAAAGCCAAAACATCTTAATCGCCCCCTGGTGGCTGGCTGCAGCACAGGTCATTAACCCTGCCTTCTCCATGTTAGCAGATGGGACATGGGCCAAACTAATAAACCAAGTACATGTTCTGTCATCATGCTGATGTATGTTCTATTGTTCATTATTCTGATTAGTTTTAATTTGTTATTTCATGACAAAAACAGCTGTCATTTAGTATGTTTACATGCACATTAAATTGGACTAATTGTCCAGTATACAAGCACGGGAGGGGAACCAGTTCATTGACTGAAGTATCCGCAACGATAGGTGGCGATATGCCCCCTTTCAGCCTGTTAGTACTGGACCTTTCTCCGACTGACCTTTTACATCACAGCCAAAACAATCGTCAAATTAGTTCGCTATGGTTAGCTAGCAGCAAACTGGTGAAACATGAACATGAACTGTATCTCCTTGTCCTTCCAAAAATGCACTGCTCCAGATACATTTAGCCATGTTGTTAGTGGTTTCTTCTGTTCTGCATGTAATGCTATTCAAGTTCCGGGTCAAAGCCTGGGGCGAAAACTGTGGAGCATGTGCAAAGCGCCTTGGCCAGTTTGGGTCCATCCTTAGTTGGACTGACACAATAAAGCAATTTTCTCTAATGTCATGTGAACATACTGACTGAGTTGCAATTGAGTCCCATGGGACCTCAATACCACGGCTCTACCCCCAGAGCACTACTGAACAGAATCCGACTCCAAATGACCACCCTGTTATCATTACCAGGGGGTCAAATACCACCGCTCTGTCACACTACCCAGCGTGTGATATTGACACCAAAGGCACCCTTTAGCATCTTTATGAGACGCTCCAACTTTCATCTACCTCCAATGTAAATCCATCCCTGGCAATACTTGACTATAAGTGTGAGAAAGTCTGTGTGGGCCAGGAGCGACGGGAGGTTGAACAAAACTAGTCTTTCATCCAGGAGACCACAAACAGTGTCCGAGTTGAAACCTAAAGTCAATGTTCTTTTGTATTGTTACATCACTTATGTACCTACGTTCCTGATGAAACTAAAAGGTGGAGTCGTTTTAACGTAACGTTACACATTATTACATAATCTTTCTTTTTCAACCTGATTGAGTAGTTTGTTGTCTAGACCTAACTACGACCGTTTCACCACATTAACCATGTTTACAATGTGTTTCAGCTGTGTGTCACATAGATACAGTTATGGGTGCCCTATGCGTCGCTATGAGACGCAGAGAGACGTGACAATGCATTGGAATTTCACAACCTGGGAATGAGAACGGGCTGAAATGATGTCACCCGCACAGAATGGCAGCATCCGTATTGCGAATATTTTGGCTTCATTTTTGTACACTGGGATGTGAAGACGCCCCATCTACATCCTTATAGTCTATGGTCTCTGCTTGTTGACTTATCATATAAAAATTATTGAAAACAAGGGATGTACCATAAGTGGGCAGTATTTACATTTTTTAAAACACTGTCAGTGCTTTATATACTTCCTTGCAACTGGCCTGGACAAAAATATGTAGATCTAAATTTAAATAATCAACAGAGCCAATGCACTAACTCTAAATTAGTACCCTAAGCTTAGAACAACATTGCATTGCAAACTTTGAAAAGTTCAAAAGATTTTTCTGCCAAACTTCCAATACAAATGTGATTTCTCAGGAAATGACAGAAATACATTTTGAATTCTATAAGTGCTTTTATTTATTTTCACAGACACCACCATCACAGAGCAAAGAAGTTGGGTGAGGAAACTGAACTAGAGATATTAAAGCCAAAATCCACAGTCGGAGCGGCCAAAACTCCATCACCAAAACTGCAGTTGGTGGTTGATTGTACCTGATCTACATTTCAATCTTGAGTATAATCATGGATGAGGCCTTTAAATAAGAAGTCAGCTACCCTGGTTTGACTACAGGCTTGAAAATGACATCACTTAGTCTCTGTGGAAATAGAATGGAAAAAACATCGAGCTGTCAACCATGCCCTGAACTGATTCATTGCAAAAATACTTCCCTTTTAATTGTTGCATAGAAATTGCAGTAAATATTGAGACATTAGACAGTATTGTTATGTTCGGCTTCATAACAGTACTCAACACAAAAGCTGCAAAATGCAATTAACCCCAAGGACAAGTGAGCTGTGTCTCTCAGATCAACCTGTTACTCCCAGTGTGCAGAAGACAAGGTTTTTCTTGCCACAGTTCCTTTTGTGCTGGTAACTATCTTTAAAAGATACAGCCTGCAGAAGCCCTGACACAAAAGTTGCTTTTTGACCCATGTTGTTTTGGAACAGCGCTCACCACCTAACCGTTTTTCCACCTTGTCTCCTCACATGTTCTCACTGCTCAGAGACGGAGGACAATATCCATCTCTCCGCCTAGGGACCAGTTCTCCAGGGATCAGTGAGGGATTTCCTAAGCGGTTTAGTATTTCAACAACCATATATGGGTCAGTATTGTACTGCTGGAAAAAGGATGGAGCCTCCGCACAGTCTCTGCTGACAGAGAAGTGGGTTTAATACTTTGTTTCCATGATGGCTAGCTGCAGCTGTTCATGCAGCTCTATGTGAAACTATCAAACACTTGAGAGCAATCGCAACATAGAGTTTGCTGAGAACAAGCTCCATGTCATGCTCATGTTTTTGTAAGACAAACAAATAAGAAAGCTGTCAATAATAAATGACACAATCAGCTTTATCACACACAGTCTAAAATGGTTCTTTGCTGAATATATAGGGCTCAAAGGTTTCCCTTTCTATTTTAAAGACACACTCCTCTGCCAGTAATGAACCAATTATCTTGCTAAAACTTCCCTGGCTGGATAAAAATGAGTGCATCTTCTTCCTGACCTCCCCAAAACACTACCAAACACAACACTGAAAACACATTTTGGGTAAAACTTTTAGTAAGGTCGTTTTATATTTAAGGAAAATAGGAAATAGCACAAACAAATACACAGTGAGACACAATAATGGCTGCAGTTAAGGAGGAACACAAGAAAGTAAGGAAAGTCATAATGTTTTGGGGTTATCTGATTGGTCATTAGGTTTAACATCTTTCCAACAAACCCTGCGAGCAAAATCCAAAACATTCATTCTGAAATGTCGAGCACCAAATGTTAGCAGTGAGAAGGGAACCGAGGCTGTAGGAGGCTTTTCTACAGAGATGAATAACAGCACTGCACCAGCATACCAACACAGAGGATTCAATTCACAGTTTCTTGCAGTTCGTGATCATTATCTCCAAAAGCAATAATTGATTTTCCTCAAGAAGAGACAAACAATGTAATGATATTCTACACCAGACAGTGGAGGCTGGAGTGTGTAGGACTGAACTGATTTGATCAGGCCCTATTGAGTTCAGGGTGCTTTCATGCCTACCCTGTTTGGTGCACTTCAAACAAACTCTGCCTTCTGTCAGATTGGTTTGGTTTGTTAAGGCTGGTGTAAAAGCCGCCCATTGAACTCTGGTGCAGACCACAACAACCACACTTATTCTCTTATTACACAGCCAAGGCAAAGGCACAGTGCTGTGCCGTCATTCCACCACACCATTCTATATAAAAAGGTACGAACACGGAATGAGAAACAGATTTGTTCCACCTTTAAGCCGGCAGCCAGCACAACGAAACTACACATGCACACTCACTGGACACACACCCTGTTGTGTTACACATCACGCCTCTTTTATTTCTGGAACGCCAACATGCTATCTTATATCTGGTCTTATAGCTGGTCTTATAGCTGGTCTTATAGCTGGTCTTGTTTGGTTCACTGCAAAAGAAGCAAAGCTGGCATGATGGCCGATCTTTAGGGTGTTATTGCAGAATCTCTGAGTAAAAGGGGCTAAAACCTTTCTGAAAAAGAGGGTCTCAGTTTCCTATCCAACTCTCAAATTGAGCTGCTTACTCACAGGGTTTCCACAGCAACACTGTAGGGTTGGGACAGCGTTACTGGCAAGTAATCGCTGATGAGCAGCACTGCTAGCTAGATGTGTTGTGTTTGTGTCCTACTATATGTTTTGGCAGTTCCTTTAAACCAGTGGTTCCCAACTAGTGGGTCGTGGTCCAAAAGTGAGTCTCCGGTCCATTCTCAATGGACTGCAAGAGACTCGCGAATGTGTCAAGTTTGTTTAAAAAAAAAAAAAACAACTTTATTTTGAAGTACAGTGTATATCCGGCACAGAGCTTTTATTCTGAAGTGCTGTTTCCTGCCGTAGAGTGAGCGAATAACAGACAGCTACTTATCAGACACAGCGAACTAGCTTGATGACATGGCCAAAACTATGACGCTGAATACTTCAAAATGTGTGGATGTTGTACTAATGACTAAGGAGAAATCTGGACCCTGTGGCTGGACTATTTGGGAACCACTGCTCTAAACTGTGAATAAAATATAGTAACCACAAAGAAACTGTCCCTAAACCACATCAGCACCAAAAGGTAACAATGCATCTCTTTTTCTTGGTAAAGACTAAATTAATTTTGGCCAGAATAATCGTGACATGAAATTTTCATATTGTCCTATGCCTATATGTAAGCACCCGTATTTCAATAGCAGGTAAACCATTAGCATTTCATTAGTACTTTTTCTCCAGAGGAACACAATGCCTGTTGAGTAAATTATCAGGAGGATAGAACAAAGACCAAAGTCCAGAGCTACGACCCTATTGCTGTTTCACATCCGGCCATCCAGTTTGATACCCAAGTGATAATACTGAAAAGGTCAAACTGTTATCATCAGTCACACGCAGACAGATACAGACTTTATCCAGAGCTTCCAATCAATCAAAATTCCATATGCCTGACATATGAATCCAGAAAAATATGACCACAGCCTTCATATCCCTTTATTCAAGGTAAATTCAGTGATTCAGCTCACCGTCCACCATTGACTAATCAATGATCATCCACTGAGTAAAATCCAAGTGAATAAATTCCGCCCAATAAAAAAGGAATTTCCCATCAGACCTCGTCTAACTCATAGATCCCCGCGCTCCTTACAAGCTGAGCCTGAGCCAAGACTCACTGACCTGACAGGGGCCATAAAACGCGTCGTTCCCAATAGCCTGATTGGTGCTTAACTGTGCTCAGTGTTGATAACACAGTCAACAGACCAGGTCTACCTGCAAAGCAACATTACACACTAATCCATATTAGCTGACGGCCGTCTGGAGAGGAGAGAAGTGAATGATGAAATTGAAGACGAGGAGGAAAATCTAAAAAACTTGGTTAAAAACTTGGATCTGGCAGTAAAGAAAATAAAACACTCCAGAGGGAGCATGATTACTGACGAAAAAGATGTCACAATAAAACACGAACACTGAAGTCCTGGTGATATGATTACTTTCATTATCTGCTTAGAAATGGAGCCATAACAGCTATGAACAATGTGTTAGGGAGCTACAACTGTTTGAAGTGTTGTTATTTTAATTAAATTTTACCAACTGAGTTCTCGTACTGTATCTAATGAAGGGAGGGAGGACTGAAGAGGCATGGCTCAAAGGTGCTCAAAACATAATAAGAACTGCGTGTATAATCTCAACATGACTGGAAAATGAATTTCAAATCTATGCTACATTTTCACTCTGACAACTGTTGAAAATGTAATGAGATACGTTTCTGGCATTTTTATGTGGATGTAATCTAACAAGGTTTACAAAAGGTTTTTCCTTTTCATTTCGCTGCGACTTCGATGCCACAGGGTGAAGTGCTAAACACTGGCTTTCAAACCTCTCAGTGGTGTGTGTGTGTGGAGGGAGGTTGCACAACTGTATCAGGCCACACACATTTATTGACTTGACCTTTCTCTTGGTGCAGGAAGCAGCCCTATTGGGTTTGACCCAGCCGCTTGACAAAAGGCAAACTAATGAAGACTTTGTGAAAGGCAGATTGATTTTTCTCTCCCTCCCTCCATTACATCCATTGCCCACTTCGATACAGCGGGCAGGAGAGGAGGCAGGCGGCGGCGGCAGCAGAGCTTGAGCTCATCACTCATTTGTTTAACAGGTTGGCAGGGATGAGGACTGAACAGCAGAGAACGCCAGAAAATACACCCCGTGCTCCATTCAAATGACTCGGGCCAAAGGAACGGAGAATAACTACCGAATATGATTTGGCTGGATCGAGGGGAAATCTGGAAACTGCCCATTCTGGCCATTTGACAGAAACAAATTAAAAAGCTTTTTGTCTCCTCGTCCACATTATTACGGCTTTAACCTTTTTACTAACCGTGCATTCAAGCACTTCTGTGACATTGCAGATGAAATTGGAGTATGAAACCGTTTCCAGGATTGGCACCACGGGTTGGAGTGGAAAGAAACTGGCCTTAATTACAGCAACTCTTCAGCCGCCATCAACCGACCCCTTCCACTTACTGCAAGTGCATCACACATGCTCGTCCAGACTCAGGCAGATTGGAGCACATAATAGTAGTTTGGTCTCAAACAATGTCAGAAAATAGTGAAAACACAGTTCTCCATAGTCCAAGGTGACATCTTAAAATGTCTTGTTTTGTCCGACAAACAGTCTGAAATGTAAAAACATTCAGTTTAGTTTCACAGAAGACAAAGAAAGCCTGAAAATATTCACATCAAAGGAGCTTAAGAAGTTGCATTTTGGCTTTTTCCCTGAGAAAAAGAACAAAACTAAAATGAGAAATCAGTTAATTAAACCGTTGATTAATTTCCTGTCAATCAACTAATCCGATACTCATTTCTGCTCTAATCCATGTTTCTTAACGCTTGGATCTCCTTGGACAATTAATCCCCCCAGGAGAGTTGCTGTCTGCTAATCCAACCATGTCTGCAATCCCAATAAATGCAGGCAATCATCAATAACATTTATACCCCACCCACCCAACCAGCACACCAGCAGGTTTTCAAAACACTTAACTTTTACTGTCCATTCCACTGGAGCATAAAAATAAAAGCCCCTGGCTCTTAAACCAAACTAATTCTGTTTCCTCCATTCTATGGTATTTCTTCTTGCCATATTAACAATGTCCAATATGTTCTTGGTAATAATATTTAAACTTGTGATAATGTAATAATTATACCATGTCTCCACTACAAAGCGGCCCAAATTAGATTAGCTCCACTCCAGAGTAATTAAGCCACACATTAAAAAGGGATATTAAAGTTGCCGTGGCATTTTCTAATCTTTTACGCAAATTTATTACCTGGAAATACCTGGATAGTCCCCAGCCGTAATTACTGCACAATTTGCATTATCCTTGTGACTATGTAATCTGCTGTGGTAAAAGACTGCCTGCTCAAATAGAGTTTAGGACCACTGAACAGTCTATTAGAAGCCCAAAGAACATTAAGCACAGAGTCCTGATTTCTAGAAAAGTATGTTTTACTTCTTTTGCTTACTTGTCCTGTTAGAGGATCAAGCTTTTAGTTGTTAAACCACATAAGTACATGCAGTTTACTGTGAATTTTATTGCCCCTCAGTACATTATTTTCACCTGATAAATTTAGTTCACAATGTTTAGAGCCTTATTAGATTAAACAAATAGCTTCCATTTTCTCACTGCAAAAAGTCTTGCGAGCTGTGGCTGAACATAAAAAACACCTTTTGATGTTAAAAATTATGTGTGCATGCAAAGTTCCCCCAGTTGCATTTAAGACAGAAATGCAGTAGAAGGTAGTCCATTCATCCCTACAAAAAAACACAAGCCTTTCCTCTGCGAATATATTTTTGTCCCCGTCATGAAGATACACTGTAAGAGATATTGTCCGGTTAAGTTCCCAGCTAGAAGCCTATGAGCCCCTCTATTTTACCGGCTAGGCAGCAGTCCAATGCATCTTCTTTAGCCAGCTAAAGCAGTTTAAGAGTCTTCCATTTGTAACTATTAGTGCAGCGGTGGGAGAAGCCCAAATCCTTTCTTCCTTTTTTTTTGTCAAACAGATCACTTGAATCCTAATGTTCATTTTTTTAGAAGGGCATTAGTGACTTTGTGAGTTAGGTTTAAAAAGGACACCAGCTGCTTCTGGGGAGGATGAGCTTGAGAATTTGATGTGGACTTTGTTGGATCGTTTGTCAAATTAAGGGGGCTTTCACATAACGAAGCTGGGCCAGGATTCCAGTGCACTTGACACCAAAACCCAGCTTGTCCGATTAGTGTGAACACTGTGTACTGTACCCAGGCACAGTACCCCGACCAGCTGTACCAAAACACGGAAGTGGACTGCTATTGAATGCAACAACAAGAAGCTTTTGAATGGTTAAAAAACAGTCTCAATTTAATACTGATACCTCTATATCAGATGGCACCACAGCCCACTGTGGACAGACCCAGATCTGGCTTTGATGCTACCTTCAACCTAGAGTCAGAGCTTCGGCAAGAGGTGGAAAGCCCTGCACCTAACAGCATCGGCTCCTCTTCCAAGAGGAACAGAGCCTCACCTTGCTGCTTCACTGATCCCTGGGGCAGCAGTGTCCATCTGCAGCGCCCCTTTCTACACTGAAGATACCGGTGCAAGCTTACTTGGGTACAGAACAATATAGCTGATGTGAAAGCTGATGCCCTAAATCCAGATCCTGGTTGCTATCAATGTCTCGCAGTCTAACAAAAGACAAATAATCTCATGAACTCTGTCCTCCGCCATACCAATCCTGCAAAGATACCCAATAGTCCAAAGAGGGAACCAAACAAGCAGTCTCTTGACTGTCGACAAACAATCCTCCCTGTGGTGGTACAAACACAGATCAGAGGTTATGCAAGCCTCCTGCAGTAGCTCCCAATGGGTCATAAATGCCTTACTCAGTTTATTTATATGACCATTAAAGTAAAGACAGTATTCAGCGAGGGTAACGTGAGGGCACCGGCTTCAGATGTTGAGAATTTAACCTGTGGGAGGACTCCATAAGACGGCCTTGGTATTGTGCATGCTGGCTGACTCACCGGCACGGCTTACTGGCTCACTTAAAAGCAACAAAGGCATTATTAAGGTTATTAGACACACTTGCATTTTCCCTGCTGTGACGAGATAAAATGGCTGGCGTGGGAAAGACGTTAACATAGGAAAAAGACACAATAGTAAGACAGACAGGTGTGGGGTTTGCTCTGTTTAGTCCCACAGCCACAGGGCTTCAATTATTGCTGTTTGCTGGATGTGTTTAAACACACAGGTTCACAGGTCATACCAGTCTACATCAAGTGAGAAGCATTTCACCTCCTGGCTATGGAGTAGGCGTCAAGTTCATAATAGACTGTCTGAAAGGTGTGTGTTGTTGAAATTATGGCAGCACTGATAACGTCCTTTTAAAAAAAAAAAAAAAAAAAAAATCAGATGTACTCCAATGAGACTGCTTCACATCTGATGTGATTGACAGATTCAATACTACAATGGTTGCCTTTTGCAAAAGATCAGTCCAAATTGAATTTAATCAGACATTAGGAGGAGACTCTGCACAAGCACATGTCAATTAATAGAATTATTACACTTCCAACAGTAAATTTAGGTGTCTTCTGTGTTCTGAATTCAGTTTCAAAGGCTTTTTCATGTGAAACAATGCTTTGAGGGGCATGAAATTGGTCAAAATTAACAACCATAATAAGCTTTAATGAAAAAATAACACAATAGAGCTTCAAAACACCCATATCGGTTAATAAAGACCTTTTCGTCTCACCCTCGCTTCCTCCTTTTGTGCCTCTTAACGTCTTTTTTTTGTTGACCTTTCCATTTGTTGACTTAATGGCTGCATGTCTGACATAATATTTCCAATTAAGTTCACAAAATGCAAAATACTTATAAGTCTCATAAGTCCTGCGTATCAAGTCCATTTAAGTGATTATCGAAAATACGTAGCATACAACTGCGCATAATGACCAGTATCTATTATAAACGCACACAAACACGCACTCTCATCTTCCTCCTCCTGTGTGTTGGAGTGGCTGCAGGATGCAGGCTGAATAATTTAGCTTGTGTACTTGGCTTGTCTCTCTCCCCGGTAAATTGAACTGGGCGCACAACAGCACACAGCCAACGCATGTGAGGAGGAAAACAAACTACATCAAAACTGGAGTTTATACCACTGAGGGGAGAGGCAGACGGGAGCTAAGGAAGAGGCGTTGTAGGCAGAAGGCACCCTGCTGAGACTCACCTGTTAGCCTTCAGATTATGAAACAAACTGCACGTTTAAACATGAATTAAATAAAAAACTATAGGGGGAATTTATAGCTCTTTGCACTTCTCTTTTTTTATGCATATATGACAGGCAGGATCACAAATCATCATGGATTGGAGATGAGGTATGCTCTGAAATTCCGACAAATTGCAATGTTGTTTTGCATGACAAGAACGTTCTCACAGGTAGCTTAAATGGAGAATGTTGTGGGTAAAACTTTAGTGACAGCAACAGATGAGTTCTGGAGCAACAAAAAAAGCTTCTTAGAAAGAAAACAGCAGTAATACCAAATGACTATTTTTATAATGCCAAAACAAAGAGCGAACAGGGAGTTATGGCTGTGTGGTCATTAAACTTGGCATTCACAGAGATGCTAATGCACTCTGGCTCTATGCACTCTCTTTTTAAGACATTTGTATTGAGGTGGTTGGGATTTTTATAAGCAATCTTTTTTGTTTCTGTCTCAGCTGGAGTGAAATTGTGTCCTTAGTAAATGTTTTTGGAATGTCATTGCTTCATTAAAGCATTTCGGTTTCAGCGTTACTGCATTTTGACTGCACTTGTGATCTTGCTGATCTTGCACAAATTCCACCACTATACTGCAACTTTTCAGCTCTCTATCACTTGCGGAGCGTGCCCAGGGGGCAGTCCCATTTGCTGATTGTGTAATTACCTGCAACCTTCGTAAATCAGACACTAATTACAGAAATACTGCAGACCCAAGTGAGGGAAATGCCTTTCAAGAACATAAACCTTGCCTCTAGCTTACACTGTCCTGTTGCCCAATTTGGCCGTTGGTTTAGAGATAGATAAATACCTTAATCATGTGTCAGACACACAAAGTGGTGATGAGAAACCCTGGACAGGAAGTAATATCCAAGTACTTAGAAAAATTCTGATGGATGAAATCAGAAGTGTTGAATGAAGCATAAAAAAATATGACAAATGCTGAAACCATGTCACAAATCAAAACATTACATAAAGTAATTATGTTTTGTTGCATGATTGATGCTTCATCTTTCAACTGTGAGACAATAAGAACTCCATGGTCCTTGAATGTCACATCCTACCAAGAGATTATCAGGTCCTCAGCTGATACAATATGCAGGATGGTAAAGCTTGCCGTGTTAAAATGCTAGCCCTCACATGGAAAAGGGAAAGTTGGGAAGAAAGAGGAGATTGAAAAATAAATGGAGTATGTGATTGACAGACTATGACTCTGGGTATTAGACTGAAATGGATTAAATCACGAGAATCGGCCAGCCATCGCCCGGGACACGTTAATATTGGATATCCGTGAGCCTTTTCCTCCATCTCCATCACTGGGCTACAAGACCTGGTCACAAAATGCTTCATCCAGTCTAACGGCTCCCAGCCTAAAGGGCTTCAAATCCAAACCAGCTCGAGCATTTGCAAGCAGCCAGCCTGTTTGTGCCAGCACCTAGGAACTTGTGTTTGCCAAGAATAAATTGGCAACTTGTTGACAGAATGTGAAATGGCAAATTTCAGTCCTTGGCCTTTGGGCTGGCTGTTTTTATCCTTTAAAACACCGCAGACATGCCGTTGTGAGTGCAGACAGGTGGGTCAACTGTATAACAACCCACTGAATGAACAGGAAACCTGAGAAAGTGGTAACATAAGCCTGGATAGGAAAATATGATAGGCGGACGATACACAATGAGCTCATCTCAAACGACAGATGTGTGCATAATGGTTTTGAATTCTGGCTCATGTCCCAGGTGATGTCTGTGGGAGAAAAACATCCATTTGGGAACTTCACACCCTTTCCAAAAATGATGCTGCTAACACGAATAATATTTGGCTGCTCACCCGACAGCTTTGAGTAGGGGTTTTTTCTTTTGTATTTTTATAGTAATATTTTACATTCACAAGTCTGTATGTAAATACAGTTAAGAGAGAGGAAGAGTCCTCCAGGATGATGTTTTCACATGCAGTAATTAGCTGTAAATTCTGTCGCCTTGCAGCAAACTATAAATGTTCTTTGCTGTCTTCATTTACAGTTCTATTTAAACTTATACAGACAAAATCAGCCTGCAGTGAAGAGAAAAACATCTATAGTATGGTCCAGTATCATATTATTTCAAAATGGTTTTCATTTTACCTGTAAAATAGACATGTGTCTCTATGAACAACTGTCTTTTGATTTTCTTCTGTTAAGTGGTGTGCCTCAGGAGTCAGTTTTGGGACAAGTTGGCACATTATTCATGGATGTGGTGTCTTTTTCAATTCCTGTGATGATGATATGCAGATGTGCCTCCCCGTTTGATCCACAGACCCTGAAATGCTGAGTACACTAAATGACTGCCTTTGTGTTGTCAAAAATTTCTCTTCGGCTGAGTCCAGATAAAACAGAAATCCTTGTCATTGGGTCCCAGCACATGGCAAAACAAATTCTACCTTTGGCTGGTCCCATCTTGGATCATATCAAGCCTGTTGCAGGGAATCTTGGTGTCTGATTTGGCAGTAATTTAAATTTCCAGCAGCAAATTTCAAAGCTTGTGCAACCATGTGTTTAAGATCTTAGAAATATTTCAAAATTTTGATGAATGTTAACTTTTTAAGACCCAGAGACCATTTTACACACCTTAATGTCATCAAGCTTGGATTACTGCAACAGCCTCTTTACTTGACCAAACTTCCTAGTTGACCAATAGTTGTCATTTAGGGCCATTAGTTGACTAGTCACCTGCATGTTTACGATATTAATGTAATTATTAAAGTATATATTTTGCGTGGGGCAACACAATGGTTTGAGTTGAAGCTGTAAGAAAGAATAGTATCAGTAACATTGTTAACACTGTACTACGTTACAGAGAAATACAGAACCGTACTAATGAACCTTCATTAATATAGGCCTATATTTTATCTACAAGTGCACGTCACACACTGAGCGAGCCGCCTGTTAATGACGCTGTCTGCAAAGCAGTAATGATTGTGCTAAGTGGCTAATGGGCATGTAGCTACTTACATGTTTCAGATGATACATCATGTTTGTAGTCGACGAATGATAGGCAGATGTTGTTTGAACAGATTTTAAGATTTTACTAATTACTTTTCAAGCTTTTCATGGCTCTTCCTGCTGTATCTATGACCTCTTAGTACTGTACGCTTTGGTACATATTTTGAGGTCCTCGGGCAGAGGTCTTTTATCTGTTCCAGAGGCTCGGCTGAAAACTAAAGGGGACAGAGCATCTGCAGTCAGGGCCCCGAGGCTCTGGAACGATCTGCCTGAGGAAATCAGGTCAGCTGAGTCAGTGATCTCTTTTAAGCCCCTTCTTAAAACATACTTTCATCTGGGAGCCTTTCCTGATTTTACTTGAGTTTTAATTTCCTTGTACTGTCTTTTATTTCCTTTATAAAATGCCTTTCTTTCGTTACCTTCTCCTAAATTGCTTTGCTTTTTATACACCAAACTTTGTTTACTTTCAGAACCTGATGATTTCATGACTTGCCTGTTTTATTTTGCTGCCTTGTGAAGCAATTGTAACATAGGTTTCAAAAAGTGCTCTTTAAATAAAAAGTATTATTATTCGAATATTGTTTTTTATCCCACCCATAAGGTTATTGTGCTTCCACAACAAACACTAGAGTATGTTAACTCCTCCAGTTGAGACAAATCTAACACCACTTAACGGTCTCTACCTTGGCAAGTGTTAATACATCCTGATTGTAAACCACCTCCACCTCCTCCTCCTCCTCCTCCCCTTCCTGTGTGCTACATACTGTAATTCTCTCTCAGGTCCTGTGAAACACATCCAGCAACACTGGTCTTGAGAAAAGACAACAACAAATTCCTTCGCACTGAAAACGGTTGGCCTAATATGAAAGTATTGTGCTTCAACGTGTTGATGCAGGCATGGAGAATTAAATATGACATTTCAGTATGTCACAAAAAATAAAAAGGTGGGAACTCCCTGGAATTGAGGTTAGCTTGGCTCCTCCTGTCTGGCATTGTGTCACGTGAGGACAGGTTGAATGAGGCTGCACTAACAGGTACATAGTGACTTAGGTTACACTAATGCCTCTTTTATAGCTCAAGCTTTAAGTTTTTGACTAAAAACTGTTCCTCCTCTCCTTTACTTCAACAAAGTCATTCATTTGATGAATGACTGGCTGTCAGGACTTCTTTTAACATTGAATTTACATTGTGCACACACACACACACACACACTTTGTCACTGGCCTGTTTCAGTTAATCCAATGGGATTCAAGTCTTTGCACTCAGATCCCAAGTCAATACAGGTAAGTCCCAAGTCATGTCCTAAGTCAAGTACCAAGTCCTAAACGTTGAGTTTTAAGCCCTAAATAAGTCACTCCACACCAAATGTAAGGACATTTTAAGAACAGAGTAACGACATATGACATTTACAAAATCATGAATGGTTTTTCATTCATTCATTCATTATCTGTAAAGTTGGAGCTGGAGCCTATCCCAGCTGACAATGGGCAAGAAGTGGGGCACACCCTGAACAGGTCGCCAAACTCTCATAGAGCTAACACACAGAGACAGTCAACCATTCACGCTTTGAATGCTTTTTAAAATTTGAAGTTATTTAACAGGTTTATTTTAAAAAGTGCGACTAACCTTAATCTTAAGAAGTAATACTGACACTGCACTTTCATAGCATACAGCACTATTACCATGTACCACAGCACAATGAATTTTGTATGTTTCTGTCCTGCTTTGTGGTGTAATTAAAATTAAATGTTGCTGTTAATGTTAAATGTGGCAAATAGAGTATTTTGACATATAAAATATTGCCAGCCTTAAAGTGATAGTTCAGGTTTTTGGACATGAAGTTGTGTGAAATGCTGACCATCTGTAGCTCTGATGTGACGGTGTCACTACTGTCAACGAGCCTCCTGCTCTGAGAAATGGCCCGTAGCTTACCAGAGAAAAAGTAGTTCTGAAGATGTACGGGGGACACGTAACCAAAAGGTTTTAAGCTACAAAAAGTATGCATGTGTTTTGTTAGACTATTTCAATAATTTTAAAACATCCCCACATTACGTCAGACCTTGCTATCAATTGGGACTATTTTCTGGCCAGTATCACTCCGCCGTGCAGGCCCGCAAGACAGCACAGCAACAGAAATCAATTAGACAGTTCATCACCACGCCGTGCAGGTGCGCAGGATAGCAACGGCTAACAAAAACTTCATCGGCTGTTTCCAACAGAGAACCAGCAGGCTATTATTAGTGAGGAAAAAGATGTGCCAGCCCTATATATACCTACTACTACAGCGCAAACACCATCTCAGGCTCACAACACACCCTCGTCAGCTGCTGTAGGTAAACAGAGGAATACCAAAATGGTGCGAACAGCTGTGGGAATAAAAACATCGCCAGCTCCCAATTCCATCGGTTTCCTGTTACAGATGTAACCCGTAGGCAACTTTGGCTTGTGTCAATTGGGATGAACCTCGCTACCAAGCCGGCGAGGGTGAAGCAACTGCGCGTATGTCAGGCTCACTTCAGCTGCCCACAGATCCCGACGGACAGAGAAAACGCAATTTCCGCACTGCTGTGCCCAAAGAGAGATATATTACCTAATACCAGTCTATATAACGATGTCTGTAACTGATTGTCTGTAAAACAAAATGTTTGATTGAACTAATAGCCTGTTGTGTTGTGGAGAGTACATTATACGCAGCCTCATTTTACCATCGGCATTTAGTTTATTATATTAGGCTAACTGCTAAATCCATGACATGAGTAATCAATCACACAGAAATGTGAATTCATATGTGATTATGACCAGTCTCTGCTTTGTTCTGGTGGTGGGTTAGCCAAAGTTGCCTACGGGTTACATCTGTAACAGGAAACCGATGGAATTGGGAGCCGGCGATGTTTTTATTCCCACAGCTGTTCGCACCATTTTGGAATTCCTCTGTTTACCTACAGCAGCTGACGAGGGTGTGTTGTGAGCCTGAGATGGTGTTTGCGCTGTAGTAGTAGGTATATATAGGGCTGGCACATCTTTTTCCTCACTAATAATAGCCTGCTGGTTCTCTGTTGGAAACAGCCGATGAAGTTTTTGTTAGCCGTTGCTATCCTGCGCACCTGCATAGCGTGGTGATGAACTATCTTATTGATTTCTGTTGCCGTGCTGTCTTGCGGGCCTGCACGGCGGAGTGATACTGGCCAGAAAATAGTCCCAACTGATAGCAAGGTCTGACGTAATGTGGGGATGTTTTAAAATTATTGAAATAGTCTAACAAAACACATGCATACCTTTTTGTAGCTTAAAACCTTTTGGTTACGTGTCCCCCTTATATCTTAAGAACTACTTTTTCTCCAGTAAGCTACGGGCCATTTCTCAGAGCAGGAGGCTCGTTGACAGTAGTGACACCGTCACATCAGAGCTACAGATGGTCAGCATTTCACACAACTTCATGTCCAAAAACCTGAACTATCACTTTAACATACTTTTTAATCTTTGGTGTTGTGAGGAGGTATTAAGTATTTTCAATTCAAAAGGCTGAAGTCCAAATAAAGATATTGGCGTAATTGGTTTTAAAGTCCAAGTCAAGTTGCAAGTCTCATGATTTTGTCGAGTCAAGTCTAAAGTCATCAAATTTGTGACTCGTGTCTGATTCAAGTCCAAGCCATGTGGCTGGAGTCCACACCTCTGGTTTCAAATGGTGTATTTGCTTGGGAAACAAGGAGAATTTTAGCAACCCATGATGGAACACCTGATCCTTCAGCTTATCTCAAAAATTCTGAATTGCCACATTTAGAGAAACACAGTGTTTGTGTTTGAATGATTTGATTTGTAAACTACAAAGAAAAGGTTTCTGGAAAATCAGTCACTTGCCTATTCCTGTTATCATTCACATCTGATCATTTAGATGACCATCCTCTCACACAACTTAAGCAGGAATATCAGGACAAAAGGTCATTAGATAACAGAAATATATTGATTTACTCTTCAACAACTCACTGTGTTGATATTAAGTGTCTTAGCCAAGATATTGATGTGTCATTATAATTTGTTGTGGTTTTATGTTGTTCTACGCATGATACTAAAGCAAATGTAAATGTAATCAATAACCTCTGAATGCTAATACGCTAGTAGCGTGTTAGCTCTGAGCAAAGACAAGACAAATGGCACCTTCCAGCCTCACTAATCAAACTGCTCCGACAAATGCACAAGGCATGGTCATTAATGGCAACGCTGGTCCATAGATTTTACATGTGTGTTCACCCAAAGTCCCAAGAGACTGAGAGGCCGCCCTGCTCAGCATACATCACTGTCTATGGCTAAAGGAATGCTAATAATCCTGTAATCCCTCTGTAGACTGCTAATGATTCAAAAAGCTATGCATATACCTTGCCTGAACCCAGACTGGGACCTGTGTGGCATCTGTAAAATTCTCTGTATTTGAATATTGGCTAGGGGGGAACCGGTTATCTGTACTGTAATGGCTCTCAGACGCTTCCTGCAGATGTTTCACAATAAAAACCTTGTAGTGAAAGGAAAGAGATTGTGCCCTCTGAACTGCTGGAAGAGCTTTAATGTGAAACAGATGGAGAAAGTGTGGAGTTTCCATTAACAGCAAACAGCAACAACAGCAAATTAACACAGTAAATGGAGGCAGAAAAACAGCGAGGCTTCTCACTTAAGTATGGCCAAATTCATAAAAAGTTGATTTTCAAAACCTGTCTGTAATAATACCCTCTCTCTAATACAAATTCTCTCTTAACTTGAGGTGGACAAAGGTTAAGGGATTAATCTAATAAATGAAGGACAAATGTACTGTATCTCTATGAGCTTCTTTGTTAAAAGAGATGGTGAGTGAAAAAGAAAGAAAATTAGTGAGAGAAAAACGGAAGAGAAACCGAATCGGGCGGCACTCATAACTCCCTCGTGCACCAAATAAAACATGGTCACATTTGTAGAGCTACTGGAATCTGTCAATAGGCAGCTGCCCACAGCAGGAAGAGGAGGAGGTGAACACACACACTCACACACAAACTCACACTCACACCAGTAATACAGGTCCATAACCAACTGCAGGCCAAGGCCTGTGGTGTATCGATAGGATGCAGTGAAGAAAAGCTAAGCTCCAAAGCTCACCTTTAAGTTGAAAATGTCAGGCTGTACATACAGGAGGTCTGAGAGGGGAAAACACTGCATGGAGCACCACGAGACTCCCCTTTGCCCAGCCCTAAAAATCTATTTTGTTATGTAGGGCTAGCAGTACGACATGTCTCTGTTCGGACTTTGATAGTCTAAGTGCATTTCCACTGGTTTATGTTTGGCTGTTGTTGGTGGTTTGGCAATGAGCTCTCTGCTTAAAAACAAGGTGTAAGTGGAGGAAAGAGGTGGACTGAAGCATCAAATGGAGGTGCTTCAAATGGTGTGTGGAGGGAGACTGAAGTGTTATTGATGACTTGTTATTGACATTTCATTTAGCTAGCTTTTTCCAGGCACTAATTTCACTCAGTCTAGTGTAAGGTAAAGGCACCGCGACATTAACTGACTGTTCTACATCCATCAGATGATGGAGGTCACGTTTCAAACCTCTAAAGGCATATTATGACTGAGGACAATTAATCATGGTCATTTAACCTCACTGCCACACTTTTAGCACTTTAAAACATTAAATCTTAAGTTTGGAAAACTGCATCACCTGACACCTTCATGCATCACAACACACAAAATTAAGCTCAAGGCAAATATGCACTTAACTTGCTGATGACCTTCTGTGACATTTTAGAGGAAACACGAAAACTATTTTGTCTCAGCTTGCCAAAATTTACAAATCCCAATAACTATACATTTTAACAGGGCTTACAACCTCCCCCTCATATAAAGCCAATTGTTATAACAAGATAACAAGCAGGATACGCTAAAAACATCTGGACAAATTCTAGTAAGGGAACCTTGACTTTTCTATATGTATTCTAGGGCTGCCCACTGAAAGTCAAATATTTGAAGCATCAGTCAGAGACCCCTCAGTTGACTGTCAAGCAGTGTTTTAAGTTCTGTCTGTACTTTGGTTTGTGTTTGTCAGTGTGCGGTGTACATCTGGGGATGTTCCAGTCCCCAAATGTAGCTGCAGAATAAGCGCTCCTCACTTTCACACTGCTTGGTGGTACAGGCAGCTGCAAACCCAGACCCAAGGAGGTGTTTCTCAAAGTCAAGGTAGGATCCTTAAATTTCAAGGATGCAACGTCAAAAGATCCTTCAAATTCTACCGAGGACAGAGTCCTTCATTCAGAGAATTTTCAAGGATGCATATGTGCATCCTCAGCAGGTATAAAGTACCCACAATTCTTTGTGCACGATTTGCCGGAAGTGAAGGCGGGGTCTCGTCAATGAAACCTACGCAAGGGGAGCTCAGCAGGATTTAGATAAATATGCCATTTATTTGGATTAATATCTCCACATATATTCTACCTAAAAAAATGTGACTCTGAAACCACTGCTTACAACATTAGAGAGTGGCAAAATTATCACAGTACCCTGAAACCTTACTTGGAAGGGCTCGTCCTATCAAGGAAGAATCCTTGATTTTGAGAAACACCACCGGAGTGAGTCTGAGTAAGACAGAGGCAGCTGCCCAGAGGAAGAGAGGCTTTGCCTGGTCATAACTTTATCTTTTGCCTTCTCCTCAGATATGGTGCATTTACAGCTCACAACAACTTAATACAATACAGTCTCTGGCTTTTGTTTGATATCCAGTGTCGGCAAAACGCATTGTTAGCGTAGTTAGCATGCATTAGCTCGGGGGGATAACTTAGTTTGTTTACTATAAGACATGGATGTCGCCATCACCCTGAACGTCCCACCAAACCCTGCTCAAACTCAATACTGAAAATAAAAGCTTAGTTATTAGACAGCCAAAACTGATTTGACTGTCATAACTCTGAGTCAGGTACAGCCTTAATTTGGTTTGCAAAAGTAAAAACACTATCTCATATAGATATGGGTTTCAAATCTGTCTGGCAGTGTTTGTTTTATCTTCACTCAGAATCATAATAAAACATGGATAAAAATCAAGACATCATTAGGGTCTGCTTTCTGCAAAGGACTGCAGAAATCCAGAGAATGTATGTATTTCACTTGGCATAAGTATAGCCCCATGCATTTGCTTTAGCAATTTCCCCTCCATGCCATAAGGTTTGCTTTTGCTTTGACCTACAGCACAAATGCTAGGTAATAGTAATAATGATCCATCTAATTTATTTTGCGCCACGCTTTTTCCAAATCAATGCTCAATGACTATGCATGAGCGGGAGAGCAGATACAGTAACAGCAGTAAAGAGCTAGATGTACCTCTGAGATTGATACGGTCCATGGGTAATAAAGCTTAATATACCACCATCTCAGGCCTGTAGTGTGTGGGATGCTGAGGCTTGCCCCTGGCTATGGCTGGACTGTGCAAAGGCTACAAGACACACACAAATACATAGAAGAAGTGCACTGACAGTTTGAGTGCGTGTTTATGCAAAATGACCCAATCAGTCACTCTAGAGTCTATATTCCCTCCTAGAGAGCCCGGAGGCAACAAACGCAAGACCTGGAACAGGAACATTCATCCTCATCCTCCCCCAGTGCAACCCTGAAACCCAACCACTGGACCAATCCATCCACACTGACTTTGAAAGAGCCGTGCTCTAACAATCCATAACAATATATGGATTTAAAATATCTAAAGCCTCGCGGACGATCCAGTAGTACAATATATTTACAGTGACTTTATTATGCTATTAAAATATTCATTACTTGGATCTAATGCTCCTAGCCAGCGTCCTGGCCTTAAGCTACAGGTACAGAGTAATTTGTCTTTATAGGGAATACGGTGGACATCATGATCTTTTACAGAAGCCAACAATCTGTGGGTAATTTCCAATTCATAAAGTCGACCATTTATGATCACTTCTTCAACCAAATGCTTGCTCTAAAGGTTTCCTTTAGTATCATCCCTTATAAGTTAAATAAAATAATGGCATTTACAAATTTACATTTACAAGAATATAAGCTAATATCTTGCATGCATCCCAACGAATGGTATTAAAGTACGTAGAAACAAAGTTGTTGGTGGTGCACTTGGTTTCACTTCATCCTGAATAGTGCAGTAGTATATTTGTTTTTTTGTGATTTGTGTTGATATCAAAACTCCCTTTTTCTCTGCAGAGGGGTTAAACTTCATGATACTACCAGAACTGATGTGACATTTTTGATATAAAGACATATTTCACTGTTGGAAAGATGAGCTTTTCATGAAACTGGGCTGTCCACAGCTGGCACTGGGCTGTGCCATCCACTTTTGCTTGAGATGTAGAAAATGTACAACTACCAGAATGTGCTACACTGGACCAATAAAAGCTCCCACTGGTGGGTGTAATACGAGTTGGTCTGTATTGACACAGGAATGAATATGGTGGCCGGCTGGTGATGAACACTCTCGAGTTACAGCTTAACAGTAACTAAAAATAGGTTTCTGAAAACATTTAGGTGAGAAATAGGCAACACAGTTACAGAATCTTGGTTCAAATTTGATCAGCACTGCTCAGTTTTAACGTTCAATCCTCGTTTTTTCGGCTTCCTTTTTGACAACACAGAAAAGCAAATTTTCATATTACACCCAACCAGTGCACTAAAATCTGTTCTGAAGATATTTCAAGTGAAAAACAGGCAGAAACTTGGTTTATATTTGCCCAGCTGTCACTGTCCAGTATGCTGTTTGATCTGAGTTTGAGAGAGAAAGAGAAGGGCGGGTCTCTCTTGAGCCACGTCTATACTCTGTGTTCATGGTGAGGGGCTTTGAAAATGTGGAAGTACAATCTGTACATTGAGCAACAACCCTAGAGCCAGCAAAACTCATCATCTGGCAGATCTGAGCAGAGAAATGAGCAGGGAGATTTGGGTACTGCAAGGTGGAGTGAAGTTTACCACTGCTCATTAACACTTACTACCCACATTGTTATGATACGCAGTGTATCCCTTTAAACTCAAACTGGCAAGCATGCAAAGACAGAGTATGGATATTCTAAAAGTAAAGAGCAATCAGAGGACTATTACATGACCAACTTTACTCCTTTGATCAAATTCAAAAAGCCAAAGTGTTTACAGTACCCATTTTCATTCTGCGTATGCTCTTATTCAGATTAGTGACAGGAAGAAGTTCTGCATAAATGCAGCTATTAATGACTTCTTTATGTCTTTACTAAAATTAGCATAGGAAATTGAACAGGACTTCCATTGTTGGATGATTGATAAGAGTTCTCTGTCTGCAGTAGCACCCACAAATACATTTATGTACATACACACATACCTGTGCAGGAAGTAGGAGCACTGGTTGTCAGCCACAGCTATTACAGCCATTAGACAATTAAAGAGAGCACCTGGAGGGCCCGGCTGTAACTCTATCTGACACACACACACACACACACACACGTCTGGTTTCCACTCTCAGAAGAGAAGTGGGACCAGGGAACTAGAGGCAATTAGTTCAAATGGTCGATACCGAAATAGGACTTATAGGCTGCCAGGTTAGCCTCAGAGAGAGACAGAAACAGAGGATTTTATTCCGGGCTGTAAAGTTTGGCGAAGCGGCAAAATGGCCTTTTTGGTGAAACGTATGCACGCTTGCAGAGACAACTGTGTTAGAAGTGGGCAAAAATAACTGAACTGTATCCTGAAGACAGCAAAGCAGAAAAGAGGAGAGCAAGAGGCAGATGAGAAGCAGGGAGAGATGTAACAACAAAGAGGGGATGAAGAGGAAAGCAGGGAGCAAAGACGAAAAGAAGGGGGGAAGGAAATGGCAGGCATGCAGAGATGTAAAGGGGAGCGAGGGAAGATTCATGTTTCATCTTTGCTCGGCAGTCGGCTTTGGACAGTGAGGAGAGAAACCTTAACAAACCACCAGCCTCTAATCCACAACATGTGTGTTTATGTGTGTGTATACAAGTCATTGCTTACAGTTTCCTCTGTGCATGTGTGTGAGCATTTCAAAGACGACGACGTGCTGACAAAGGTGACGGGCTGAAAGGGTGTTAAAGCAATTGTCCTTTAAGATGGTGGGCTGAAAGGAGTGAATACTGCAAACACGCTGTCCTTATGGCAAGTCGAACGCTCATTTGCATCTCATCTGCATACTTAAGCAGCAACAAGCTCCACCTCATCACATCACAAACACACACAAGGTAAGGATGTTGAGTCAGATAGGACAGCAGCTGCTGCTCAGAGCATAAAAGGTGAGTCTGCGTATTAATTAGCAACAAGTCTGTCATTATATTAAAAATGCTGCCACAAAGATAAGAGCGGTGGCTCTTAGAGCAATTCCAGGTTTCCCCAGGGATCCTTAAGGAGGTTTCAGGGGGTCCCCAATACACAGTTTAATAAATTACCTGTTAGTGCCAGTAAAGATAAAGAAGCAACTAATGTATTTGCCACTGTAAGAGGATACAACTTTCTTTTCTCTTAGTTGAGATGCATCTGACCAGCTTTTTCTCTGCTACCAGCATCCTGTTTTCCCAAATTTAAACTCTGTATATCTGACTGTGGAAATCACTGGGCTCTGTTTTATTTGGGGTGACATGAGGCCAGGAATTGTGGCAGGCATCCAAGACTGAATAAATGAAACTGTCACTTAATTCTCTAATGACATTAACAGAGAATCAGTATTTAATGTGGATCTGTGGCACCTGGCTGATATCTGATCCACCTAATAAGGCCGGTAGTTACCACAGTTTTTTCCAGCAGTACTGTAATCAAACATCCTTTAGATTTGGATTGTGTAGACACTGTTAAACAGGGAACAGGCAAGATCAAGTGTTTGGTGTCATTTTTAAAATACAGTCGGTGAAAGTTACAGAAGGACATCTGTTAGGCAAGCCAAGAGATATCTGCTTCCAATGGAAATACAAGGTGTCCTCTGTGACTGGGATATGAAACACAGATAAAATGTTCTTTCTTCGTGGTTTGCCATTTTTCTTAAGACGTCAGCTGAAAACCAGCACATGTACTGATACCACTTTCATAAGGGAAGTGTGAAAAAAATATGACGCAGGCTCAGCTAAAACACATTTTACCTATTCATATACTATCACAAGTTAATCTCTGCTTGTCACTGTTCATAGAAACCCCCGTCAGCAACGGTAATTCCATAAGTACACAGCTGCACCACAGAATTATACAGAGTTTTATGACATAATTACCAAAGGAAGTTCAGTTCAGTACTATCCACATGTTTTGTCATTTCCCCACTCATGTTTCTTCTCTTAAAGTTCCTCTTCAGGCACTGATTAAGCCTAAACTGCTAATAGTTCCTCTCTGTTGATCAAACATATATTTTTAGAAAATGTTTCCATGACAAACATACCGTCAGTGCTTAAAGTCACTTCGACTTCTCTTAACTACACTAAAGCCAAGTTTCTACCACGCAGTACAGTATGGTTCAGTTCAGTTCAGTACGCTTTTTTTCAGTTTCCACTGTGAAAAGTTGGGGATGGTACCAGTAGAACCATTCTGTACCATCCCCATTTTTGGCCCTCTGTTGGGGTACCTAGCACACATATCTGGTACTAAAAGGTGGAGCTGTGATCACTGCAGTCTGTTGACTGGTCAATAGAGGATGGTCACTCTGCTCAGGGCTGAGTTGTGGCTGGTTTTGAAGCTTAATTTCACTGTAAAAACTTTGACCATTACTTAAGCTATTATATTACATACGCTTTTAGTAATGCGTGGATCCTCAAGCGTTTGTATATATGAATTTCAGCTAGGTTATGTGAACTGCATATATTCTATTCCCCATTCAGAGGGGAAAAAAAGCATTGCAGAGCGTTGTTCCTGTGGGCTACGGCAACACTAAACCCCTGAGCTTGCCTGAGAAGGACTAAATACACAAACCCATTATTTTAAATATCCCATGGAGAGGGACTCTCACTGCAGCCTGTTTTATTTTGTTCTCAAAATGTCGGCATGCAGCATTGTTCTGTGGACGATAAACGAGGTACAGACTTCCATCTGTGTCACCGGTAATGAGGAAATACAGTGAGTGCCGGACGGAGCAGTGAGTGACAACAACACCGACCACATTTAAGAGCATTGTTTGCAGTGTAAACACAAGTGTCTAGGTACCATGTTTGAAGGGTTAATTTTGGTTCCAAAGGTACCATACTGAAAGTGTTTGGTGGAAACAGGGCTTCACTACAACTAACTTTACACCTTTGTCTCATTTAATATGCACAGATGTGTGAATATGCCAGTTAGCCCTGTCCCTTAGACGCTTGCCTGCAGCTCGAGCATATATATTACGTAGCTACACCCTGGTGGTCTGAATCTGTGTTTCTGAGACTGTCGCTGGCACACTGCAGTTGCAAGGGGCAAACGCTCAGCCGTGGCGTTCACTGGCCTTTACGCTCATGTTATGAGAGGGACATTTAAGGTTAAATGTCATTTTAAACATCAATATTGTACATTCAGTTTAAATCTGTACCTGCACCTGTGTACCAAAGTCAATTAGTGTCTGACCTACAGTTGACCTCCGACGGGTTACAAATTAAGGTCACCCATTAACCCATTCATACTGACTGACAGATTGACACATGACACTGTGTTCCTATAATGCAACTTGTTAAAAGAATAGAGCAAACAAAATGATATCCTATGACTCTGCAATTTACAAAAATCCTGATGGAAAAGCACTGCTCCACATACATAAAATTCCAGGAGTGCTATGAAAGGTAAAAACCCTGAAATTTAATCTACTCCAAGCATGAAACACGTCAAGACCAGAGAGAAAAATAGTTTACTGTGTCAAATAACGCAGCTGTTTCAGCAGCCAGCATCGACCCCATCTACCTTGATTTTCCCTCTGTTTATCAGCCAGGGTTTTCATTATTACCCCCCACTGCTCTCGCCTCCAAAGCCTCTCTAGTAGCAAGTGAAAGCCCAGGCTGCAGACTATAGAGAGAAGGGGGTCTCCAGAGAGCCTTTGATTTGAAGCAAACAGATTTAGCTGATTGTAGGATTGTGGCGGTCACTAACAACAAGCCGTTTATCCTTTACAGAGTGGCCCCTGCTGCCTGTCCGCTGCCCGTCGCAAATATAACACTCACCCACTGAGACCAAAACGCGGTGAGCCAGATCCCTGGATAACTGGGTCAGGTTGTGGTGGGGTTGAGTAAGAAACCAGCATCACAGAAGTTTATCTAGACATCTATGTCTAAATACAGCTTAAAAATATCCGAAAAAGTGATAATCTACCTCGACACATAATTTATACTGCAGATTATGTCAGCTCATTTGTCCTTCAATTATTATGCAAGTTAACCACATGCTATTTTTGTCCAGGTATGTTCAGAAGCTCAGCAAAGCAAAACAGAATTTTCAGAAGTCCCTGAAATGGAAATCAACCGATTACAGTATCTAAGATGTCAATATATTATTTCTCTATCTATCAGTGCTGCATCTATTCTTCCAGATCCACTTCTCTAATGCAGCTACTAACTATGACTTTCCTCAACACTATCATGACCTCTAAAGCTATTGCTACAAGCCTAATTCTATTACTATAACAATCACAAGCATCATTTACTACTTCATTGGCATTTACTGGGAAAGTATCATCTCAAGAAATGACTGAAGCCCACTCTCAGGCTCCTCTGAAATAACTGTTGCAAATTCATCTTCTACCGGATTTATGACAATTACAAGCACTATTACTACTCCCACAACTAAGATTTCTAGCACAGAGAGTGCTATAGAGCAGTATTGTTCTTAGAAATTACTGAAGCCCAACATAATACATGACAGTTCAACACAATTCTTGCATTAGTTTAAATATCCCCTCCACTCAAATGCGTTTTTTGTCTGTTTATGTCCCCTAAAATGTCAGACCTTGACTTTACTGACTTGTTCCTGTGCTAAGTTTGTCACTAGAGAGGCGCTTTCGCTAAAATCTGAGAGTCAAATATACACCAGGCAAGCTATATTAGGTACGTCACTTAAATGAAAGCCAATCGTCGTCGAATATGGGAAACACATATCGACGGGGGAACAGACTTTGACACAACATCGACAAAGAAATCTGAAACCTCAAGCACAGAGCAGACGTGTCAGTACAGAGAGCAGAGTTAATATTAGGATAGTGAATGTTTTGACAGCAAACATGGTAGAGTGTGCAGTTTTGTAAACCGGACCTTGGATCTTCCTTCTACTTTACCAAAACCTCCATGGTGACAGATATTACTGTATGTTTCACAGCCACTGAGACTGTGTCAGCCACCGGCAGTTAGCCTGCAAGCTAACAAACAACATAAACAAATAAAAGATGCGAACTGATTTCACTGAGTTCAATTCATTTTCAAATTTCATTTCAATTGTCCCTCGTATCTGAAAGTGTTTGACTCCATGTAATTCCTCATATCCTTTCAGACATATGCCATATTCCTTCTTCTTTGTCCCCAGAACCTTAAGTGCTATATCGCAGGCAACTGGACTTGTTTGCGTTTCTTGAGTATATTTTGCCTCTCATCCAAGAGGCTTCTTCAGTTCTTCAGAACAAGAAACGCAAGCAAATCCAGTTGCCTACGATATAGCACTTAAGGATACCATGACCTGGATGACTGAGAATCTTCAGTGACATTCATGCCCAGAATTTTCAAAGAAGTTGGATGAAGGTCATTCCAATACAGAGCTCCATCTGATTGGAATAATCTTCCGCTTTTCTTGAGATCTGTTACCTCTTTTTGCTGCTTCAGGACTTCTTCTGAGTGTAGGGGTGTGGGTGGGAGATGTATCGGAGTATCTGTGGTGTATGTTTGTTATAATGTGGTTTTGTCTGTATGTTTTTGTTTTGTATTTGTGTCCAGAGGATCCCCATGAAAATGAGATGCTACATCTCAAGGGGCTATCTATTGAATAAATTCAAACTACACTTAGTATTCTGATACGTCTGCTAGTCGTTGATTTTGGTGCACAAAGGGCTCCTCATCTGACTCTGGGTCTGAGGCTCGAACATGTATGGCTGAATCTCTCCAATGTTTAATCTACAGCTAACACTAGCCACACTGATGCACACTGCTCTTTTACCAGTCAACATTTTCAAAGAAGTTGGATGAAGGTCATTCCAGTAGCGCTGTGCCTGCACTACAGAGAGGAAAGCGAAACCTACCACAAGCAGTGGTGGGCAGGGCATACCCCAGATCCGTGATATCTCAATGACAGATAAGACGTAGATGTGCCTTCCTTTCCAGAGGTTTTTTTTTAACTTTATATGTGGGAAACCATGATAAACAAAACATATCATACCAGAGTATTTTTACATTCATTAAAATGTGTCTGGAGGGAGACTTGGAAAATGTAAGGCTGGTATTGCAATGAAGCATCAAACATGTTGAAACTCTGACAACAATCACAAGCGTCAGATTTTTTATCTTTATGTTTTGACTTTGAGATGTCTTACTGATGGTGGCGTGTTATCTAGGACAGTATGCGTAGTCTTCTCTGGACACAAACTGATTATCTCGAACGTACTACACCACCATGTCTCATTGTATCCTGTCAAAACCAGAACACACAAGCAGGTTTCATGTTTTTCACCCTTGTCGACTCACTTAGAACCACAATGACAAGGCTTTAGTCAATACTGTGACCACGAATAAAGGCAAATGAAAATTCACCTCTGCTTGTTAAAACCACTTTACGTTTTCCTTGTTGATTTATTCTAATGTTGTCTCCCTTATTACAAAAACAGGAATGTAGACGTAACGTAACTGAAAAGGTGATATGCATTGACACAGCAGGCATTATTTACTTAAAAATCTCTTATCAAATGTGTTGCTCTGCCAGGATGATGTGGTTTGCTTGAGAAAGTATTTGTTTTAGAATTGATCAAAACCTCACTGTTGTTCTGCGGAAATCTATTAAGCTGACATTACATAATAATAATGATTCACGCTGTACTGTGTCAGATCAGTGGATTTCTGTTTGAATAATAAACCACTTTTATAACCACTATTTGTCAAATTACAGATTTGTTTTAATAGTGTAAAAAGTCCTCTCAATCATAGAAACCTTTATGGAATCCTGTCTTATGTTTTGAAGTTACAATACATGTGTTTTCTGAGTTTTTTAGTTGCAAAAGTAAGTGAGTGTGTCATCTCTGTGTCATGCTGAGTAGATAAACTTCTGTTCTGTATTTCTCCCATAGTTCTACAAACATTACACACTCTCTCCAAAGTTTAAAATGTGCTCATTAGTTGCGTCATTAGGTTGGGTATTTGCCATGACTTTTGCATTTGTTTCCCTGCTGTACAACACTACACGGTCATGGACCATTTCTGCAACACTGTGGGTTTACTTTGAGCAAACAGAGATTAAGATGTAGCTATTTACGGATGGACAATCTTGTTTTTCTTCTCTGACAATCCCTGATCTCACAATCTAAACAGACGTCACACAGGAATGGTGAGCATCAGAGTAACCATTCATTGGCACCAAACATTTTATATGTAATAGTTGTCAATGTTCTAACATAGTTTTCTTGATACTGTTTACCAGTGTTGATCTTGGGCTCGAGACCGGTCTCAAGACTATTTTTTGAAGGTCTCTGTCTCGTCTCAGATTCGACCACATTTTTTCTAGAACTTGCCTCAGTCTCAGACAAAGAGGACTAGGAGTGGGAGGAAAAACTGATACAGCATATTATTGCAATATATTTGAGTGTTAACATTGTATAGATACACAGACATCAACTGTCGATCTTTTAGTAGGCTATATAAACTATTACTACAAATACAAATTATACTATTGGCAGCCTACTAGAATAATAAATTCAACTGTTTCTTCAGTCCACCAGAGAATAAAAATCAATGAAATGAGATGAACAGATTACCTTAAATTTACCTTTCAAGATTAAATAGTTTTTTTTGTTTGAAATTGAAAAAAAAAAAAAAAGGTAATAACTTGTGGGGGTGGGGGAGGCCCCCTGTGTGGAGTCTGCATGTTCTCCCCGTGTCAGCATGGGTTTTCTCCGGGTACTCCAGCTTCCTCCCACAGTCCAAAGGCATGCAGGTTAATTGGTGACTCTAAATTGGCCGTAGGTGTGAATGTGAGTGTGAATGGTTGTCTGTCTCTATGTGTCAGCCCTGTGACAGTCTGGTGACCTGTCCAGGGTGTACCCTGCCTCTCGCCCAGGACAAGGAGTGCTGACCGGTTAAGTTGATTTTGGCTCCTCGGTGTTTGTTTCTCATGGTAAGATCATACCACATACAGTATATGGAAATAAAAGAAGTGAATGATGAGTAATCATCAGTTTTCTGTGGGTGTTTTAATAGGGAAGTGAATCTTTCAGATCAATTTGAGGAGTATCTATGGTTTGAATGTTCCCCATTTTATCTAAGTGTGTCCTGCGGTGTGGGACTTGCACTGGTCTGGTCTCGGTTTTGACTTGGTTTCAATACACTCTGGTTTTGGGCATGACTTTGTTTCAGTTAAGGTGGCCTTGGCTACAACACTGCTGTTATAACTGCTGTGAGAAATATGTTCAGTCAGAGTAGTCTTGTCTGTTACATTTAAGAGTCTGCTCTACAGCATATAAAAAGGAATAAAATCCCATAGTGATGCACATCTGCATAAGATGCAGTTTTCACTAACCTCACAGTGACCTTGGTCCCCTCATTCTCACATTTTAAAGCCCTATCTGTTTTACAACTGAAGTCAACTACAGATCTTCAGATGATGAAGCCAACGGAGGAAAACATGTATTGACCTAAATGTAAATATCAGTGATGCTGAGGGAGCTACTAAATTTTTCAAAAAGCAGCATCAGTGACTTGTGCGGGAAAAATCAGTTGGATGCCCTCAGTACCAGTGCTACTTTTTTTTCCCAGACTTAAATGAACTTAATATTTGCCCATATTAAAAAACAGCCCAGAGCGAGACAATCTGTGTTTCTGCTGAACTCTATAAACACAGATTACTGCCTTGACAAAACAAGAAATCTTCAAAACAGTTGCTTTTCATTGGGACTGATGTTATGTTGACTTTACTCCCAACTAGCTGTTGCTGTTTGGGAAGTCACACAGTTCACGGTTAAATTTCAAAACATAAACAGAGAGCTGGGAAGGAGAAAATTTGAGATTCAGGGGCTCTGCTGGGCATATTAAATTAACAACATTTGCTATAAATTAAAGGGAGTTTATCTGTAAAGTAAACTGTTAGGATTAGAGATTAAAGACAGAAAGCTAATGTCATCTTTGTCAACTTTAAGCGCTGGTATTTGGCACAGTAAAGACTCGGAAGTAGCTTTATTTAAGTTAATGCTTATGTCTTTTAAATTTGATAAGGTGGGCTCAGTGTTTCAACTCAAGTAATTACACCTATATAGGATAGTGTGTTTACCGCTGTCGATATGATGTCAAATATATCTGTGATATCGCCTATGTGATGACAATCAGTTGGCAGGAGGATGCACACTATTGGCAAACTGTAATTTGTACACAGTATGATCCCTGATTGACATGATGTGCTTAATGCCACATTCGTGTGGTTGACAGCATGACCTTTTAGTGGCAGATAATGTCATCTTAAGGTCAGAAATGTGCCCCATCAGTATAGCAAACGGTGCGTCTTAAATACCAAATACACGCTGTGGTTTTTTAAGGTTTCAGGGCGGCGTTGACAACCTGATACCTGAGCGATATATCAATGAAATATTATGCTGTGGTATCTGACTGGGCGGTGTAGGGAATTTTAAAACATAACATGGCGATTAAGTTCAATCTTGTCTTTTTGGGGGTCTTAAAAGCTGCACTGATAAGATTTTCTTAACTTATTAGACTTTTATAGTTAATTGAGCTTTACCAATTATTGCTATTCATAATCTTCTCAAATATAAATATCAAAGAGTCATCCCTGAGCACTCAAATACTTCACTGTGATATTTAATTTTGTCAGTACTGACCACAATCCCCGGACACCCCGGAGTCTGCTCAAGGAAGTCAAATTCAGACCTCCTTCATATCAGCTCCCAGGGCCACACAATGCCCTGCAGATATTTCATTTCCAAATGATTCTCACTGAAAGGCAAATATCAGTCCATATGAATGTCCGTACAACAGCCACATGTGTTCAGCCAGGACACCAAACCCTTATTTGCTCACTCACTCCAAGGTCCTCTGCCTGAGTCTACCAGTTAACCACCTGAATGAGCAAATGGAAATCAAGTCACCTCACTGAGCAGAAAAATTCCTCTTTAAAATTACACTTAGGATATTACATTTCCATCTAGATTTCGTTAAAATTCCTAGTGAGGATAATAACAATACAGATCGTGCAGCAGCACGACTGAACACCATCAGCAGCCACCTGAAACCACCTCAGAGACCTCAGCACTGGGCTTTTTTACTTGTCTCCAAACCCTACACACACACCGAGCAGTGTGACACAACACAAAAATGCCAGACATGGTACCTGTTGGTGTTTTTCACACTGCTGCAGGGTACAGTTTTGCTTTCACCGGTGTGTAATGATAGGACATCAGGGGGCACACAAGCGACTGAATAAAAGTCATACACAGGGGCACTGGGAGAGTGTCTCGGTAAATAAAAATGGGGGTGAATTATGACTCAAATGAGTGACAATTAACATGTCATGCTTTCAAGGGAGGCGTAAATTTGCAGGTTCTCTTAAAATACCCAATCTTTAGGTTATGAACTGTGGAGTAAATGTAAATCTAGGTCATATATTAAGATCTGTGAAAGGCTGAGAGGTGTTTAAGATCCTCCACATCCCCACTGATCCCACTGTGGTGACTGGTCACAGATGGATAATTGGATATGCCCCATCCTTGTACTGTCCAAATACGGGGAACTTGACAGACAGGTATATCAGCCCGGAGGGGGGCGGTGGATCCTGCATTCCTTCCTTCCTTCCTTCCTTATCCCCAGGAACTGACTGCTATTAAATTTCGTGGGAAGGAAAACGCCACGCCGAATTCCCTTGGAAACGTGTTAAATCATGTGTCAGATCCACCGGCAGGTGTACGTGTTTGACAACACGGCACAAGCACTTCAGCTAAACAGTACTAGATGTTTTACGCATTTCGGCCACAAGTGATCCACAATGTTCAGCAAAAACACAAGTTATATACTTGGTGTGCACTCGCTGCCACCGCTGTGCGCGGAGAGGACTTTCGAGATAACAAGCGAACATTATGTAAAAGTTCAAATTTCGTTCACATAGGTGCTCTATTGGTGTGTTATATGTAAGCCGAATTGAAGAGGGGATGCAAAAGATTCGTGTAAGCTGTTGAGTCATGTTATACAGAGAATATACACAGCCCTACGCTAAGGCAAATTTAATGTGTCAGAATTAAAGCGGTGTTTGGCGCGGCATGTTTCTTCATAGAAGGAACAGTGCGCGAGCTCAACAGATCCTTACCTCTTTGATTTTGGCCCGTCTCTCCTTGGTTTCGGGGTCCACAGGTTCGTGTCCAGTCGCCCCCGGCGGGCGGTGGTACTCAACGGAAGGTAAATTATTGACATCCTTCCCACCTTGACCCATAACGTTACTCTCCCTCGGAACTTTCAGTTTCTCATTTAAAATGTCTTGTTTTATCTCGTCGGGCCGTTTCTGTAGAGTATCCTTGGCCTCTAATAGAGCTTTTTCGTGGTCTTTCCTGATTTTGGCCAGGACCCTCTCGTCGTTTCCAGCCGAACCTGGGTCGCTGCTGTCCGGACCGGTGCGGGTGTTGGTCTCCACCGCGGAGGAATGAAAGAAAACTCCGCTAAGCAGCTTGGACGAGTCCGGTAGGAAGAAAATGGCCCCGAAACACAGGGTGATAAAAGCGCTGAAGACTAATAACAAAATAAATTTCTCTGTCAACCTGAAAGAGGTCGGGCTGGCAGACTTCCTATTCGGGGTCGCGGTGAAAGGCAGAAGAGTTGCAACTGGCATTTTCCCCCTCTTCCTTCAACAACTCGAACAACAAAAAATGAATTTCAACGGTCGAATTAACTCACGACGGACTCACTGTCGGGTTATTCCGGTCAGACGTCCATTTCCAGAGGATATAAACCGTGTCAAATGTACCGTAACAGTGGTAAAATCTCCGGTAAAAAGTTGAGGAGTAAGGCGGCTGCCCATACCGGAGACTCTCTGCAGACAGACCGAGTCCACTGGCTCACACAGGAAGCAACGGTAGATAGGCGTGACTGACAGCCGCGATGAGCTAATCACTTTCTGCCCTGTGAGTGGTGGGCACGCGGGGGGCGTGGCCTCCCAACGGCTGGGTATAAAAGCGCTGACAACCGCGATCTTAACTTCATGTTTCACTAACCATACAACAGAAAGGACAGCATGACTGAGTCTGGGACACCTTATAGTTTTAAAAATGGATCCATTAAGTCAAATTCTTTATTTAATTTATTGCCAAAAGCAAGAATAGACCAAAAATAATCAATGAACTGACTCGCCTGTTTTGCCTTTTAAATTGAAAGTTCTTTATTATCATATGCACAACAACAAGCCTAAAGAAAAGCAGTTGTTGGCAATGACAGTCTTGGCTCTCAGAATCCCCTCAGCAATGCTCATTAAATATACATTGAAAACAAGAAAAAAAAGTAGAACTACTGCCTTGCTGCTGTATGCCTCCGCCAACCAGTCAAGTTGCGGTTTACACCCATGTGGCTCCTATGTAGCCATGAAAGTTGACAATACTTCAAATGTGGATGTTGCTTTGAAGAAGCTACGTATTCTGATACTTCACACACATCTTCAACCCCCGCAGCACAGAAAATCTATACAATCAGCACAGTTTCAAAATGGGCACCCAAGGTTTGTTTCACCAACTCTGACCAAATGTCTCCCCCTTCTGTTCCTGAGTTATGCCATTGATTAATAGCCAGAAAAGTGTTTTTGCAGAGCATTATGATGTCATAGTGAAGTTGACCTTTGACCTTTTGGATATACAATTTCATCATTTTATCCTATTAGACATTTCTGTGAAATTTTTGTCATAATTAGCACATGAATTCTTGAGTTATTGGCAAAAACTTGTTCTTTCAGGTTGCAGTTACCTTGACATTTGATCACCAAAATCTAATCAGTTCATCCTTAAGTCCAAGTGGATGTTTGTGCCAAATTTGAGGAAATATCCCATGGCACTCTTGAGATATCACGTTCACAAGAATAAGACGGACGCAAGGTCACAGTAACCTTGAATGCTGACTACAAAATTCTAATCAGTTCATTCTTGAGTCCATGTGGTGGTTTGTGCCAAATTTGAAGAAATGCCCTCAAGGACCTCTTGAGAAATCACGTCCACAAGAATGAGACGGACACAAGGTCACAGTGATCTTGACCTCTGACCCCCAAATTCTAATCAGTTCGCCGCTGAGTCCAGGTGGATGTTTGTGCCAAATTTGAGGTAATTCCCTCGAGATCCACTTGAGATATCGTGTTTACGAGAATTGGATGGACGCAAAGTCACTGTGATCTTTACCTCTGACCACCAAATTCTAATCAGTTCATCATTGAGTCCAAGTGGACATTTGTGCCAAATCTGAAGAAATTCCACGTGGGCATTCTTGAGATGTCGCATTCATGAGAATGGGACAGACGGACCGATGGACAACCCGAAAACAAAATGCCTCCAGCCACGGCTATCACTAGTGTGGAGGCAATTAAAACACTCAAGTACAAGCAAAATGAGAATCTATACACACACACACACACACACAGATGTGAACAATTAGTAAAACAGTAAGTTAAGTATATAACAGTAAATGTCAAGTGATAAGCTCAGGAGCTCCAGTGCTTAAAAGTCTTATGGCCTGTTTAAAGCCTGTGGGATGATGCTGTCCCTGAGCCTGGTGGCGCGATAGTCTAATGTCTGCCAGACGGCAGCAGGCAGAACAGTTTGTGACTGAGGTGGCTAAGGTCTCCGATAATCCTGATGGCCTTCTTCCTGCAGCGCTGGGTGTCGAGGTCCTCCATGGATGGCAGCTCCATAAGCAGTTTTCACCACCCTCTGTTTCCTCTGTGCCATGGAGCTACCATTCTTGCCCAGAAACTAAACTAATAAAATGAACAGTCTGCAGAAACATTAGTGGTTCTGTAAACGTGCAGATGTTCAGCAGGAATGATTTTACCATGTTCACGTTCATGTTAGTTTCTCATGTTAGCAAGTTGGACAGCAACTAAGTACATTTACTCAAGCATACTCTACTTAAGTACAGTTATTAAGTTATTTAAATACTTAACTAAGTATTTCATTTTTTGCTGCTTTATGCTTCCACTCCACTACATTTTTGAAAAAAAAAAAACTTTTTACTTCACTACATCTGTTTAGGAGCTTTAGTTACTGGTTTTCAAGTTTAAGAATAGTATAAGATTATACAACCAAAACGTGACCAGTTTATACAGCAAAGCACTGCTTACATATTAATACATAAGTAATGCTGATCCAATAATACCATAATAAAACCTTAACTGTACCCACTGCATTGAGAGTAGTACTTTTGATTTGTTGCTTATACTTTCACTTAAATGCATTTTTGAATGCAGGAATTTTTACTTGTAATGAAGTACTTTTAAACTGTGGATTTACTGTAGACGTATGCCGCACGTTTTAGTTGATAAAATGTTGTTTTTCTGTTTTGTTTTTGTTAAATTCAGTGCATAAGATACACATCTTACAACTTCAGAGAATGTAGGAATTTTGAACAATGATAAATATCTGTGAAAATGTTTTTTTAAAAAAACGTTAATTTTCATGTTTTTTCTTTGTCAAAGCCACAGAGAGCCACTGGAGGGGCTCAAGTGTCACATTTTTCTGCAGTACTACAGGCTGCCTACCCCTGACCTAACCTATATAACTTTAAGTTGAGTATGTAACTTAATGTTAAGCACACAACAGGACAATGCCCCACCATGTTTCTTTTTCTAAAGCTAACCTATGTACCTTTACTTTCTTAAACCTTACCTACCTAACTTAACAACATTCTCACTCTGACCTTCTCACATATTGATGTTTTGGTCATGGACTTTCCACATCCGCATACAACGTGCAAGGTACTCTGGGTGTGTTGGTTGATGTTCTGGGACACTGTGTCAAGTTCTGGCTGTTACATACATTGTCTTCTTTCAAGATTTTTTCCTTCAACAACAAAAGCACATGATTAGGATTAGGAAAAAAGAACAGGGTTTGGCTTTAGAATATTACGGGACGCAAATACCACTCTCTCGGGTGAAAGTCAGTGTTTGTTGGACCCATCCACCACCCCTACCGGCCACCCCATTTGGACTTTCACCGCCTTAACTTTCGTCCTTGTCCTGCTGCATTTCCCCCTGACACCACCGGGCACCTATAAACTGTAACTGCAACCAGCTGCCTATCATGATGACATTAAAGGACGCCTTTTTCGTTGGTCTCTGATGCCACAAGTCATTGCTCAAGCACCGGATTTCAACGACTTTGGAGTGAGACCAGGCTTAATTTAATGTTAAGTATGTAACTTTATATTACATACTTAACGGGACAACGTTAATATTTCGTTGGTAGTGACAGAATTCAAATACTGGTGCAAGTCTTCCTTTCTTGACATTAGTCTACCTAAACCAAGGAGATGGCAGTAGACTTTAGGAAGAGTCCGATTATCATCTCTCCTGTTTTTATCAATGATCAGGCTGTTGAGGTTGTGAAGCAGTGTAAGTATCTTGGATGAAAAGCTGACCTTTGAGCTTCAGGTGGACGCTGTGTGCACCTGAAGCTCATCAGCTCATGTATTCTCACCGCAAGCTCCGGTGTTTTAATGTTGACAGCACTTTCATGAAGGTGTTTTATCCCTGTTTTATTGAATCACTTCTCACCTTTTCTTTTATCTGCTGGTGTGGGGTACTTAACTTGAAGCACAGAAACAGGTTGCTGAGCATTGCAAAGGTTTGCAGCAAAATTGCAGGCACAATCTAGGACGATTTGACTGATGTGTACATGGTCAGAACACTAAGGAGGGCCCAGTCAGTCCTGGCTGATCCCAGTCACCCCTTATTCAGTCAATTCAGGTTGCTTTCATCTGGCCGCAGATATAAAATGCCAGCTTGCAGGACAAATAGGCAAAAAGACTCATTTGTCTATTCTTAAATAATCTCACCTGACCCTATCATTGTAGTGTTTCTTTGCAACTAACACAGTGTGAGGTCTTTTTTGCATCTATTTATGTATTAATTGTATATTTATTTGTTTGTTTGTTTTTTATCTGCACAACAAATTGTCCCTCAGGGATAATAAAGATATCCTGTATCCTGTAAATGAGATTTAGGCCCCGGGCCACACTGCATGCGTGAGCAGCGCGTGATGGCTACCTTGCTGAACTGCTGCGGCTCACATGTGCTCGTATGTGCTCACACTTACAGTGTTGTGACTGTATGTGTGAACTGTAGGCTGCAGAGGTGCCTGCTGCTGTATCTACTGTATTTCCACAATTAAAAGCCAATGGAGCCATGCAATTTACTGCATTGCCAACAACACAGTACTGCAAATATTTTACAATAAAAAGCCTCCTGTTAACAAATCAAGGATACTGTCCACAGAAATGTTGTAGGAGTGCTTTTATTTTTATACAGAACCAGGAAAAGTTGAGCAAAACAGATATGTATATTTCTTTATGTCTGTGAGTGATCAAGACATTAGTCAGAGGTAGTAATCTCTAGATGTGGTGTACCTGAGCAGCTCTGCTCACGCGGGCAATGTGCCCGCTCTAACCTGTTAACACAGGCGCTGGAAAAAACTCAACAGGTTCTGCGATATATACACAGTGCTCACGCATGCAGTGTGACCCGGGCCTTACTCAGGGTCGGGGAGGACAGAGGGCTGTTGTCAGAGAATGACGCAGCAAGCGAATACGCCATCTGCGGACGGTTCACCGACTTGGCAAACGGACTTCGCTACAAACTGATTGGCTGTAAAAACAGGTGACATGCCTTATGTTTTACAACCAGCTACTGGCAACTTGACAAGCTCGGTCACAGGTGACACTATCAGCCTACTTGAGTCGAGTTGAGAACAACTGTTTCACACCACTGCAACTTTTGTCTGCAGTGTTCTAAAATGGTTTTGTCTCGTCGCAAATCTTTGGTCTGAGCTGGGCTTTAGATATAATACGAACCGTTTTATGAGGGTATGTTGTATGGATTAAGACCTGGTGGCTTATGAGTTATAGAACTTAAATTCCCCTCAACATCCAAATGTTGAAATAGGCTAAATTTAAACATAAGTATTCTATTGTACATATCAGGAGTTAGATAGTTACCAACATGTCCAAGTTGCTCTGTAAGTTCACTTCTAACATTTACAGTATTCTCAGCATGTTTTATGAGAACTCAACAAAGCATCCTTGTTTAACACTACTTAATTTTTAGCATGTATGAACAAGAGTGTGGAGCAAGTTTAGGTCGTAAGTGTTTCCCTCCGTCATGACATTCCTCATCGGCTTACCCTCTGACCATGTCATGTGTCTTACTGCCCAGCCTTCACTTCTTTGATTTGGAGGGTTTGGGCGGGAGAGCCACTAAATCCTAAGATACAGCATTCATGACTTTATAACTTATGTACTTTATGTCCAGTACATTTCTTACACACAACTTTAATGTAAAAATCTTGGACTTGCTTATGCAGAGGTGTAGGAAGCGACCTTCCTCACAATACACAGCTGACTACCATTGAAAATCTCATCTATTACATTGTGTAGGGTGCTTATTATTATTCATAGGCTTCACAAATGGACAAAAAAATCCGCCCCTCAACACATAAGCACATGCACACATGCATGAATGCACACATACACTTACTGATGAGATCCATGATCTTTGCTAGTCCGTGTGTGAGTGTGGGAGATAAATGGCAATCATTTCAATTGTCTCTGTTGGTGACTAATAAGGGTTTGAGGAACCAGTCAGTTGTATGCGTGAAACATGTAATTTATGCTTAAATAGAGGTTGGAATTAGTTCACAGCTAATACTAGAGTTTTACCAGAGAGAGAAGGGAAAAAAAAAATCAATCTTGGACTTGTTCTTTGCTATTACAGATACTGATGAGTGCGTGCTCCTGTTTTCAGACCGAATAAATCATCCCCTCCCTGTGATTTGAATGTGTAAACTTATGTTGTTGTCTGTTGAATATTTTGTTGAACATTTACATTTATATACCATACATCACTGATCGCATTGTTTATGACAAATAGCTGCCATGGCTGTAGAAATCACTGAAGCGAGAGAAAGAAAAACAATTCGGATGGAAAGCTTATGGCGTGCTGCCATATTAAAATTGTAATTCTGGGATGGCAACATGTCTAAATGATGACGCGTATGTATGATTACTTTCTCACTCTGCGATTCAAGCAGAAAATTAAATCTCGGATGAAATGTATGGCATCTCAATATTGAACTACGAGTCTCCTGTGGCAACAGATTTGACAACCGCCATTCTTCCCCGTGTCATTTCGTCAAAGTTGGATTTTTCAGTGGAATTTCTTTTCACCCTGAGTAGCTGTTGATAATACAGGTATCAAAAGAAACACCATTTCCCCAGTGGTGTTGTGGTTTTCTAGGTGTGGAGGAATAAATAATCTTTTGTTGTGAAGCTGGTAAAACATGTAGCGAGATATGGGGTAAACCCACTTTTAAGGCTCATTCAAAGGAAAAATCCCTTTTGTATGCTGCACTATTAGATCTTAAATCCAGCGCTCCCTGGGAGTTATTTTCAGAAATGAGAACTTGTAGTTTAGCTTTTTGTTGTACCCATCCTTTAATGTATTGAGAAAAGCTGTCCACGCAGCAATCAAAACTAGGACATGAGACATTTTTGTCATAATAAACTATGATGACAGGATGCAAAACCTAAAGGCAAATACTTGCTACTAGCTGTCAGCAGTCCCACGTAGTAAAAATTAAAAATATCACACTTATGCAACCCTGCTGAAAGTGAGAAATTCCTTGTATCCATCATGCATGGTTTATTTTAAATTCACAAGCTACTTTGGATGTGGTTGTTCAAAGGAGATAAACACATGAAGCCCTCAAAGCTTTAGCAACAAGATGTCATTCTTATTAAGTTGCAATGAATTCTGGTCTACTGTAGCAACTGTTGATGTAAGAATCAGCCCGCCTGCCTCCTCTATTCTCCCTGTATGATTGATGAATTGTTGGAGCGGGATGACAGCTCCAGAATGAAAGAAGTCCCGGCTGTTTGATTGTAAGGAACTTAGTCTACAGCCTGATGTTTATAACGATGTAGATCACAGACAGAAAATCTGCTTTCCAACTTCAAAATAGCAGTGCTTAAATGTTAACGTGTGGTTATGTGATTTATACGATGGGAAGTCGTCTGAAGGAGTATTATACCAAACAACAGAATAAAGTCAGAAACAGAAGGTCAACTATATCACCTACAGCTCCAACAATGACAATGATGGCTGGACAATTTAAAGGAACAGTTCATCCCAAGATCAAAAATATTTTAACTCTTACCCATAGCACAATTTATCAGTCTAGATAGTTTTGGTTAGAGTTAGAGTTGCAGAGTGTTGGAGATATCGGCCGTAGAGATGTCTACCTTCTCTCGACTAATTTGGTCTGCTGTGGGTTGAGCTTGTTTGCTGACAATACCTATTTGTTGGAAATAAGAGCAATGAGACTGAAATGTTCCGTAAAACCAAAACAGTTAGCTTAAAAAGGCAACAAAGGTAAGTAGACCCGTAAAATTTGGTGCTATTTCTATGTTAATTCACATTAAACATTATTATTTCATTAATTATTAATATTTAAGTAGAGTAACAGTATTTGGTGTTGGAGACCAACACGCTCCCACTGGCAGTGTCTCCACACATCGACATGGAACCAGCGAACAGAAACCAGGAATGTGGAAGCAGAGCTCTTGGTCGAGGACAGAAGGCTGAGTGGTTTACCAGGAAGCAGGTGAAGCCGGAGAGGTCAGCAACGAGGAAGCAGTCCAGAAACACATACTGGAATGTCTTGCATAGGAATGACAAAAACAATCTGGCAACAAGAGTCTGGGAAGCTGCAGCAGTTGGCTCGATGAGGTGGGTGTGGTGGACCAGCAGGAGCGGGAGATGTGTGGACAGGTGATAGGCTGGCAGGTAGATGTGGTGGAGAGGCAGGCTGAGTGGAAATTAGAATGACATGAATGGAAGGTTGGAGGTGCACAGTGTGACACCGAGTGTGAAGTGGTCAAGATGAAAGTCAGTACTTTTAAGTCTGAGGCCATGGTTCTCGGCTGGATTGCCCCCTCTGGGTTAGAGGAGAGTTACTGCTCCAAGCGAAGAAGTTTAAGTATCTCTGGGTTAGTGAGTGAGGGTAAAATGGAGCAAGATTAGGATTGGTGGTTTGCTGTGGCCGGCCCAACATAGTGAAGTGCTAAGCTGAAAGGCAAAGCTCTTGATTTACTGGTCCATCTACGTTCTGACCCTTACCGATGGTCATGAGCTTTGGGTAGCAAAGAATGAAGAATGAGATAGCAGATACAAAAGGCAGAAATTACTTTCCTCCCTAAGGTGGCTGGGCTCAGCCTAAGAGGTAGGGTAAGGAACTCGGGCATCCGGAGGAAGCTCAGAGTAGAGCTGCTGCTCCTTCACATCAAAAGGGGTCAGTTGAAGTGGTTCGAGCATCTGATCAGAATGCCTCTCATCAAATAATGGACATAGCTTCTGTGATGTCACCCACTAGCTTGTGGACTCCCATTTTGAAACCTCAATTTCGGAGCTTAGGCTGTCGTCATCTTGGTTTTTTTGGAGCCAGAAGTGACCACATTTAGACGAGAGGTTAGAGCTGGGGATAAGCAGTGAGGGGTGGATCTGACTCATAGACTGTAGTGACGCCTCACAGACAGCCTGTCACTCAACTGGCTCCACCCTTAAATATGCAAAAATCTGAGCCTTGATATAATGTAAAGAGGTGAATTATATAAAAACATCTTCCCCCGTACAGTTGTCATGAATGTTGAAATTAGCTCTAGAGACCAAAACTGTTTTTGAAAACATGTTTCTTTCTGCTGTAAAGTTGAGCATTTGAACATGGGGGTCTGTGGGGATTGACTCGCTTGTGGAGCTGGCCTCAAGCGGCCACTAAGGACCTGTAGCTTTTGGCTCCTCCGCACTTCAGTTTTCAGCCCTGGAGATTGCCCCTTGATGCCTCCTGGGTGTCTCCCGTCAAGTGGTTTACGGGGATTTCCAACTAGTAGGAGGCCTTGAGGCAGACCCATAACACACTGGAGGGATAATATATCTCATCTGACCTGGGAACGCCTCGGGATCCCTCAGGAGGAGTGGGAAAGCGGTGCTGGGGAGAGGGGTGTCTGGAATACCATGTTCAGCCTGCTGCCCGCGTGACCTTGCCCCAGATAAATGGATGAAAATGGATGGATACAGTATTTGAATCCACCTTTTACCTGTGGAACTGTTAGATTTGTTTTGGTTCCAGTCACTGTTTGATTTTCATTTCCCACCCAACTACATATTATTAATGCTATGTTACCCACAGTGTCCACTCTAGTTCATTTTTCCCACTATGAATTATTAATGGGATGTAAACAGTACTTTAATAACATCTGTTGACGTTATTTAAACATTTAAAAAGACGCATACACTCTATATACACAAGTGGACTGGAAAATATTGCCACACTGAAGGCAAGGTTGGGTAGACTTGCTGGAGGGTGAAAGCTGCTGTTGAATCTGGTCTCAGTTCAGAGAAGTGGTCTCAGATCCTGCTTAAAATTTTGGTCTGAGTTTTGCCAAGTCCACCACAGTCCCTTCTGGCGTCTGCATTTATTTTCTTAATGACTCCACACACCTCATGTCATTACGTTAAGCATGAATCATGGAAGTTGGCGAGGTGATGTTGTGGTTTCCAGGTGTCACTTCTGGTCCTCTGTAAATTGGAGGAAAGAAAACAGAGACGGTGAAATAACATCATCACTAATGAGAACCAAACTTTTTATATTCTGCTGAAAGTAAGCCTGCAAAGATGACCCCCTACCAAACAGTGGGCCAAAAACTGAAAATGACATGACACCAGTGCATGTTTATTTTGCTTGGTGATTTAAATACGGCTTTATTTTCTCTGTTCTTTGTCTTTATTTAAGCCTGGGACTGTAGTAGGGCTGAACCCTAATAGTCAACCAAACGTTAGTCAATCAGAAAGGTCATTAGTCGGCAGGATTTCAATGTTAACAATGCTACTGATACTATTCTTTCTCAGACCTTGAACTCAAACCATTGCGTAGCATGCCCAAAATATGTTATTTCATAATTACATTAATATTGTAAATATGCAAGCACCGAGTCGACTAATGGCCCAAAATGATGACTATTTGTCGACTAGGAAAATTTTTAGTCAAGGGTAGCCCTAGACCGTAGTTTAAATCATGGCGAGCAGTGTCAAACCAATGGGAGTAATGACTTAAAGATTTTTAGAGGGGTAAAAACATACACTAATTTTTATTCTCAGTTTATAATGATAATTCCAGCTGAAAGTCACAGTTTAATCTCCAGTTCTTCCCATAATATCATCATCACAATTCAGAGCTATTATCCATGTATGTTAATGGTATTTAGACTGGCAGCTCCAAATGAGTTTGAGATTTTTATTAAACTAATATTACTAATATTGTCAGCTCAATGTACCCTGGGAATCCACTTTCAGCCAATTTGCTGATGTAAAATAGGCCATGCAGTCATCACCCAGCTGTTTGATGCTTCTCTCTCTCCTTCTCTCTCCGTCTCTGTCTTTCTCTCTCTCTCCAGTCCAAATATAACCTCGCCCCAATCTGATTTAACCACAGTGGTCTCATCCCTGGGGCAAAATGGACTCATTTGTGCGGAGAGAGGAAAAAGAGAGAGACGAGAAAGAGGCAAGAAGTAGGAGAATAGAAAGTCCAGCAGAGAAGAAAAGAAGGGGTCTAGAGGGTGGAGGGGTATGAAGGATGGTAGTGAATAGAAAGTGTGATGAAGAGAGGAGGGGGGAAAAAAAGACGAGATGTGCTCAGTGAATGAGGTCACTAATTGGGTTGAGACTTGTAGCTCCCCTGCAATCCATTCCCCTCGTTCCTGACAGAAATCAAATTATTTTGAATTTCTTTTGTAAGAGCAAGAAAAATATGTTAATTTCCAGCTGCAAGAGGCTGAAATAAGGAGGGAGAAAATAACAAGTGGCCAGTGTGAAGACATTTAATAATTCTTTAGCCAATGTTGTGTAATACTCTGTGATCTTTTGACTGCTTTTCCTTTATTGTTCAAATCTTTATTCATCTCTTTTATTCAAGAAAGAAAAGATTAGAAAAGAGATAAGATGACACATAACCTCTAGTGATTGCTGGAGCCATGCTAACTATAGGTGCTGTTACTGGACTTCCTCTTTAGAGGAAAAGATAAAGATGTAGAAACAATGTCTGTTTTCTTAAAAGGAATAAAGAAATCAGAAGACAACACAGTTAAATGGTCTTCAATCTGTCCATATAGACTCAGTTATAAGAATAAGATATATACAGTAATGCTTTAATTCAATTATTTACTTATATTTAGAATATAATTAGAGCACAGACTCAGCATAAAAACAGCACAGAATACGTGGCATTGTTTCTTTATGTTTTAAATCAATGTATAATATAAACGTTTATTGTTATGGTGCAGAAACGGGCATTTTTCAGAATCTTATGGTGTCCATTCATTGATGCCTGATAAGATGGAGGTTCTTAATCACAGCTAACTCTGTACTCTTTTTTCTCTTTTTACTCTTGATTTTAAAATATTCTGAATTAAGAAAGGTAACTAGTAGTGGCAGAAGAAATACTGAATATAAGCAGCATTTAATTCATTTTTATACCATTACTTCTACTTCTAGTAAAAATTGGCATCTATGATAATACTGATAGTCTATTTAAATGCCCAGTGTTGGTCTACATACTGCATAAAAATAACTTATGAAGCTTTTTCTTTAAAGATTATGTTTTAGGCATGTCCACAGTTTTACTTGTTTTATTGACAGTGAAGGATATAGTCTGGAAAGGCAAGCGAGAAAGAGAGCGAATAACATACAGCAAAAGACCCAGGCAAGACTCATACCTGGGTCACTACGGTAAGGTCTCAGCCACAGCGGTATGCTCCCTACTTGGTAATGTACCAGGGCATCTCTGCTCATAGAGCATTATTGATTTTTTTCCTTTATGGCCACTTGGGGGCAGCACAACAAGCTGTAAACAAAAAAAGGGACATAGTGTCACTCATAGATAATATGAGATAGATAGATCCCCCTCCCAAAGATGTTCAAGACATTCAGTCCACTGGAATTGCTCGCCTGGTCCAAACTGCACCTGGGTTTACTTCCAGGTAATACAGCCCACTCAATATGAACAGTAGTGTGTCTCCTGCCAACAAGTTCCTGTATACAGTACCTGCATACTACCTTGCTAAATTGTTATCCTTGTGGCTGATAGATGCTGACAGTCAACATTGCTGAGCAGTGGTGTTCTCAAGGTTTCACTGCTGGAAGGATGGTCTGTTCATGACACTATACTTCAGTCAGGACCACTTTAGCCAAAGGAAACTTTATTTCCATTTGCAGTATTATATTTGGCGGTATGGCTCTGTACTGGGGCCTCTTTGCCTTTACTCGAGCTTACGCAGAAAGCCTTTTCCACAGGCCTACATGGAAAGCCTAAGGCAGAGAGAACACATCTCTCTTCCCTTCCATGTGCAAACGAGGAAAGCCTGACGAAAATTCTTAGTGCACCTTTAAGGATATTAGGAATATTTACAACTGTATCACCAGCATCAAACCACAAATATCTGTATTATCTTCCTAAATCTCATATCTATTAACACCAAGTCATATAGGCACAACTCTTTGCAGCTGGAGGAGGAAGGATGGGAACTATACCATTGCTCCTTGTTGAGCCATGGAAAACTCCAACAATAATCTCCCCTCCAATTGCAGACAGAACACATATCATCTTCAGTTTATGAGGGATCCTGCTAAGCTTTAAGCAGATAAAATGTATTTCCCCTCCTCTCTCTGGATACTGCCAATTTCATATCTGACTGATATTTTCTGGCAGAGAGTTTTGCTACCTATACTAATACATGATCTTGACATGTGCGCTCAGGGGTTTAGGGAAGATTAATATTGGTTTATGAAATCTTTCTGCAAACACGAAAAACAGCCGCCATCAGCCTTGATATTTGACTAACAACTTCCTGACTTTACAGGCACTAAAATAAATGTTAGTAGGGTTGGACAATTGACAGTGTAACATGTGAGGATAGAAATGTGTCCACCAGTAGAGGTTTAGCAATACCGTTTCTACCGCAGAAACTATTTGGGGCAAGCTGTGTAGCAAATCAGGGCTGGATTTTCGCATGGTCTTGTGAATCCAGCTGCCTCTCAAGGTAACGTGATTCAGGCAGACATGGAGGAGGAGGGTGAAGTTGTAAGTACAGAAACCTGTATCACTTGATACCATTGTTCTTAGGAACCCTTAAAGGTTTAGTGTGTAGATATCTAACAGTGAGCTTGCAGATTGCAACCAATGGAAATTTCCCGTGTGCCACGCATGTCAGAGAACTACGGTAGCCGATGTGATAATGTGAATGGCCCCATCTAGAGCCAGAGTGTGGTTTGTGCACACTAGGCTACTGTAGAAACATGGTGGTGCAACATGGCAGAGTCCTTGGGCGATGGTCCACTCCATATGTTGATACAAATGGCTCATTCTAAGTTTCCAATTAAAAGAAGAAAATAGTCAAATGTGATGAAGTACCTTACGGTTATTTCAAACCATTTCTTGATTTATAGAACAATCACTGCACCAGCATTTAACATTGTCTCCCAGAAATAAAGTTTGTATGTTACTGAAAGGCTTTCTTAATGACGTTGTTGTGGTAACATAATCGCTGCCGGGATTATGTTCAGAGACAACATTTCTTTCAAGCCATGAAACACTAAATTCAGGTACTGTGCATGCTTCGGGAGGAGGCAGTTGGTGAGGATGGCAGGGGTACAAAGTGCAATACCTTGACAACTGAACCTATTTTCATGTCCAGACTCCTGTCTTAGGTTTAGGCTGTCACGTATCAATTCAAGGAGGACCCAAACGCAGACTAACAGGCACACTGAATTTGAACAAAAAGCAAGCAAGCTTTAATGCAGCTGACAGAAATCATCCGGTACAGACAGGTAACTCAAAGTCCAAATACAAGCAGAACCAAAACTAAACTGCAAACCAACCTGAATAATACCATGAATTCAAACCCAAACAGAACACCAGGCGGGAAACAGAGCAGGGAATGACACCAGGAACACAGGGGTGAACACAGGACAAATATGGGATGAATACAGATGAACTGACAAGGAACAAAGGGAAACATAGGTATATATACACAGAAAACTGATCGCAAGAGTGAGACACAGCTGGAGTAGGAGGACATGGGCAAAAGGAGGGAAATGGAGATTGGCTAACAACAAGGGTGTGGAGGGAAACACGAGGGTGGAGCACAAGACTAATACAGAACAGGTGTGAAGGGAAGACTGGGAACAGGGAAGAACTAACAGGTGTTACAGAAAACAGGCGGGAAAACACACACAAAGACAGGAAGTAAAACCAGACATCACACATAAGGAGAGAATCTACAAAATAAAACAGGAAGCAGATTAAACATGAATGAATAATATGAAAGAAGAGTATAAACAAAAACCCAGGATCGTGACATAGGGAATAAATGCACTTTGGTTATGATTAAGTAAAGATCATGATTTTGGTCAAATGATCATAGAAAAAAAATAAAAACATAATGCTGTAGGTGCTAGAAGTGGATACTTAATTGCAAGATTGCCTATTTTGGCTTAAACCAACTTAAATTAATTGTGTCAGTGAACATTTTACTGATATGTTCAATTACAACATTTCTGCAACTTCTCAGACAGATTAATTAGCCAAATTTTCTTATTATGTCAATAGAAAAATGTAATTTGCTCAGCATTACATTTCCCTCAAAAACATCTGCTGATTCAAATTAGTTGTATAGAAATGTAATTTCTAGGAGACAGGGCTGTGTGATATATACTGTTACCATGATATAAAATGACATATACTGTGACAGAGGACTCTGGCCATGTCACCCACCCCTATATGTTTGACAGAAATAGGATGAGATTTTTGTTTATTTCACTACAATAAAAGATCTCTGTATCCCAAACAATAGGTTCCAGAAGTCATCTAGGTTGCAGGAAGTGAACGTTTTGAACAGCTGTCTCTCCGGGGAAGAGGTGTGAAAACTGCAGCTCTCCAAAGCTGCTGAGTGTAAACAGCAGGTTGCAGTTGAGAGGTCCTTGACAATCAAACAAGAGTGTTGTGGAACACCGAGTCCTGCCTGGGCTTCAGGGAGATCTTCTCTCTATTTTCCTGTCATTTCTAAAATGTACTCTATCCTAAATCTTGTCCCGAGGCTAGTTCTGAATCATTTTACATTTGTAGGCCCTGACAGCGAGCAAGCACATCTGTAACAGTGGAACATATTCACAGTGAAAACCTAAGATGTGAATTTACTTTAAGTTAAAAGGCTGGATAATCCATTTCTGCGGTGGTGTGAATCAAACATTCATTTCACTTAAGCCTAGTCTCCTGGAATTTTGTAAAATTAATATGATGTCTTCAAATCAACCTAACGCAGCACATTTATCAATTTTTTCCGCCAGAAAATAGGAAAATGTACATCCCTTGAACCAACCAGAAACCAATATTATATATATTGGGGCCTGTTGGCAGAGTGCAGTTTTAAAAATGGCAACTTAAACACAACATCTAAATGCCTACTGAGCAGGTTCATCCCTGAGCCTTGAGTTACTGAAGCACTGCAGTGTCGCCTGAAGAAAATGTTTGCATCGTACATTTCTGCAGCCACTAATATGTTAGTATCATATCAACGTTTCTAAAGTGACATAATATTTAAGGTTAACTTTTGTCAGTGAGAGTTTGAGGGGATGGTGGATGCCATGTCACTCTGGTGAAACACCTGCCAAGCTGCAAACCCTTGGCAGCATTTACACCTGTGTCTGTTGCACCGAACATGGGAATTTTAGTGGCACATTGCAGCATTTCCCAGCAGCATTTGAGCCACTGAACCCAGCTGTTTTTCCACTGACACATCGTGGCAATTCCCAAACATGGCTAATTTAAAGATACAGTTGGTCACATTTATGACAATAACTGTGTAATATTTGCTTAGACTGTCGCTGTATTGTGAAAGAAGAAAATGAGACAGTCTGTGAAAATCATGTTCCTTCTCCTCTGCTTCTGCCTCTGATGCCATTTGCTTGAATAAGATCGTGGTGCAGTCTCTAAGGGGCCGTACACATGCTGCGTCTTTAACTGCCTGGAAAATGCGAGGTCGGGTGCTGGGTGCTACTCTTGTAGCCTTTTTGTTCCAGAGTGCAGAGCTGATCTTCTTCCAGGCGTTGTTTATAAGTGTGAAGGCCTATCATCTGTGGGACAGATATAAACCTCTGGCAGCTCTACATAATCATGAGCAACTTCTCCATGTTTAACACAGACTGATATTTATGGAAGAAGGGAAAGATATCTGTCAGCTGTGATTGGTTGGCCCTCATGACGTGACGTGGTTTGCACTGCTGCATTCCAAAAGTTGCACTTAGTTTATCTCAGGGTACAGCTATTGCGCCCTGAAAAATAGGCAGTTAGGAACACGTGTGCACCGCGGTGGCATCGCTCTGGTGTTTAAGCGAAGGGTCTCTTATGCAGCTGTCAATCACGGCTTGTGAACTGCAAACTGTCAAACTTGGCAGCACTGATTAAATATGAATCAAGATTCATAGATTGGTCGGGCTGGTAGGCCATGCTTGTATCCAACATGGTGGTCATGTCACAAACATTCTCATTTTACAGCTAAACAGTACACTAAGATATGTTTCTGAAAACATCTGAGGTGAGAAATAGACAGTGCAGTAACATTTCATATTTCATATTTGATCAGTGCTGCCTAGTTTGCGGGCTGTGAGTGACAGATGAGACTCATCTAGTCTGATTGGTTGGTTTCATTCACAAGCAGTAAGCCCATTAGAAGTGCTACAAGGCAGTAGTGTAGACAGAGGAGTATGATTGTTTTGTTTGATTGAGTTGTTTCCAAAATGTACAATGCACACATTTATTCTGGCGACTGGGCTGAGCACTGTCATCAGTTCAAATATTTGGCGATATGTTAAAAAAGGTGAATTGAATTGCTTTGTAAACTATTTTATAAAGTGTCAAAGAGGGATTTAATCACATGCAGAACAGAGAATATTATTTTCTAAATTAAAATATTCATGTGACAATTTTTCTGTAGGTACAACCACACGTATGCTGAAACAAAGAATTAGTGAGTACAAGAGCTCAATCAGACGCAGTGATGTGAACTCCTGTTGTCATTTCAATGAATTTGCACACCATATCTGCTCTCTACATTAAATTGCCAAGAGGGGGAGATACGGAAAGAAAGATATGCCGAAGGGAGCTTTATAGGATTGACACTTCAGATACACTTCAGCCTACGGGCCTCACCGAGGAATTTGATATGAGTGTTACGCTGTAATCCAAGATGTTTCTTTTCTCTATGCCTACTGTAGACTTTAGGGTCTATGGTTTGTGATGGTTATTGTCTGATGCCCCTCCATATATCCCTTTGGTCTATTTTTGTTTTGAGATATTCGTTTCATAGATCTGGGGATCTCTGATTAATGATGGGTTTCGCCTGATCCCTCTCAAAGCCCCATTTACTATGTGATGAAACTGTCTGGTACTGTTAAAAAGTGCTTCCTAATTGTATATCCTGTATTTTATAACATATGGCTACCTCATGGTACTCTATTCAGTTTAAAAGCTACCGTTCCCAGGAAGTGGAGCTTCTACAACCAGGGTGGTGCACAGGTGTGTTCTGTACTGCCAATGATTAGAAAAGGATTGATTATTTTTACGTACCTGTCCATTGCTGTAACATAAATGCTCTGATGAGGGTCTGACGGACCAAAAGCTCAGAATAAAGTGAGACACTGCATCGATCTAAGTGTGTGGAAATCTTTTCCATCAGTTTGTGACTCCTTAAATCAAAGCAACCTCGACTTGTGACTCATCATCACTGGCTGCATAAGTCAGTAGGTCCTGACGAGGGCAATTTAAGAGTGTTATTTTTCCTGTTATGTAATAAAATCCACAGGAGAATTAAAAGAGCTTTCAGCTAATCTGCCCTTGGATGCTGTTAAATGAAGATGACTTGCAATGATTGAATCTTATCTTAAAATACTTTCTCTAACCTCTGACCTCAATTAATATTGTTACTATCTTGTTGTGGTTGTTTACTTCTTATTAATCCTTCCTTGATAAAATAATTTTGTGACTCATAGATGTTTTAATCTACTTCCCTATCCCTTTGATGCTTCAAAATGGGAGACCACAGACCAAAGGGTGATGTCATGTTGCTACGTCCATTATTTTTATACAGTCTATGGGTAACACCACCTAATTTAAGAATTCAAATATGTTATTTCCATGGACTAGAAAAGCTTAGTCAATATTTGTGAACATGAGCTATTCTCTCTCAAAGCCAGAAACCAGAGGAGTAATGTGGGATTTATACTTCAGCGTCAGATGGATGCTGTACCTATACGGCATAGACTCTGCGATGAAGTAGAGCCTACGCTGCACCCTATGCGGTAGCCTGACGTGCACCTCCCCAGAAATGTAACTGCACTTCACGGCGACGCAGATCTTCTGTCTATTTTTGTAAGCTGAAACCATTTCCCTCAGTGGAAACAAAGCTTTTATTTACTTTAATTTCACAGATAAGAAACAATAAATTATGAAGACAATAAAGCCTCCATAAAAAAGCATTTTTAGTCTTGTGTGTGATTTATCCTGGCTTCATATGAGTACAGTAAATCCACGCTCATCTCTAGGCTAATTTGTACAATGTAAAATGCCATAGGCTTGTGCTAATAACGTTAGCATGTTACATTATATTTGTTTGGAAAACGTGTTTAGTATAAGACAGTTGTTTTTTTGGTGATCCTTGTGAGTTGTAACGGAGCTGAATTTTGTACCGTTACCTTTGTTAAATGTTGCTGTTGTCCCTGGCTTCATATGAGGACAGGAAAAGTCCACTAGCTGCTAGGCTAATTTATACAATGTAAAATGCCATAGACTTGAGCTAATAATGTTAGCATGTTGTATTTGTGGAGAAAATGTGTCCAGATAAAGACAAGTACTTTATCTATGAATGCTGCGAGTTATAGTGAAGCTGATTTGTGTACTTGTGTTTGAAATTGTCTCTATTAAGCCATGTTTAATGTGTGATTTGAATCAGTTAAACTTTAAAGCACTTAACAGAGACCCCGCCACAGACTAGTATCACGGCACAAGTATACATGCTCACAATGGCATAGGTCGTATGCGTTGGCTATGGTGTACTCTCTGCATAGAGCTGGCACACAAGTATAAATCCTGGTTAAGTCTCAAACTTGTGATGTCATAGGGTATAAAGTCTGGAGCTGCTCAATAGACCGTAAATGAGAGACTGATTTTTTGGCCCCACAAAATTTTTGTTTCCTTTTTTATAGCCAAATTATCTTTATTCTATTGTAGTGCTCTCAGCTCTGAAACAGAAAATTTACCCATATACTCGGAACATGACCCTGGGTGCTCTCAGAGTCAACTAGAATGTCTTTCACAATTCATTGTCAGTGGAGGACCTCCAGGCGTTATACTTGATGACATCAAAAATTTCAATTTTTGCACTCTCTTTAAAATTCTAAGACAGTTCTAATTTTGGACTGTGTTAGACCACAGGATTAACATGTATGAAATTTGAAAATAGGCGTAGATCCCCTTAAAGATAATACACTGGGTTTGCTTTTACATAAAACTGATAAGCTTTAAGGCATATTCTTTTTATAATTGACCATGCTTCTCTTTGGTGAGATTTTTCGCCTCCTCAGCCAGTCTTTTCCTCGAATGTAAAGGGGAAAAAAACCCTGATTAAAAAGTCATTGAAAGATTTAGGTGGAATAAATCCTCCCACTTCTGTGCAAAGTGAAGTGCCGTTCTCATCAGTTTTATCGAGCTCCACTCTGCGGGATGACAACTGCACATACAGGGGGGAAAACCAGTGCTGACAATGGAATGAAAATGACAATGAGAGAACAAAGGAGAATGGCAAGAATAATTTTCCTTGAAACAGTGACTGAAGCAGTGTGACTGCCACTTCGCATAGAGAGTAGATTAGGCAAGCTTCCCTCAGCGGTCTGCACAGCTAGCCGAGAGCAGATCTCTTCAGCACGGTGGGCTGCTTCTATATATGCTCTGATTCAACGGCTTTCTCATGTGACTGCTTCACAAGTTTGTGTTTGTGTGTGTGTGCGTGTGTGTGTGTGTGTGTGTGTGTGTGTCCCCTAAGGCTCCAGTTGTTCCCCTCCATCTTACATGTTGTATGTAAGATCTCAGAATTCGCTGTGCTTCCTATAGCTGTCACATTGAAGCATGTGCAAATCCTTTATCCCGTAAAGTGTATGCCTATAACATGAGTGTGTCTTTATGTGTGTGTCAGTGTATGCATGCGTGTGTGACACCAGCAGGAAGCCACACACTCACCAACTCAACACCTGCAGCATCTGCCACCTACCTGCTATGCGCACAGCTCGGCTGCCGGTAATTCATCATCACGGCCTACGTTCTGCCATCACATCCAATTATTAGGCGATTAGCAGACACACACACTCACAACTAACAATGCAGCATCACTTCCCATTACCGCCCCACGCATCACGCCTGTAAGACTGGGTTGTGAAATGACAGGGAGGTAGTTCAGGGGAGGAACACTTTTTGTGTTTGCGTCTGCCAATCTCACTAAACCCTAGCAAGGAGGAGATTCATGCCGAAAGTTCAGATTTTCCCAGTAACCTCTATGAACTGTTAAATACAGACAAGTCCAAATGAAATCACATTTAGTCACAGTCAAAATATCAGAAATGCTCCTTTTCATCTGAACAGCTGGAGGGGTGTGTCGGCTGAGCTCTGGCACTGACAGGGGAATGAAGGAAAACAGTAAACAAACTTGAACTGCAGCTGACACGCCATGGGTGGACAGTGTGTTCAGCATGTAAACACACCAAAGTGATATTTTCAAGTTTACATGCTGTATAATGTTCTCCTGCTGACCTGCGAATCAGACATCTGGCCTGGAGACTGATGTTAGCAGTGCACTTCTTTCCTCTGAGTGTTAGTCTGAAGGCTCAGTCAACAATAAGGTGCAGACCAAGACCTGTGACTAAAAAAAATCATGGACATAACCACTGTAAGATCAGCCATTGGTTTGTGGATTCCCCTTTTGAAGCCTTTAGGGATTTTGGCTGTCGCTATCAGGGGTGTAAATATAGACAGTGCAGCTGCACTGGGGCCCATGGGGTGGGGAGGCCCAAAAATGTGCTGGACCTTGCAAGAGACTGAGATTGCCACCTCAGAAATATGCCTGCTTTCAAAGAAGAACTTACGTTAACTTGAAAATGTTGCAATTTGCTATATATCACTGAAAAGACAAACTCCACCTCCATCACCATTCTTGTATTTGTGTGCACGTGTCCATCCTTACGTCCATTTTCATCTGCTTATCTGGGGCCGGGTCACGGGGGCAGCAGGGCAAGCAAAGCACCCCAGACGTCCCTCTCCCCAGCAATGCTTTACAGCTCCTCCTGGGGGACCCCGAGGCATTCCCAGGCCAGATGAGATATATAGTTGTATATACAGTGATACATATATATATACAGTGTATTCTGGGTCTTCCCTGGAGACTTCTACCACAAAGACGTGGTAAGGACTAACCCTAACCCTAACACCTAAAGCAGGAGGCGCCCAGGAAGCATCCTGATCAGAGGTCAAGATGTGATGAAGCCAACAGAACCACATCATCTGCAAAAAGCAGAGATGCAATTTTGAGGTTCCTAAATCCGACCCCTCCATCCCCCTGGCTGCGCCTCGAGATATTGTCCGTGAATATCATAAACAGGATCGGTGACAAGAAACAGCCCTGGCGGAGGCCGACACCCACCGAGAACACGTTTGACTTTACGCCAAGTATTTGGATGCAGCTCTCATTTTGGTCATACAGGGACCGGATGGCTTGCAGCAGCAAGCCCGGTTGCCTTGTACCCCCACAGTACCACTCACAAAACTCTCGGGGGACACGGGGGCAAGCGCGTGCATGTGTGTGTGTGTGTGTGTATGAAATAGTCAGTAGCAATCAATAACAAAATTAGAAACTTATTCTACATGAACTATAAAATCTATTCAAATAAATTAATATTTTCTTATTTTTGTCATATGCAGATATGAAATCATGATTACTGGGTAATATATACGTTGATGTTATCCAGTGTCAAGTCTCTTTTTGATCATGTAATGAGACAAGATGATACATGGTAACTAGTTTAGGTGCAAAACCTGGCACTAGGGCTCCTCATAATAGTTTGCACTAGGGCCCGTCATAACTACCTTACGCCACTCATTACCATCTTGGATTTTTGGAACCAGACGTGACCATATTTGGACAAGAGGTTGAAGATAACCTTAATGCTACCTGCTAGCTTGGTTACCACGGTGTATATACAGCTATGGTTAATTGTGATATTGCTAATGCTAATGCTAATTTTCCCAAGCGAAAAACAGGCTTACAACCAATAAAACAAAATGTACTTACTGGAAAAACTGAATATCCGACTTCTTAAAGGGTCTTTTAGTACAACCAAATGCTGAACAAGAATTTTCAGGCAACCAGACGTTACAATAGGCCTATTTCACAGAGGACATTTTGACTTGTCCTAGCACAGGTGTAACTAATGAATTTAATGATGGCTGAATTCCATTTAGCTGCTCTGATTTCAGGTTCCTGGTTTCATGCATGCTTGCTCACCATCACTCTCATTAGAGTATTTGAATACAACTGAACCATCATAAATGTTATTAGTAGTACCTTTGCTTTTCCTACTGGAACAAGTCAAAATGCAAAGCCCATACTCTATGAATCTACGTTACCTAACCTAAGTTGTTGCCATGGTAGCGACTTGTCAACAAACGGCACCTACCTGTCATTCAAAGCAGCCGTGCCTGTAGTTATGCATAACTTCTCAGCCAACATTTGTGTGTGGGGCCCATGTGGAAAGAAAATGGGCTGAAAAATTGGCCCTATATTGTATTGTCCATGTGTTCCAGATCGGCCCCATGCCAGTTACCCACATGGGTTTGCCTAAGTGGATCCCACGTGGGTCATGCTGGGGCTACCTGAGTACAGAAGTGGGTATGGGTCAGAAATTATCTGGGGCCCACTTGGGTAAAGCCACCCATATGGGCAAATGTCATGGGGCCAATATGGAACCTGTGGACAGTCCCATATAGGGCCCATTTTTCAGCTCATTTACTACCCACATGGGCCTGACTTAGAAATGTTGGCTGGATTAAAGCCTAATAATGTTACAGTTGTTATGAAGGGGTGAATTAACTATAGAGACCAAAATTATTGTTTGTACCAGGCTGTTAACATGTTTATTTCTGTTGTAAAGTTGGGCATTTTAACATGGGGGTTGACTCGCTCTGGAGCCAGTCTCAAGTGGGCATTAAAGGAACTGCAGGTTTTTGGCATTTCCACATTGGCTTCATTTTTCAGCTCCGGAGGTGACTGCCTTGCCTTGACTTGTGTTTATGTATTTTTAAGTTACATAAGAAGGAGATTTAAGCAGGAATGCTAATCTTGTTGTTGATAAGAGTCTGTGGCCCTTGTGTTTACTAGAAGGGTGCTATCCGGCTCAGTGTGACCATCTGCGTTTGATAAATGATGACATTACTGATTTTTTCAAAGATTTGACTGGCTGAAGGGAAAAAGTTCTTCACCTACATAGAGGGAGAACTATCATGTCTCCCAAAATTTCTCCCTTTTGGTCTCTGATTTCTTTCTCAAAGGAGAACACGGCACATGTGATTTACAGAAGAGATATGTATGCAAGAAACATGCAATTTAGTTTCAGTTGGACTTTAGAATGCCAAGTCCATAAAGGTCGATATACATGATTTTATCTTAGTGACCCATTGACAGCCAATCACAGCTTTGGCAACTGTAACTAGGCAGCACACTTTTGTCAAGATCTGTATTTCTCAACAGTGGTATCTGGGGTACTAATTAGAGAGATACTAGGTATACAAAATGTTTGGAGGGTCATGTCTGTTTCTATTTATTGTCTTCACAAACCTAGCATTGCTTCCAAGGTCAAGGAACTCATCATTAGCTACCAACATTACTTTGTGGGAATACAAGTTACACTAGAAAAAGCCCAGCTCTGGACTGACTCATCGACTGTGTGGGACGCAGTGTACCACTGGTCCTGGATACTACTGTATCAATGTTTGTGCTTCTGTTTTGCTTATTATTAGATATGGGGAAGTTTTATCTGAGATGACTATGCCAAAAACATTGCTTCATCCTCATTTTACAAGGTTGTAGTAAACATACAAGTCAAACAGAAACATTTAAGTCTCCCTCCACTCAAAAATGTGTTTTTCTTATGTGTATATCCCCTGAAATTTCTGACCTTGACTACACTGACTGAATCTGTGCAAAGTTGGTCACTAGAGAGGTGTTTTCACATTTCTCTACTGAAGGGGGCTATGTTGTCTGTGCACTTCCCTGAAATCTGAGATTCAAATGTACACCTGGCAAGCAAGATTAGGTACATCAAAAATTCAAAAGCCACTTGCTGTCTAATACAGGAACCGCATATTTACAGGGGACAGATTTCAACACAACACTGGCAAAGAAACGTGAAACCTCAAGCACAGAGCAAACTTGTCAGTACAGAGAGCAGAGTTAGCGTTAGCATGGTGAAAGTTTTGACCAAAAACATGGTAGAGCAGGGATACTCATCCCAAGTCACTGCATATTGCCGCTAAATCATTGGGTTTCAGATCTACATATAACGCGCTAGTTATCCTTCTGTGTCCGTTGTTGACATTCCAGGAAATGCTACAAATGCCAGGACCTCAACAAAAGCACATGGTTAGGTTTAGAAAAAAATGTCTTGGTGTGGCATTTGGGAAGCAAACACCAGACTCCTGGATGAAAGTCCTAGGTTTGTAGGACCCATCCACCACCCCTCCCACCCGCCATATAGGGACTTTCCAGCTCCTTATATTACCTTGTTACTGGCAGCATTTCAACCTGACGCCATCCATCAGCGTATCATACCACTGCAACAGGTGCTGTCCAGCTGACCGGTGGCCTATCACAACAATGCGAAAGATTATGTCTAAATGCATGACATGCTGACACTGCCAGGCTGCATATCATACTGCCATGAAAGGTGGCTTTTGGCATCAGGTGTCTGACGCCAAAATCATTGACAAAACCACAGTACTCAAAAACTTCAGAACAGGAAAGCGCTGAATAATAAGCCCGGACCTCTGTTGGGCGTTCAGAGGAACAAGCTCTTTACAAGCTCTACTTTTTGTTGACTCTGGCACTTTTTTTACTCTCAAGTTCCAAAAATATTCCCAGTGTGAATCAATTTATTCTAATTGTGAGGTAGAAACTGGTTGGCACACTACCAGACCCCCTATCGCGGACCACAATTGGCTGTAAGTTGAGTATCCTGTGGTAAAGTGAGCAGTTCTTGGATGTAGGCCAGACCCTGAAGCCTCCTTCCACTATCTACCAAAACCCCCATCATAACAGATATAATTCTATGTTTCACAATCATTAACACTGTGTCAGCCACTGCCAGTTAGCCTACAAGCTAAAAAACAACATAAAAGATGCGAACTACGCTTACCATTCTGATATGTCTGCTAGTCACCAATGTTGGTGCGCAACAGACTCCTCATCTTAGTCTGGATCTGACTGAGGCTCAAACATGTATGGCTGAATCTCTCATGTTTCTTCTAATGCTTCTGGTAGCCATCTTGATGTACACCGCGCTTTCACCCATCAAGGGAAAGAAAAAAGTAAAAGCAAAACTGAACACAAGCAGCGATGGTGGGTGGAGCATAAGCTAGATCCAGAATTTCTCAATGAGAGAGATCGAGTAGACATGCCCCTAGCCCCTTTTCCGAGTTTAATTTCAACCATCATGGGGATACCATATTAAACAAACTTTTAGTATTACTATCTTAAAACTTTAAAAACTCCAGTTTGAAGCAAAGTTTTCATCCAACTCACAGAGCTAATGTGAATTAGCTTGTTACACTAACTACAGCTGGTCAAACCTGGCAGCGACAGTTGTCATTTCTGCAAAACTGACAGTTGCCGGTTGCCGCTTTTGTCTACTTCTGTCTGAAATGAAGAAACTATTGTTTTGAAATGACTACAAATTTGAAGTGTTAGATGTCTGCAGACTAACAGACACGTTCACTTGAATCTAGACGTCACTAAGTGTGAAATAAAAAAAAGCTAAAGAGCCATCTGACAAGTTAAAGCCACCCTACCAGTGTTCCTTTCTTCATTTTAGTTTCACTGCTGCACTAACTGAACTCATATTAAACAAAGTGGAAAGCCCACCACATCTCCGGCCCCGAGCACACTCATCCCCAGTTTATGCTCAAGGACCTCTGCTGCATCAGCCAGTGCTGTTCATGTTGCTGTTCCCAAGAATCACTCAGCCATTCAAATGGCTCTTTTTTATGCTGCCGGCTTGCACAGACACATGGTAAAAAAAGAAATCATCTACGTGTGCATTCCTACACATGATTGTGCAATTATGTTTATGTGTGTGCATTCAAATTGAAAACTTTCCCATTGGCACAGAAGCAGAGTCCTGTTGTCTTTATGTTTTTTCATGTATTCCTTGGTATTTCAGGTTTTATTTGGACTTCAGTTAAGGCCGCTCGATGCCAGTGGGCTCACACTGTACTGTATTTAAAACACAGCATGCAATTATGCCTCATGTCTGAATTATTTATACTAATTAACTGTATAAGAACTGTCTAACGTGTGCAAGGCTAGAACTGAAATTTACACACATTAAACTAAATTAAGTCTAACAATGCTGAACATGAAAGTAGCACAAGATCTTGACCTAAACTTCAACTTTCTGATTAAGCAATTTAACTTAACATCATGGTTCAGGTCAAGTCCTGATCCTTGTTTATATGGCTTGAACATTCTCAACATATAGTGTAGCTGTTTGTGCATTTGGTGTCCTCAGCACAGTGTACATGAAGTAATACAGAGTCCTATCTCAGCGACTCAGCCTGAAGGACCTGATCATTCATCATCCATTGACAGCAGCTACACTGATGTGAGGCAGGGCTTTGCACACTTGGCTGGTCATGCGGCATTGAGTTAACTGCACTGGTGCAAGTGATGGGTGTCATGTTAGGATTAAAGAACCGATTACAGCTGATGCACGAGACGTCTTCACCAGTCAGCTGTTTTGTTCTGTCTAACTGACAAAGGGTCTGTTTGTTTGATGTCTTTATGAATACTGTGGATCACAACAGGTACACAACAACAAACGAGGCAATTGCATTGGCTCAAATCTAAACTACAGTATGTACTAATGCTGTACACAGTATATACTACATGCTAATTGTCATAGTGTTTTGTTTAAGCAGTTAGTATACAAAAAACAACACCACCCATAACCTTTATTATAACAGGAAGTGATACAATATATAAAGCAACATCCATCCATCCATTTTCATAACCGCTTATTCTTTTAGGGGTCGCGGGAGGCTGGAGCCTATCCTAGCTGACATTGGGTGAGAGGCTGGGTACACCCTGGACAGGTCGCCAGACTGTCACAGGGCTGACACATAGAGACAGACAACCATTCACACTCACATTCACACCTACGGCCAATTTAGAGTCACCAATTAACCTGCATGTCTTTGGACTGTGGGAGGAAGCTGGAGTACCTGGAGAAAATCCACGCTGACATGGGGAGAACATGCAAACTCCGCACAGAAGGGCTCCCTCTTGCTGTGAAGCGACAGTACTAACCACCACACCACCGTGCTGCCCAAGAAGCAAAATGTCTTTCTTTTTTTTAAAGATTATTTTGTAGCTTGTTTTTGCCTGTATCAGCTGGTACAGATAGAGGGTGGGGGCAACATGCAGCAAAAGGCCACAGGAACCAAGGCTGTTGCTACGAACTCAGGGTGGTTAGCTATCAGGGCTCCCCCAAAATGTCTTGACAGTTCATTAGTTTATACCCGGCTCGCAGCTATGAAAAAGTTTAACAACAGGGTTGAGCCTTTTAAAAGCTCGGTGTTGGATGTTAGCCGTCACTGCTAATTAGCTCGTGCTAACACTCTGGAGACGGTCCTTCAGTGCTGTGTCTAACCTGTTCAGTGGTCGGGAATCAGTCCCTCCGCGCAATCCTGTTGTCTTCCTCTGGAACTGTGAAAGACGTCCTCACCACGACATGTTTTGCCCTCTAGACAGCTAGCTGCAGTTGTTCTTCTTCTCTGTGTTTATTGGCAACTTGCAATCCAGGTTTAAAGGTACATGTACCGCCACCCACTGTGTCAGGTGTGTAGATGCTGCCTTTGTTTAGTCAATGAAAGCAGTGTGGCTTCGTGTTTCGGCACTATTCATTGGCTATAATTCTAGTTATCAGAATAATGCATAGTTAAAGAAATGTCCCATTACTGACCGATAATATTGTGCATCCCTACTGGTTACTGTTTTGTTGAGGATGGCTGCTGTAAATGGGAGAAACCACAATGTTTGCAACAGCGACTACTGATGTTTCCACAGTACAGTATGGAACACCCAAACCTCTGATATCTATTCTTCAAAGCTTTGTTTATTGTTCCCCTGTGATCACAGGCTGTGCAGATCTTCAGAACATCACTGATGTCAAACACCGTGAGGGTCCAGCTACTAGGGAACGCTCCCATACTGGGGACCGCAGGCCTCTGGACAGCAAGTAAAGTCCCAGATGTTCAAAGAATAAAAACAACCTTGAGTATAATCCCCACTGTTTACACACCAAATGTGAAGCTGTCCTTTATTGTAAACCATTTTCTCAACACTAGATTTCCTCCCTTCTTCCCAACCATCAAAGGCTCCAAAGAGGTGAGTTCTGTATATATGACTGAAGATTAGCTGAAAGAGAGACGTGAGCATTTTTTTAAAAAGAAGATGTTTCCCCCAGGTGGCGTGTATCCACAGTGCTGCCAGCTGTTGTTAAGGATCAAGTGTATTGTAGAAATTGGTTCAACATTTTAATAATGCATCAAACTGGTCTTGTATCACTTTTGAAATCTTCCCCTTTCTTTGACACGGGATTTTTTCTCCTCAGAGGTGGGAGAGCTGTTGTTTTCTGAGGGCTGCTTTTGGTTTCATGTTGCACAGTTTTTGCATAATATTCAAAGAATTAAAAGCAAAAAACCAACCAACCTGTCACACTGGGCAACCTATTTACATCCTTTCATCCCAAATACTGATTCAAGGTTAAACGATGATGTTAATGTTCATTTTGATGTGGTAAATTGATAAAAGAAAATGATCACACACTGTTTTCGATCAAGTGTGAAATGGTACAAGACTGTTAGGGTAGGCTTATATAAAACATGATGATGGGGAGTTGAAGGTCACAGTGGATGAGGATTAAAAAAGATTGACTGTTGTAATCAGCCCATTCTGAATAATCCATATTATAACCACAGTGTGCCACCGATAACTATATCACCCCCGCCTGAACTAGTGACCCTGTTTATAAAGTGATTATCCATGCAAACTGAATGATCAATAATTAATCTGACTGTGCTGTGATAACTGGTATGCAAAGACTAAGAAAGCATATTCTTTCTTGTATTTTCTCCATCTTGCTTTGATTGACAGAAGGTCTCATGCAGTGGTTATGGATATGGGTTTATTGCTTCTATACAATACCCGGACACAGAGGTCTATTGTTAAAGCTTGTACATGTTGTGTCACAATTATTTCATTTTAGCTGCAAGATGCAAAGTCAGCATCAGTTAAGCCAATAAACAAGCTGTAAAAAAGACCCCTGCTGCTTAGTCAGCGGCGTTGCCACAAGCAGCAGGTGTGTGCATTTGTGTGTGTTCTTTTCCTATTGACTTCCACTGACCTGTAAAGATTGACTGCGAGCAGGCTTACCGTGGACAATGCACAATAGATCTCTGAGCGGCTGCGATATCTCTCTTGGTGAATGGAGGGGAATTTATTGGTCTGTTTTTTGTCAGTGAAACAAGACCAGAAAGTCTCGAGCAGCAGCCCCGTTTGGCCGTGATGCTCATTACACAGCATATTTTATCCACAGCCTGGATGAAATACTGAGGGAAGACGCTGACTGATCCCACTGTTAGCATCCCTTCTCCTACCAGCTGTGATGTCGACCTTTGAATGTGACCACGATCTTCCCCTAACCCTAACAAGTAGTTTTAGTTTCTTAAACTTAACCAAACCTTCATAGTAGTGGTGGTGGATCAGGAAACACTCATATGAAAGTTTTCTGAAACAGTTACGTCTATACATTTTCAAAGACATTGATCATATACAGTATGTTGCAATGTTAGGTGGCAATGACAGGGGATGGGTATCATTTAAAAAGTTATAATACCAGTACCAGTCACAGTACCCTCAAGGCTCAGACACACACCAAACTGACATCAAAGAACTAGCAGTGAGGAAAGCCAACTATTGCTTAGCCTGTGTCTTGGCCAAAAAGTTGCTCACTATCCAGTTAGCACCTTAACAACACAATATGTCCAAAGAACAGAGCATATCTATCGCGCACCAGTGGACAATAACCAAAGCTATCACAAAACATTTCCACTACAGAGCTCTATGGCCTAAGAAAAACAAACGTACCTTACATAACAAAGTTTCTTTAATCTCACGTCCCTTTGACTTTAGCCCTTTGTTTACGTTCCTCTTTTTCTTTCCTCTTCTCGTGTGCTCAGTTGAACTGCCAATCAAGAGTAATTTCATTCACCGATAGGCTCTGCCATCTCCAATGCTGATTCAAATGGCCAAAAAAAGGCGATAAAGGCCAACGAGGTCCAATGGTGTGGGACACACCGCAAAGACCTCACCGATGGCCCAACATTGACCGACGGCCAGTCGTTGATGTGATGTATCAGGACCTCTAAAGTGATACCGATACCAACAGAGTACTTCACTTTCACACGTAATGTGAATAACATTTTGGTGACATCTCAATATGCTGAACTGCCAGCTCTGTCAAATACACCACTGCGGACTTCGGCACACCACAGACTGTATGGCTTGTAGTTAATGCTGAGGAACTGTGAGTGCCATGCTATGGACAGTTGTGAGAATCCACCCGGTTATGGACACAGAAGTGACATGGCCAACTGTTAGCATCACAAGGCTAAAGTTACTGAACAGTTATTACAGATTTAACGTCAGAGTCAAGCCGGCTGTGTCAGTGAGAAGATTGTTGAAGAATTTAATGGCTCGGTTGTGGATTTTAGCCACTGCTGTGTTAATTTCGTGCTAGCCGGGTGGACATGTTGAACTGACTGTTTGGCTCTGGAGATGGCAGCAACAAAAACTTTGCAGGAAATTGGGATAGTTTTGGGTCAGAACCCGGTCCATAAATGATGAATGCAGGTATCCTTTGACTAAAGACATTTGGTATGGCTTGGTACTGGGTCATTTAAGTTGATACCTTAAAGGTATCAAGTACCAATACCCAGCCCTAGCAATGACAAATGACCCGTTCTGTTGTTAAGGTTGGAAGACTTCCATACATGTAGCATGTTAGCATGCTGTCTTTGCATCAATCCTAAAATACAGCTCAAGCAGACTGAAATTACATAATAGTATTTGTAGGTGTCCCGCCATTAAGTGACATTTTACGCAGGGGAAATTTCGATCTGGTGCTGGCATACATTAAAGTTATAATTGTGATGTTTCACTTTGCAACAAATTGATGGACTGACAGTCGGACAGTTTAATTTCTATCAAAAAAAATCCCCAGAATTTAACACAAGATAACATAAATATCGCAAAAAATATATTTATATGTAAGGCTATTATAATAATACTATCCTGCATTCAGTGTGGATGGAAACAGTGACACAAATCTGTATTGATACTGAATCTATAGTGTGTAAACAAACAGGTGTGTGGTTATCTGTTTTATGTGTCAATCTAAGGAACCACAGGACACTGACACTCACACACACACACACACACACACACACACACACACACTGAGAGGTGATAAAAGACGATAACTACATTCAGTCACACACAAACCAGGAAATGAAGATAACCTCTCCTTCTCTGTCCATCCACACATTTGTGCCTCTGCAGTTGTGAAGACTGCCAGTGCCCATGACCTTAACCATAATTACCCTCACCTTAATCAAACTGAACAAATCACTCAGCCCCTCCCCCTAACAGTGACTGTCCAATCACACAGTAGCTTAGAAACCATATTTAGTCAATCTTCAGATTTCTCCCCACGTTGAAGTGGTGTGAAAGTGGCTGTAGTCAGAGAGATTTAAATCAGACAGCGTCTTTTTGATTGTCAAAAAGACAAGGGCACAAGTGTAAGGAAAGGACAGTGCTCAAATATTATGAAAGAGTGGCCACTTCACTTTGTCCTCACAAAGATAGAGGTACAGGGACACACATACACACCTCCTCTCCTGAGGCCAGCAGCTGTACACAAAGACAACCTCTTCTCTGCTTTAGTGCAGAAACAATAACAGAAATACACACACACACACACACACACACACACACCGTGCACACTCTCATTCAGACATTAAAATGGCTCCAGCGGCTCAGGAGCTGCGTACTCACCCAAAGTGAAATATTCATTATAGCAGAAGGTGAGACAGCACACACAGACACGCACAAAGGAAGTGATCACGATCTATCTTTCTCCAACACACACACACACACACACACACACACACACACACACACACACACACAGTGAGAAGAGAGTGGCCATTTATGCAGTTCTTCCATGGAGATTGGTCAGATAAAGGAGCGAGGCTGTTAAATCTGGGGATGAGATGATGATTGCCAGGCAGCCCAAAAACAAATTAAAGCATTAAAGCCTCGGGCTCATTTCTATATTAATGCAGCCATGATGAGTTTCTACATTAATAGAAGACAGATGATGATCCACTCCAGGGTTTCTTGAAGTTCAACCAAACCTGACCGGAATAGAGATTTCGAGGGACGTTAGATCAGAAAACACATATTTAACATTGTGCTGAGCTCAGTGTGACTATTGTTTTTGGAACAGACAGTGAAGTCATCCGACCCTACACACCTACACAGATGGTTAGATACAGGTGGACAGGTGAGTTATTCCGCCATTGAAACAGCAGTTAAATAAGTCATTCGTTGAATAAATTCATACATTAGAATGATAAAGGTGGAATTTTTATCCACCCTAAAGGGCTCAAAGGGCTCTTGTAAGGGACAGAGGTAGATGCTGTCAAGCACTCATCAAGACAATTGGATAAAATACTGTAGGTGGAATGGTGCAGAAGCTTTAAAGGGGTCTGTATGGGTCAAACAAACTTAGTCGTACACTGTCATTTGAACACCTCCTAAGGCAAAATTGCTTATATTCATTCTAAATGGCCACACTCAAAGGCTGAGCGAAAAGCCGGCCAACACAGAGAGTGGTGTTGACGCAATTAAATGTGAAAATGGGGGGAAAACTTGCATTCTTTCCGTCTCTCCTGCAAGGATTGTTTACTGTGTTGCACTCGTTCTTACACATGAAAAGTGACAGAAGAGTGAAAGAAGAGAGCTACAGAGAGATTCAAATTCTGCATACTTCTTCACCTCTGCACACCTGGTCCATTGCTGCATAAAGTGGCTATGCTTGTTGGATTGACAGTTTCATAAAGTTACAAAATGTTTTGGAAAAGGTGGGTCAGACACTTCAACAATTTAACAAGCAATGCCTTTGAGGAATACTGACGAGCTCTGAGTCTGGAAGGGTCAGGCTGTGTGCCCTCAGATCTAGTTTGTAAAACCTAACCACATCAAAAATCTGTGTGTTTATAGTTGTGCTGAATTAATACACTTGTAGGCGGAATGAAAAGCTGGCTGTGCCACAAGAAATGAGAAAATAGAGTTAAAAAGAGAAGTTCAAACCCTGGGTCCTTTCTCACCTTTACCCAACTGGCCAGTCATGACATAATGTAGCATAAACATCTGCAAACCACAAATATGTCACATTGCATGTTATCATGTTGTGGATACATTGGAACTTTACATTTCTTTATGTTTCATCAGGCTTAGGCACATAAGCACTTAGTTATGACTAGGAATAGATCATGTTTGGGCTTAAAATATCCACTTTTGGTGGCAGAATCGTGGCTGGAAACTCATCTATGTCTTGGTAAAAAATAGCAGCTTTTAGTAGCACTATCTCCAGAGGAAACACACTGACAGGTTGCTAAAAAAACATCCAGGTTTGTTGGTTTAAAAGCCACTAGAAGCACAGCTATGGGTTGTTAAAAAACAATCATTTTGTCATTTGTTGGTCTCGAACAGCAGTCTGCAGTGGTCTGCAGCTTGGCAGGCATCTCACCTAGATGATGCAGCTACAGGGACGTCACTCATTGGTTTGTGGACTACCATTCTGAAGCCTCAATTTTCGCTAAAGGTTAAATTGAGCTTCGTTTTTAGAAACAAATCTAATTTCTTCCTTCAGGCAAGGAGACACTTGATATCTGCAACTTTTTTACCTCATGAATACTTTCATACCTTCATGAATGCCCTTGACTAGTGCCTAAAGAAGTTAGACACTGTATACCTTTGTGCTTTGTGCTTAATTGCAGGTTGTGGAAATCGCATACACCACTGTACTCTATATGTCACTGCTAAATGGCCACCTTTGTATGTCCGCAGGCTCTCGCATTGATTGTTTTTTAATGTATAAATCTATTCTTGGCCTGGTTCCCTCTTATCTGTCTACATACATGTGTAGAAACCAAAATCAATATGGTCTTCGCTCTTAGAACATTCTACAAATGCTGTTTCCAAGGGTGAGAACAGAACTCGGCAAAAACAACTTATAAATATGCTGCGTCTTCGTCCTGAAATTATCTACAGAAGGATCTGAAACTGGTAGAGCTGATCACTGTGGGGGAATTTTAAAGGATCAAGAAATTAGCTTCTTTAGTCAATGTGATTTTTCCTAAATCATTTTAGAAATTGTACTTACATCATATTTGTTCTTGTTCCAGACCTTGTATTTCATATTAATTGGATACTACAGTTTTTAATCATTTGTTGTGTGTGACAGTTGTATATGTCTGTTTGCCTTGTTGTAACTTGTGATGATGTTTTATGCTGCCCTCTTGAGTGAGGCTTTTACCTGGTGAAATAAAGGATATTTGGATGAGAGGGTGGAGCTGGGGTGAAGCGAGGGGTAGTTTTTACTGAGAACCCAAGGACACTATGCACGCCCAACTTGTCAATCACAAGGTAGCCATGCCCTCAAGCAGTGGCTCCCAACTGGTCCAGCCACTGGGTCCAGATTTATCCATAGTCATTAGTTAAAGGTCCACACAGTTTAATATATTCAGCGTCATACTTGTGTTTGGCCATGTCACCAAGCTAACTTGTTTGTAGGTCAATTTCGGTCCATTCAGAATGGACCTGCAACCCACCAGCTGGGAATCGCTGCCCTAAAGCACACCCTACTCTGTTGTCTATTCTACTCTAAATTAACAAAATGAACTTCATGCTGTTTTCAAAAAGACTTAAACATAGCAATTGAGGCCACAAACTCATGAGAAAAAAATGTTTACTGAGTTAATATATCAAGTGAGAAGAACTTCTTGGAGTCTCCCCCTGCTGGCTATTAGAAAGAATGCAGGTTTAAGGCACTTGCGTATTGTCTTAACCTTTCAGACCCGGATGCAATGTCCACTACATTTATACAGTCTGTAAGATGGACACTGGGATCAGTGCTCTCTTTCTCCCAATGGTGCTGAAACCCCTGTCTCTTCATGTGTCTCTCTCCAAGGTGCTGAAGAGGGCAGCTCCAGTCATACACTGTTTACCAGGCTGTATAGACAACTGTATACAGCAGAGTAGAACATCTACCATAATGTAATCAGACAGAAAATAAAAAGGCACTGCAAATTTAGTTTATGTAATGTCCTAAATTATTTATTTATTTATTAGCAGTTGACATGACATAATGTTTTCTATGTACACTTCCCTATACAGAATATTGAGCAGTGAATAATTTAACATGTTTGGCCCAAGCCCCGCTCTCTTTCAGTGTCTCCCTCTATTGAGCTGAAACTGTCAAACCACCATCTCCTTTACGTCTGTGCAAGATGATGAAACAGACAAATGCTTCGCCTCTTGTGCAGTTGTAGCAAATGTTAAATAAGAGGAAACAGCAAGTTTTCATTTTGCATCAACATGAATCCAGATAAGTCCGAGCTGTGTTGCATCATCTGCTTTTTTTGGTGTTGCTTTCAAAGCTGCTCCCTGTTTTTGTCTGCATGAAATGTACTCACGAGCTGGACAGAAGGCACACAACAAACTCGTGTGTATAATAGTCGGAGGATTATGATTAGATTTCTCTGAATCCGCACAGTGGATGTGATGCTACAATGCGAATCATATCTCAATAAGAGCTGTAAATGAGGTCTTAGTCAGTGTATGTATAATAAAGTAGCCTGCTTGTGTCTGCAATTCGATGCCGTGCATGTTGTGATCATGACGGCAAACAAGGGAGTCAGTTCCTTAAACCCTGGACTGCAACAGTGTCCTTGCATTTAATTCCAACATCATTACCACCAGAACTCCCGAACTTGCTTACACAGAATATATTTACTAGGCAAATTACTACACTGTCAGCACACCTCCAGCTTAGAGGTATGTGATTTTTAGGACAGTTACTTTGGACATACACCACTAAACTCAGTAGGTGCATTTCCATTCACCTGTTCTGATGCCCATTTTCAATTTGCACACACAAAACCTGACTGGACCTGACGAGTCTACCCTTCTTAGACTGTGCAGTACACATTGAAGAGGACAGAAGCCTTGACATCAAGGTGTACGGAAAACCTACACACACGGACCAATACCTGCTGTTCGACTCTCACCACCCACTGGAGCACAAGCTGGGAGTCATGAGGACACTGAACCATCCAACTGAAACATGCCCACTAGGACAGAATGGAAGGTGAAGAAACAGAAACGCATCAGGGAAGCACTCAAAACCCGTGGCTTCCCCAAATGGGCCTTTGCAAAAACCTCAAGAAGAGCCAGACTGGACAGAGAGGAAAAGACACAAAAACGAAACAACATCGTCATTCCTTATGTCGCAGGAGTGTCTGAGAAACTCAAAATAAAACATATCCTTGTGCACTTTAAACCAAGTAACATACTGAGACAGAAGCTTGTCCACCCCAAGGACAGAACACCCAGACATAAGCAGAGTAAGGTAGTGTATCCAGTTCAGTGCAGCCAGAAATGCACAGATTTATACAGTGGGGAAACACTCCACAAGCGCATGGCACAGCACAGGAGAGCCAGCTCGTCAGGTCAAGACTCAGCTGTCCACTTACATCTACAGGAGAAGGGACACTCCTTTGAGGACAGCAATGTGCACCTCTTGGTCAGAGAAGAAAGATGGTTTGAAAGAGGAGTAAAATAAGCCATCTACATCAAACTGGAGCAGCCATTGATAAGCAGAGGAGGTGGACTATGACACCACTTATCACCTACCTACTGTACAATGCAGTCTTGGGATCTCTTCCCAGAAGACTTCACACCCATTCTCACCTGGACCCATCTAACCCTAACGACTCACATAGTGGCCAGGTGGGTCAACGACTTATATGTGAGATTGACTCTGTAAGGGTTCCCACCCACACAGGGTTTATAGCCTGCACCTCCGCACCAGGCTATCGAAACTAAAGAAGTTTCTTGGATGAGAGGCGAAATGTCTTCAAGAAACTCAAGCAAGTCCAGTTGCCTACAATATAGCACTTATGATTCCCGTGACCTGGACGACTGAGAATCTTCACCGACATTCTAATCCTGAAATTAATTGTGATGTTGATTAGAAGTTGTAATATTTATTATTCATCAGAAAACTATTTGCAGCACGACCTCAGAACTGGCCTTTGGATGATTCTTTATCAAAAGACTAAGAGAACAAATCAGCTACCCAGATGAGGATTTTCCGTCATCACAAGTACAGACAGTGACACAATTTACTCAGATGATACTTTTGCTCGGATAAAGCACATTATCCATACCAGATACTTGTTCCATCCGAGCATTCAGCACAACCCTACTTTTCATTTCTGTTGTCCAGTGTGCTCTCCGTCATTATACATCCATTGTTTTCTGGCGCTCTATTGATTACGTCATCTCATTGAGCCCTCGTCTGTAGTGGCACCAAGACATATATAACTGCAGCCACATTCTATTTGGAGCCGACACAACATGCCCCTACAAAACACTCCCACCGCCAGTACAAGACAAAGCCTCCAAAGCGATGATTATGTTAACCCTGCTACAATGCAACATTGTAGTGAATAGTTATGTGGCCAAATGTAGCGATAATCCACTTCATAATTTATTACACTGTACATAAGAATGTGATTCATCTTTTAGGCTGCTTTCACACCTGCCCTGTTTGGTTCAGTTCAATCTAACTCAAGTTAATTTGCCCCCTTTGTGCAGTTCGTCTGGGCAGGTGTGAACACAATCACACTCAGGTGTGCACCAAAACAACCGGACTAAGACCTTCTTGAAGAGGTGGTCTCGATCCGGTTCCCAGCGAACTCTGGTGCGGTTCGTCTGTGGTGAGAATGTGTTCCGACCTCGATCTGAACCAACTGACCGTTTGTTTACTTCCTGGATTTTTCCCACATGGAAATTCTGACCAATCAAGAGCAGCTTTCTCTCTCACAAGGCATTTGATATGGTCCGCTTGTAAATGCTGCTGTGAGAACACAAACCAGCTCTAGGCAATTATGCAACTTTGTACCAAATTTAGTCCCTGATTCAGACCAAAGCAAGACAACTCTAGGTCTGAAAGCACCCTTAGGTATCAAGATATAAACCGAACCTGGGTTTTAACGCCAAACATGTCATACCGAGCCAAACGCTAAATTAGCATTGGGAGCGTATCTATGTTTCCCGGGTTCTATATTCCCCACTTAACCCTGCAAAAAATGTTCTGTGTTCCCTGCTTACACAGAAAAGGTTCTATGTTTCCCGTTTTTTTTTTTTAGTAAACCGGAAACATAGAACTCTTTTTGGTCGAGCAGGGAACATAGAACCTGGGAAACATAGGGATGACCCCTTAGCATTTACTTAAGGCCTTCCGCTTCCTGACCAAGGAGTGAAGGGGGTGATCATAAACAGATATGTAGGTACAGTGGGCGAGTTACCCTGACTGAAGAATTAGCGCCACCCACTGCTTATCTCAATAAATGTACTCCCTGTGCTCATGACACAGTTGAAAAAGCACATCAACTCACATTATCTTTTGCCAATTTAAAAAAAAATGGTTAAAATTTGCACTACATTTATAAATATGAACTGTTTGTATTAGTGTTGAGTGCAGTAGTTATGATTAAAGTTTGTACTTGTTTTTCATGGAGTTTACATAATTTATTTCCCCCACTGTCAGCTGGTCTCTCTATTTGTGTATCAATATTAAAAAGGCCTCTTCAGTTGGGTAGTATGGTCTGTGGGTTTTGGGGTTTCGGAACATTTGTGCATGTGAGTCATTTATAACATCTATGCATGTGTCTTTACATGCATGTGCTTGTGTACTAATGTGATAAGAAGTGTGTGAACATGTCTGAATTAATGTGTAAGTATTACAGTGTTGGGTAAAAAGTGAATATATAAATACAGTATATACTGGGTTATTATTTAGATAAGACAACTAGACACACACACACACACACACACACACACACACACACACACACACACACACACACACACACACAAACTCCTTTTTCTCTCTCCATCTCCATTTCCTCGTGATTTCCATTCGAAGCAGTCTCCACTCCAATTAACCACCTCTAGAAAGTTCACCCTCCTCTCACTGCTATTGATTGAACAGTCAGTTAACTAGACAGAGGAGGGAGGAACAAAGGGAGGAGGGGGTCTCTTTCTCTCTCCATCTCTCTCTCTGTAACTACCTTAGAAGAATGTTGGTAAGTGAATGCAGCACTCATTAGCAGTGTAGACTAAGAATAAACCTTTACAGTAGCTTCCATTTCATCTTAAACAATGACCTCTCTAAGTGTCTGTGTTCCTCTAAACTAAGAGCTAAGATAGGAGATAAAAAGACAAACAAGAAGAAAACTAAATCACCTAATAACCTTGGGATCTAAAACTAAACTCAAATGTTGCCTTGAAAATTTAACTGTGACAAAATATTTGGACTTTCAAATGTATTTGCTAAGTCTGGTGCTACTTAATAGCCATTAAAATACACTGCTCAAAAAAAGAAAAACACTTAATGGTCACAGTAAAACACCAAGTCAGTTAAACTTCAGAGATATCGATGTGTCCATTTAGGAAGCACAAGTGATTGTGAATCATTTTCAGCTGCTTTGGTGCAAATCAAAGTGACAGCAGGTGCAATGGAGAGGCAAAAGCAAGACAACCCCCAAAAAGGGAATGGTTTTACATGTGGTGTCCACAGACAGTTGCTCTCTCCTTCTCCTTCCTGAATGATTCTGCTCTAGTTTTGTGTTCTGCTAGTGTCCTTGTCACTACTGGTAGCATGAGGCAGTACCTGCAGCCCAATCAGGTTACACAGGTAGTCCAGCTCCTCCAGGATGGCACATCCATACATGTGGTTGCAAGAAGGTTTGTTGTGTCTCCCAGCACAGTCTCAAGAGCATGGAGATACCAGGAGACTGGCCATTACACATGGAGAGCTGGACAGGGCCGTAGAAGGGCATCAACCCAGCAGCAGGACCAGTATCTGCTCCTTTGTGTGAGGAGGAACAGGAGGAGCACTGCCAGAGGCCTACAAAATGACCTCCAGCAGGCTACTGGTGTGCATGTTTCTGACCACACTGTCAGAAACAGACTCCGTGAGGGTGGCATGAGGGCCCGACGTCCTCTAGTGGGACCTGTGCTCACAGCCCAGCACCATGCAGCTTGTTTGGCATTCGCCAGAGAGCACCAGAAATGACAGGTCTGCCACTGGAACGCCATTCTCTTCACAGATGAGAGCAGGTTCACACTGAGCACATGTGACAGGCGTGAGAGAGTCTGGAGACACCGTGGGGAATGTTATGCTGCCCGTAACATCATCCAGCATGACTGGTTTGGCAGTGAATCAGTGATGGTCTGGGGGGGAGGCATATCCTTGGAGGGTGACACAGACCTATATGTCATACCCAACAGTACCCTGACTGTTGTTAGGTACTGGGATGAAATCCTCAGAGCGATTGTCAGATCTTACGTTGGTGCAGAGGGCCCTGGGTTCCTCCTGGTGCAGGACAATGCCTGGCCTCATGTGGCCTGAGTATGTAGGCAGTTCCTGGATGATGAAGGCATTGATGCAATTGACCGGCCCTCTCGTTCCCCTGACCTAAATCCAGTTGAGCACCTATGGGACATTATGTATTGGTGCATCCGACACTGCCATGTACCACCACAGACTGAGCTCACTGATGCCCTGATCCAGGTCTGGGAGGAGATCCCCCAGGATACCATCCACCGACTCATCATAATTTTGGTTTCCATTGACTACTGTTACATCATTTTAACAACAAATTCAACAATGTACATAAGATAAGATTTTCAACTTGAATAACTCGTTCATCAAGATCTGATGTCTGATTTAAGTGCTCCTTACTTTTTTTGAGAAGTCTACACAGCTCTGATCAGTCATATGAAAAATGCACAAAGTACAACTGAAAACAAGAAATAAAAAACAAAGTCTTAAAAACATTCCAGCAGTAAAGTAGCAAAGCTATACTCAACATTTTGTTGCTACAAGATTTATGTGATTTCTACACTATTAAAACCAAATATGTGCCTGTGGTTTATGGGCCAGTTTAGGTAAAGCTACCTGATTCTTCCAATTTAAAATTTGCAATAAATCTGGAAAGTATATTATGTTCCAATAGAAGCATTTTCTGTGTTCACACACAAGAACAGACTGTTCTGTTTTACCTGTGGCTGCAAATTGAATTTCCCATGAGGTTACAGCAATTAATTACAAATTGCATCAAGCCCAACCACGTCGGAACACAGTTGTTTTCTGCACTGAAAAAATGTGTGCGTGTGTGTGTGTGTGTGTGTGTGTGTGTGTGTGTGCATATAGTGGGTAAGTATAAGACCAATTGTTGTAAAAAAGTGCCACTATACTTTCTGGAAACACTTTTTTTGGTTAAAGGCTAAGAGATCCTAAGCACAGCCATTTGTTAAGTGTAATTGCTTTACCAGTATACTTGTGTTTTTGCAGGCATTAAATGCACAGTGGGGCTGTGATATTATTTGCAGGATGACGTCTCTCCATCATTCTCTCCCCAGTATGTGCTGACTCAAAGTGCTCGTCTCACCTAACAGGTTCAGTCTCAGCAACAAGCATTAATCCTTACTTTTCCTTTTCCTTTTCCAGGACCACCTCCCACCTACATATTACTGTGTTGTTTTAAAGCCACTGACATGCAATGACTGAAGATTTCTGGAGACCTTGTCTACCCCTGATCAGCAGTTAAACCCTGTCAGAAACACTCGCCATATAACACATGGCACTAAGATTTGACTTGGCAGTCTGGCTTTTCTCTAAGGGATGCTTCCCCCTGCAGCAGTACAACAAAGTGGCGTGCAGAGAGCTGGGAAATTAACCTGGAAATAAAGACCCTCCAGCATGCATACACCAGAGCTGAGCTTAATGCAGGTGGAGGTCGGGGGCGGAGAGGATTCTTGGAAATGTCTGGAGCTGTGATAGCAGCGAATACAAGTTAGCATATGGATTCAAGATGAACAGGGAGGCCTTTAAACAGGCCACCAAATCAGTGCAGTGCAGAGTGTGAGGGAGGTCCCTATCAAAGTCTGGTGTAAGGGATCTTGCCAGAACTCATTTTCAGTGAAGCACATAGCTCATATCATGTCAGATAAAATAAGTCCACAGTTATTAACTTAAAAAAAGCAATACTGCCAGATTCTCCCAGAGAAAGCCAACATGCCTGTTCTCTTGAACAAAAACTGTTGATGTATTTTTAATAATGCAGGAGAGATGCCACAGAGATGCTGGCATCTCTCCCTGCTAACCTTGTTTCACACTGTTTTGTTTACATGTCTTTTTTGGAGCGTTGTTTGTATTAGTTATGTTTCTATTTCTGTTAAAGAGGCTGAAGCTGTTTTACTAAAATCTTATTTAAAGGATAAAGGTGGTGATATTCTTCATATTATACATTTCTATATATTATTGCTATAAATCACATGAATAGAAAAAAAAAACAAAGACCAAAAGTGCAAAGTATTGCCTAGTCCCTAACAAATTGTCCCCAACAATTGCACTATTTCCTTCTGTTTAAGTAATGTTAGCTACAAACTACAATGCCCAGCTAATTTAGGAATTAATTCTTACAAATTGAACAGTTTATCAAATATTATTTGCTGACAGATTAAAGTCTTCAGAAGGAAAAAAAGGGCAGCATGGTGGTTAGTATTGTTGCCTCACAGCAATAGGGTTCCTGGTTGGAACCTCAGGGTGGGGGAGCCCTTTTGTGTGGAGTTTGCATGTTCTCCTGTGTCAGTGTGGGTTTTCTCTGGGTACTCCAGCTTCCTCCCACAGTCCAAAGACATGCAGGTTAACTGGTGACTCTCAATTGTCCGTAGGTGTGAATGTGAATGTGAATGGTTGTCTGTCTCTATGTGTCAGCCCTGTGATAGTCTGGTGACCTGTCCAGGGCCTGCCTCCCGCCTAATGTCAGCTGGGATAGGCTCCAGCACACCCACAACCTCTAGCAGGATAAGCAGTTATGGAAAATGAATGACTGAGTAGGCAAAATGGTCACAGACAGGGTATGGATGCCAAAAAGTACTGAGAGATGAGCTTACCAAAGTGTTGTCACCCCACGTCATCAAATACAGACAAACTGTCATGCCCCTTGGCATTTCATAGCAACGCACATGGCACACGGGTGAAACACTAATGTTGTGAAATGGCTGTGGTTAGATTTAGGAAACATAACATGTTTTGGATTAAATAAGTATGTTTGTTTCATAGTATAACATGACTTAAATATGTCATACAAGTAACATCAGTGTGTGATGACCTTACGACAATTAATTTATGTTACATTAAAACAACACTGAGCTATGTTTTCTTTCTTTCTTTTTTTTTTTTTTATTAATGTTTTGGTCAGACAATTACAAAGAAATAACTGTTTATTATAGTTACATGAATAACCATACAGTGTGTCCTTGTTCAGTATCTGCCCAGTCTTTTTTTTTTTTTCAAAAATAAAAAGGAGTCTGCAGTCCAGCAACAACATACAAATCAAGCCAGACAGCCAACACAGAACATAAATCCACAAAACAAAAAAACAAAACAAAAACACAACACCCTAGGAAGTCTACATACATACACTTACATACAGTATACACATCCTGTACCTGAACCAAATAATAAAAATTATGCTGAGGTAGGTAGTGTCATCCTTTCATATCCAGCAACTGAGCTAGGAATGGGCCCCATACTTTATTAAATAGATCTTCCCTCCCAGCCACCATATAGGTGACCCGCTCATAGCTTGCCATTGAGCTTAGTACCTCTATCCATTCCTTAAAAGTGGACAAGGTGGGAGATTTCCAGTGGCGTAAAGTTATGCTACACCCTGTTATCATAGCTAAACGACACCATGATTTTAGGCGTTTTGACATTTGAACATTATCTGGTAGTAATCCCAAAAGACACAATGTGGGGTTTTTGATCAACAGTATACCAAACATCTTATTCAAGAACGAAATTATTTCATTCCACATGTCATTAGTTTTGTCACAATCGTATAACATATGCACCAGAGTTCCCACCTTTCTATTACATCTCCAACATATGTCACTGTTTCTGAGTTTCAGTCTTGCTAATTTGGAAGGAGTCCAGTAGGATCTATTTAATATCTTATAACAAATGAGTTGTGACTGAGCTATGTTTTCACACTGGACACCAACTTTTGTCCTGGAGCGTCTCATAAAGAGGCTAAAGGGTGCCTTTAGCATTGATATCATGCACTAAGGGCCATGACAGAGCAGCAGTATTTGACACTGTGAATGAGAACAGGCTGAACTGATACAAAGTTGGCCTATCATGGATTTATTGACAATGAGATCTAAAATATTTTCAGTGAGCATAATACTTTATGTTAAGTTTATTTGTGTGTATATATTAGAGCTGCCCCTTGAAAGTCTAAGATTTGAATCGTCAGAGACCCCTCAGGTGAGCAGTCGTTTTTGATTTGTTTTGTTTTGATTTGTTTTGTTTTGTTTTTCTTTAACACATTCTCACTTCGACCTTGTCGCATATCGACGTTTGGTCATGGACTTGAGTGTGTTGGTTGTTGACGTTCTGGGACGCCATGTCAAGTTCTGCCTGTTACATGCATTGTCTTCTTTTAAAGTACACTTCTGTCTTGACAGGAAATTTAATGTTTACATACAGTCTCTTTCAAAATAAACACACTATATCAGTACAACACCACAAATTGACATTTTTTTTCCTTCAGCAACAAACACAAGCTAAGGTCTAGGCAACAAAAGCATGTGGTTAAGTTTCGGGAAAAAAAACAGGGTTTGGTTGCCAACGTCAAAGAACGGCTTTTTTCGTTGATATCTGATGTTGCAAGTTACTGCCCAAGCGCCGGATTTCAACAACTTCAGAGTGAGACCAGGCTCAGTGAGCTGTGCAGTGTGCCTCTGGGGATGTTCTGGTCCCCGGATTTTGCTGTGGAGTGAGTGCTCTTGACTTTCACGCTACTCTTCAGTATAGACAGCTGCAGACGTGATGCAGTGACACAGAGGAGGAGAAACTTAAATATTATTTTCTCTCTTCTGCTTGAGGGTAGTGAATTTACAGCTCACAGATACTGTCACTCTGAATGTTGAATATTCATATTAAAGGGGCCAAATCTGATTCAACTGACATAATTCTGAGTGGCAACACATCAAAATGGTATGGATTAGTGTCAGTATTGACAAATTTCCTCACTGCATTTACCTAGTTGCATAAAAAATGAAGATGTCTGTATTGCTGAGGTTTGCTCTTTATGAATCCTTAACACTGAGGTACTAGCAGCATGAAAAACACACAAAAAGCATAAAAAATGATCACCCACCACAAAATACAACACAATAGTCTAAGATGTGCCCAAAAACAATGGCTGGTAGTGACTGTGATACAAAAACATGTCCGCATGCAAAAAACGGCTCCTTTTAGAAATTTAATCATATCACCACATGTGACATTTCGGGCACCAGCCCTTCATCAGGCATGCATCAGACATGGTTGTGACTGTGACACATTGGGAATCATGATGAACTAAAACTGTTAGAAAAACATGATCACTGTGGAGTTTGACAACTCTGCACAGCACTTAGGAAGTACAGCAACTCAGTTTAAAAAGTTAAAAAATCTAAATGTAACTGTTCAAAATGTCCCCAACTGTGAATTTAAATGCGCCCGATGTGTTTGATTTCATGGCGGTGTAAACCAGAGACGAGAGATCTCCACATTAGTATTGAAGGTGCAGTATTTATGCAGCGTGTATTCCTCCCAGTTCTGAAACTAAGACTGTTTGAATATTCAACAGCAGCTCCAAAGCAGAAAACCCCTCATTTTGCACTCCAAGATATGGACACAACTAGTAATTTGGCAGCATTAATTAGACATGGAGAGGAAGAAGAACTGTGTGCGTGCATGCATGTGCATGTTTGTGAGAGAAGGCAGAAAGAAAGAGGGTATACCAGCTGCAGAGGCTGAAAGTTTAGTATGAGTCATAGATTAGTCTGGCTTTAATTAATGATATTGGCCTGGAGCTGTCACAGTCAGGCATCACATGGCCGAAGAAGAAGTAAAACACACGAAAAATTTGCCAAAGTATGAAGGAGGCACATAAAACAAGGCTTTTAAAATAATGTCTGACATTACAAAATGAGGACAAACTTATCTTTTCATGACTAATAATAATAACAGAGGAGCGTTGTTTGGCAACTGCCGTGCAAAACACTACAAGATTAGAGAATATACACAAATAGCTGTTATGTTATGGAGCGACAACAGTGACAGTAACTCCATAGTTTGTCGGCTTCTTGGATCTTCTGAAACAGAGGTCTATTCTAGAGTTGGAAAACGTTTGAGAAGCGAAGCATCTAAATATGTTTTCCATCCCCTTTTCCCTCGTCTCCCGTGTCTCTGAGCGTAATTGAAGTCGGGCTTTAAGAGGGGTTTATTTCTCCACCCACATCGAATAGACCGCAACACAATTTCCTCCTCCTCCTTCCTCAAACCTCCTTTTGTAGGAAGGGAAGACAGGTCACAAATGAATCACTCAGCATGTCAAGAACTACACACATAGAAACTCTCTGTCTCTATCTGATTCAGATTACACATTCTTCAGTTTCTCTCTGATTGGCATGCCTCACAATATCAGTAATTACCGCTGGGGAGTCGGAGGAGATGGAGGGATGTCGGCGAGAGTGGAAGAGGCGCTTCAAGGCAGCAGTCCTTCTTGACTAAAGAGAATCAGTTTGTTAAGAGGGAGAACAGATGGAGGGAGATGATGTACCATGCACAGACACTTGTTTAACATGTGAATGTGAGTAACTAATCTCAGGGTAAAGGTATAACATTGAGTGGGTGGAGGAAGTCACTGGCCTTGGTGACTGAATGCAGGCGTACGTCCAGATTTTCTGAGTAAATTTCCATGTTTTCTGCAAGCCAACCTGCTGACTTTTAAACAGACCTTTCCAGGGTTGTGTCCCTTTCCAGCAACATCATGCTCTGCAGCCAAAATTTTGTTGAATCATGGATGAATCATGACTCAAGATATCATCAAAATGTCATTGCCTTATTGCTTTAAAATTCCACTTAGTTCACTGGTTCTGGTTCCAGCAGGCGAGAGAGGGGAGAATAAAATAAGAAACTAAATCAAATAACACAAAATACAAAGCCAGATACATTTGCCAGCTGATCTAAGACTGATGACTGGTATAACCTGATACACTGTGGCCAGGCCTTTGACTGCTAGTAATCAAAGTTATTTAAAATCTTTTCTAAAATCAACAACAAGCCAACAAACATTGGATGTAACTGAAATTATGTGGCAGTTTGGATTAGTGTCAGACTAAAAGAGCTTTTCTGTTAAAGCCAAAATACAGGGAATGGAACAAATTAGATTACATGTGGCTTTATCCATATCAGAAAAAGACAGACATGACCTGTTGATGTCAGATGATGGTAGGTTGGCAACATGTTCATGATTAAAAGCAGTTACCAAATACAATAATCATTAATCTTAGCTTAGTCACATCTCAAATCTTACATCTATGCAGTGGCGAGACAGTACTACACCATCATACTCAAGTAGAAGTACTATTATTAAGCCCTGTTTACACCGAGCAGTACAGTACAGTTCATTCGGTACACTTTTGTTCTGTTTCCACTGAACAGTCGTGGATGGTACCAATGGAACCATTCCGTACCGTCCCCATTTTTGGTCCTCCCTCTGTTGGGGTACCTAGCACACAGATCTGGTACTAAAAGGTGGAGCTGTGAACACTGCAGTCTGTTGATTGGTCAATAGAGGACGGTCACTCTGCTCAGGGCTGAGCTGTGGCTAGTTTTGTAACCACTGTTGATACTGAGGAGAGTTTAATTAGTAAACTGTAACTATAAAATGAAAGGATGTTTTGCTGCCTCTCACAGCAGCTGGAGTCTGAGAAAAAAATAACTTAATTTAATTTAATTTTAATTTGTAAATTTACTCAATGCATGAGTTGACGACGTGAATCCATCAACACACCTTAAATTTCACCACACTTTAGTTTTTCTATGGCATACACTTTTAGTAATGAGTGGATCTTCAAGTGTTTATATATATATATATATATATATATATATATATATATATATATATATATGTATATATATATTAGGGCATTAACAGAAAAGTTGATTTGTCGACGTGGCACAAGTCGACACCCCCCGGGAGGAGTCGACAAGTCGTGTGTTTTTTCCCTCTCTCTCTGTGCTTTTGACGGAATGCAATCGCTGCCTCTGAATACGCTGATACTTCATCCTTGACGGTGTACTATAAGCGGAGCGGACTTCCGCGAGGAATGTCCGCAGTCATTCGGGCTTTCATAGTCGAGCGCACTTCCGCGTTGTAGTTTCCTGTAAAAATGTCTGTGAAAACTCCCCGCGATGTGAAAAATACATGCTGAGCAGTCACTGGTGCATGGAGCGGAGTCTGCGCGGTCGTAAAATCTGAGCTTTGCACGCACAGGGCTTGCAGACGTCTGCTTTGAGTACGCGCAGACCTCAGCAGAGTCCTTTCCGCGTACATTCCGCCCAAGTATGTTCAGGCCTTGACAGACACACATCACATGTGTGGCGATACTTCACCTTCCTCCGCCGTGTCAATGTGATGACGTCATCAAATGACTTGTCGACTCAACTCAACTTTATTGACAGATAAGTTGACCTGAAAAAAATCAAAGTCGTTAATGCCCTAATATATATATATATATATATATATATATATAATGTGTCATGTCGAGGAGCGTCATTCCTGTGGGCTCCAGCAACACTAAACCCCTGAGCTTACCTGAGAAGGACTAAGTGTGAGTGGCAACAACACCGACCACATTTAAGAGTACTGTTTGCAGTGGAAACACTAGTGTCTAGGTACCATGTCTGAAGGGTTAATGTTGGTTTGAGAGGTACCATACCAAAGTGTTTGGCGGAAACAGGGCTTTAGTGTACTATTATTGGTATTATCATGCGTCATGGGTGACCTGATCACAAGTGGACATTTCTCCGTCCGTCCGTCTGTTTCCACCTGCCGTTAGATTGCATCTCGAGTGACCACTTGTGATGGGCTCTCACTTCCTCGCTGTATATGCAAATCAACATATGAATCATTTCTGTTTCCAAAGGCCAAATCTGTTGGTGTCTGTAACCAGTGGTGGGTTTGTCATGCTATATGCACATTTATAGCCTTTACTGGTTGAAATTAGCAAAATCAAATTTAATTGTAGGGCTGCTCAGAGAAAGTTGATTCACAGCCCATCTTCTCTTTCTCTCTCTCTCAATTGTTTTCAGTTCAATAAGCTTTATTGGCATGACATTTCTTATGTGTTGCCAAAGCACAATTACAATTTAAGACAGTGAAAATTCAGAAACAATTAATAACAATGTATTATTACAAATGCATGGACATAAACTTAAGAAAGACTTATTGAGTGAAGCAATGAATAAAAAGGCAGAGTGTGTTCTGGGATGAGATGAACTATATAACTATTCATTGATAGAAGAGCAGAGAGCGGCACTGAAGTCCTTTCTGGCCCCGTGATCGACAGATGGTTCATCCAATCACCTGCCAAGTACTTTTTAAAAGTGCTTGCCCTTTTTCCCAACAGTTTCCTGGGCTGCTTCTCAGATGGTTTGGAGCATCAAACCATCTGGCACGTCAGGTTAGAAAAGGCACAAGTGCAAATAAGAAATTAATGATGGTTGAATTCCATTTAGCTGCTTCAGTTTCAGGGTGCTGGTATTGTGCATGCTGACTCAATGATGCAGGACACTTCAATACAACAGAGCCTAGCAGATACTAGCAATCAGTGCCATACTGGACACACTCTAATTATCACTGTTTAATTGTTAGTTTCTGAAATGTCCAAGCACCTTTTTTGTCTTTTCTCTCCTCTTATGTCAGTCCAAAGTGTTCTTGTGTGTTCTCTCTCACACTCCCTTATGACACTCTTTATGACATATACAAATATCAACGCTGAGACATTTACTACTGATATACAGTTGACTGACAGACCCTGTCATATACGCGTCGGATCTATTTATTCCCCGTTTTCTTGTTTATTTCCTGATAGCTTGAAACGATGTCTGTGTTACTTTTTTCATATTTCTTCGAGGGTACAGAGTCTCCGCAGACATTTGCTTTATGCACAGATGCAGACACACTCCCATAGAGTTTTATTAGGGGGCTCAGCAGACCATCTCCATTACAGACATTTATCTAAGTGACAGTAATGCACTGATAACAAAAAAAAAAAAAAAAAGAGACAGGAAGAGGGCTCAGACCATCAGATGACCAGTGCGTGTGTACTCACACACACACACATACACACACACACACACATGCTTGCCTCTCAGATGAATATAATCAACTTATGTTTGTTGAATTCCAGGAAATACTTTGTGATGAAACGTTGTAATAAACCCTTCTTCCCAATACTTCTGATTCAGTTAGGGATTTCCTCTATTTCCCAGAATGCTTCTGTCACCCCCCACAAATGCGCTGTAAACCTCTGGTTAACACTGGAGGATGTTGATTATCATGACTTCTCCTTTAATGAAACAAGAGTCTGCAGGTTGCTCTGTGAGGCTGTACCTACAATGGTGCCTCAAGCTAAATGCTAATGTCTGCGTGCTAATGTGTTCACCATGACAATCAGTGGGTGATTTTAGGGGTGTGCCATCTCTCTTGATAGCAAAATGACCAAAATGCATCCCACCTGTTAACCTGTCATCCTTCTTCATCCTGGTGCAAACACATAAACTGTTGAAAGAAAATTCTTAGCATTCTACCAATATCTGTAGTCATTTTGTATTCCAAATTTTGTAGTCCAATATACCAATTTACGTCATGCTACATAATGATTGTCACAGAGCCATGATTCTGAGAATAGGACCCTTCAAATTTACAGTACAGTGGCCGCAAAGATACATGCAAAGCCCAGTGGTCCTGTAAACTGGGAGCACATGCTGTATTCAAAAGGCTCTCCATGAAAGCTGGGGGCCACTTTTGTGTAGCCAAAGAGGTAACAAAAACAAGCATACCCAACGCTAAGGCTGATGGGAAAGTCATTGATGATGGCGCTAGATCAAAAAGATTACCAACATTTTTACAACTGACCCTTCACAAAGTCCTGCCCCAGACGCAGACTGGCCAATCATAATGTAGCAACAACAACAAAAACGCAGCTGTGCTCCATTGACTCTAATGCAATTGTTTCAGATTTCCTTCATTTTCAGGTTGGTGTTGTGGATTTGGAGCTAAATGTGCCTGGGGCACATCGTGTATTAATGATACTCGTTACCTGCAGAGGTTGGAAAAAGATATACGTTTCTTCCCTGTTCCAAAACCAAAATCAAACCCTGAAAAGTGTAGGGTTAGCTAGCTAGCTCCTGAAGATATAGCCTACTGAATGTATACACATGCTGCTTTTGCTTTTTAATCATTATAACAGGGAATAAAGACCGACCCTGCTGTACAGGAACCAGTGAAGGGAAGCAGGGAAACTTTGCTGATATTCAACCAGCTGTGTGTCATTGCAATGTGCGCAGATGAATGCTGTTTTACTTCCCCAGGAGGCAGAGGTGCGGGTGCTGGCAGCAGCATGGGGGTGAAGCCAAACACCATTCATCTGCACACACTGTGATGCCACACAGCTGGTTCAATATCAGTAAAGTTCCCCTTTATATTCATTGTCTTCTGTGTCGATCAGCAGTGATGTGGTGGTTCACTTTTACACTGTGATCTGTAGCCTATAGTTCAGCTTTAGCTTATAACTATCTTTGTCTTTTTAACCTGTTGTTGCTGCTGAGTCAGTTTGACATCCTGGATATATCCTTCAAACACAGACTGTAGAGCCCTCTGTCTGCTTCTCTCTGGAATCACTGTTTCATTTGTCCAAAAATATGATAATATTTCTTCAGGGAGTGCAGTTAGTTACAGTGTGGGCTCCATGTTTGCTCCAGCAGCATGTCGGAGCTTAGCGAAAGGTCAATTTATCTTGATGGGAGCGTGACAGTTCTGCACCACATTTCATATCAATCCATCCAATAACTGTGGAAACATTTCACTTAGAGCCACACACCCCATGGTGACACTACAGGAAAAATCAGGGGCTAAATAAAGTCATCAGGATACATCCAGTGGTGACAATGAATACAACATTTATCCGATTTTCTACAGTGGGTTTCTACATATAAGTGTTGAATGTGTGACATCGGTGTTTATTGTTTGTGCATCTCAGCAGGGCCGTTCATGCTCAGAGCATATTTTACTGTAGCCTCATTAAGTGTGTCTGTTCTGACAATGAGCTCCAACACACAAACAGAAACTGACCTTGTACAAGAAATGCTTATGGCATTGTAACTTACATTTCATGGATTAACTTCATGCCCCATATCTCTATGTTCTATCTGTCTTTCAGGCATGACTGTCGTGTTTGGGATTATTTTTTCATGGAAGCTTATTGAGGGAAAACTGTTGAGTGTGCACAAAAACAGACTGCAATCAGTCTGAAAGTCAGGACTGGAGAGCGTGCAGGGAGAGAATTCAGGCTTGTTTGTTGTCCGATTGTGATTGCTGCAGCTGCTGGAATTAAAAACGTGCAAATGTAAAGATCAGTACTTTAAATAATCAATCAGCAGAAAGAACTTGAACTTGAGCTATAAGCTTGCACACTTAATCTGTGTGCTTTGGTTAACAAGAACTCTGGTCTATTTGGTAATTTAGTTTGTTTCGTCAGAGCTGGTGTGAAAGCTGTCAATTGAGGTCTGGTGTGGACTAAACAACCACCATCTACGTATCCATCCATCTGCTGATTGTGAACTGTTCAGGAAGTGATCTGTCATTAAGCATTGCATGTATTAATGTGTTCATATCTGGACATATGTGTGTGAGAGTGGTGATTTTACCTGATCAATCAGGCAGTCAAAAGCACTTACTCTGTTTGCTTTGGCAGTTCATTAAGTCAACTGAAAAGTACCCACAGTAATATTTACCTTATTACTGCTCTGCATGATGCCTCTTTTTTTCACCCCATCCCTGCCTGTTTGTCATTATTCATGACAGGCAGTCTAATAAAAGCATTAAATTATTATTTCTTTGTAAGCGCATTGAGACAGCAGAGAAATTAAATAACACATTGGAAGCAAACTTGCTGCCAGTCATTGCAATTTGGTCTTCCCCAAAACTGTCCAGTCAATGAGTTACCTGTCAGCAGTGATGGAAAAAGTATTCAGATCTTTTACTTAAGTAAAAGTACTAATACCACAGTATGGAAATATTCCACAACAAGAAAAGTCCTGCATTCAAAGCCTCACTGAAGTCAAGGTATTTAAGTATTATCATCAAAATATACTTAAATCATTCAAATTAAAAGTACTCATTGTGCAGTAAAATGTTCCCTGTCACTATTTAACTGTTACATCTGATGTTTTTGGATTAATATTGCTGCTGCATTAGTGTGTATGTTGCATTTTACTGCTGTAGATGTTTAAGTGTGTGCTGATTTTAACTCCTTTATATACTGTTGGGTAGCTTACTTTATGGCAATGCCTCATATTCTATGAGATCATCATATGTTTGTAGCGTCGCTGTCCTGTGAGAACCATGTATCTCTAAAGCCCAGTTCAGACCAAAGATTTGTGACAAGACAAGCTGAAACAACGACTTGCAATGTGCCATTCCGCAACATTGTTAAAACCTGCTGGTTCACACCAATGCAACTAGATGAGATGGTGTATCATCTCTATGCAACAACTCTCTGTACCTTTCCAGCTTTTCAAGTTTATTTTGTGGCTGAATATAATTCGTAGCATCTTAAAATATGAATGAGGATAGTGATAGTGAGATACTGGCTATGGTTGAATTTGTAGTAGTGATGAAATGGCGAAAAACACAAACAAAATGAGCATCAGAATAGGCCACAATGATATAAGTAACCAGTGCCAATTAATCAGTCAGTGAGAATGTGTGTGTGAGGGGGCATAAGCACATACAGCGAGCAGCAGCAGTGACCCACCGTCCAACACCAGCACACCATGAAGACAGAAACAGAGGGCTCGGTGGGGACGGAGCACATGCTGCAGCAAGCGAATATGCCATCTGCGATCATTTTGACTTTACCAGAGGACTTAATTACAAGCCGACTGGCTGTTGAACAGGTGATGTGCTGCAGGCAATTTGACCAGTGAAGTTGCAGGTGACACCATCAGCCAGCTTGAGTCGAGCTCAGACCGGCCAGTTCACACCGCTACAACTCTTCTCTGCAACATTCTAAAACGTGTTTCATCTCGTTGTAAATTGGGCAAAAAAAGTCAACTTTCAATGTTTTCAGCTTTGTGATGATGCTTCTTCCAGCTGATCCAAGAGGGTCTTTAAAGAGTTTATTTAGATTAAGACGTAGGAGAATCTTCTCAACACCAAAAGGAACACTTCATTCTTTAGTATATCACAAACATTCAAAATAAACACATCTGGAGATACATGGTTTTCACAGGAAGGGGATGAAAAACTATAATCTGAAAAGTAACTAAATCTGTCATACAGATGCAGTGGAGTAAAAAGTACAATATCTACCTCTGAGATGTGGTGGAGCAGAGGTAAAAAGTAGCATAAAATAAGAATACTCAAGTACAAACACCTTGAATTTGTATTCAAGTACAATATTTAGATTAATGGACTTGGTGACATGACTTCATGTTCAACCATCTTGGGTCGTTTTTAAAAAGCCAGTGTGAACACGAACCGGACCAGAACCAAAATACAACAATTCTATTTTTTTTCCTTCCATGTCTGGACCAAACAAACTGAATCACAGCTTCTTCTGATTTAACCCATACACATGGTTGCTCACTCACTAATTGGTTAATATCAGTTTTTCCATGCTGGTCATTATCTGAGGTCGGTCAACAGTTTGATCACAGGACAGTGAATCAGTGTCATCACTGCGTTTGGGTGGAAACAACAGAGTCGCTGGTCAGTGTTAAGTGCTTAATGAAAATAGCTGTCGTTTGATAGATGATGTGGTTTCTACAGCAACCGCCATTACAGCTTCATCTATCAGGGGGGACTCGTGTGCTTGTAGGGTTCATTACTCGCTATAAGACACACACACACACACACACACACACACACACACACTGAAGGAATGGTTGAAAGCTTCAGAAATGCTCAGCACTCTGGAGAGCAGAGGACAGGCCGTCTTATGACTTAATGGTATGAAACACTTTATTCTGAAAGATTGAACAAGTGGGAGTGATACTTTCATGTTTTGTGTGTGTGTGTGTGTGTGTGTTCACGCCATGTGCCCCCTCACCACACACACACACACACACACACACACACACACACACACCTCTCTCCAACATTTCTATCCCCCAGCTCACCCAAGAAGATGAAATTCTGACAACCCAGAGTGCATAGCTAAAACAAACATCAAGCATCGTCAGCCAGCAGTAACAGCCAGAGCATCACTGTTGTCTAGTGTGAGTGTGTGTGTGTGTGTGTTTGTATGACCACACACAGATGTGTGTATGATGCAGCCTGTCTGTCGCTTGCACGGCCCAGCAGCCTGTTGTTTGGTTTGTTTTTTCTCTGTCGCTGTCATGACATGACAGTTTGTAACAAGCAGAAGACAGGCAGGATGAAGCCACGCTGACAACATGACACAGTAATACACACATCAACCAGACAACTCACAAATACGACTGATATATACTATATATATATATATATATATATAACAAAGTATGCTGGCACATGAACTTTATTTATAAACACATTGATCATCATTTAGCAAATTCGCTTCACAGACAAATGATGTTTAGTATCCAAAAGTTGTCTTGATCACAGAAAAAATAACCTCATTCATATTCTCCAGTTGTCACTACGTCAGAATGGCTCCAGTGTTCGTCCAATTAATGAACACTGTCAAATAATTCAACCCTGTCTCCGACAAATTAAATTCATATGCAAATACTCTGCAGCACATATTTACATTCTGTGTCAAAGATCAGGACTGTGAAATTCAGCAGAAAAAGGCAACTATAAATAATTCTATCGCTGTGCCAAGAATAAGAAGTGGATGTCCTGCGCAAAACACCTTTGTTACAATAGTTACAACTGAAAGTTCAGTTTTGACCTTGCAAACGTCAGTCGTCCAAACAATCTCTGAGGGTTCATTAGCTGACTTGGACATTTTAATGCTATCGTGGTGGCTCAAAGAAAGCAAAAAGTGTAAATGCAATGATGAGAAAATGGTGGGAAAAATGAAAAACTGAGTATCCAAGACAACAGGGCAGAATTCATCTGCTAAGGAAGATCATGTGATATGATTAAAAGCTGCAGAACAGCTACTAATGGACCTTAGGCTCCATTTCCACCAAGCAGTATGTTATGGTTCAGTTCATTTCAGTACGCTTTCTTTTGGTTTCCACTGTGAAAAGTTGTGGATGGTACCAGTGGAACCGCTCTGTACCGTCCCCATTTTCGGTCACTGCCTCTGTTGGGGTACCTAGCACACAGATCTGGTACTAAAAGGTGGAGCTGTGAACACTGCGTCCGTTGATTGGTCGATAGCAGACAGTCACTGTGCTCAGGGTTGAGCTGTGACTGGTTCTGAAGCCTCTAAAGTCTCTTTCAAAATAAACGCACTACGTTGGTACAACACTACGAATTGACATTTTTTTTTCCTTCAACAACAAAGGCATGTGGTTAGGTTTAGGAAAAAAGAACAGGGTTTGGCTTTCGAATCTCACGGGACTCGAACACTGCTCTCTCGAGTGAAAGTTGATGTTTGTTGGACCCATCCACCAGCAATCCCGCCTGCCCCCCTGATGCCACCAGGTGCTGTTAAACTGTAACAGCAACCAGCCACATATCATGCCGACATTAAAACACGCCTTTTTTCATGCAACTTTGTTCTATGGACGATAAACGAGGTGCAGACTTCCATCTGTGTCACTGGTAATGAGGAAATACAGTGAGTGCTGGATGGAACAGTGAGTGACAACAACACCGCCCACATTTAAGGGTACTGTTTGCAGTGGAAACTCTAGGGTCTGGGTACCATGTCTGAAGGGTTACTTTATGTTCCAAAGGTACTATACTGAAAGTGTTTGGTGGAAACGGGGCTTTAGAGTGAGATTTTTTTTCAACCACTTATAAGGTTGTTTAAGTCCTCCTCTAAAGCTGACATTGTAGCTATTGTGCACTCAAGTATCATGTCCAGTGGGTGCATGCATCTTATGCTTTCTTGTGAATGGCTGATGCTAGAATGGATGATCTGGAGGGACGCTCTGCTGTGTGCTCCCCTGTGATCGGTCATCAGTTGTCACAGCTCATGCAAGAAAATGTAAGAGCGTTGATTTTGACCACAGCCATCTTTGTGGGTAGTTTTAATTCATCACAAAGCATCATATTTCCCTCTTCTTGTAATATGCTCTATGCTATGTTTGAAAAAATCTGAAGGCCTAGCCAGGGCTGGAGAGGCAGTGGGTTGTGGGTGAAAGGCAACCCAACATGAAGGCTCCACATCCAGGGCTGTGTGGACACTGGAGGACAGCTGACAACAGGCAGTCAGCCATGGGCATGGACCCCATAGACCTCTCGCCCTCCCTCTGGTTCTCCAACATGCTCTGTGTGCCCTGGCTTTCCTCTCACCAGCTCTGCCAAAGAACCAGAGGGAAAGCGGCGGGGAGTTGCCCAAGGCTGAGGGCCCTTTGTGGGCTTTCTTCCAGTGTCCACATACACCTGGATGTGTAGCTGTGGGTTTCCTCATTTTTTTCCCCGGGGATTTCGTGCCCCTGCTCTCTGAGCATTTGTTTGCTTTGATTGGACGAATGGGATCCGTAATAACACGTCCCTCCCCCTCCCTTTCCCATCTCTCCACACCATCCATTCTAGCACCAACCCCTGTGAATCCAAAGTCCGAGGTTACACAATTTGAATCCTGGGTGGGAAAGGCGGACTCCACCATTAACTGTGAAACTACTACAGAGGCAAGAACACAATGAAAATCCACTCAGTGGATACTGCATTGCTGAATAATCTAGTCACAGACAGTATGAAAAATGGGGTTTCCAGAATTAAATTCTTACAGATTAACTTAAATTGTAACCATTAGAGATGACAATACACTCCACTCGTTGCTCCACTTGTTATTGAGGTTTTGAAAGGATTTAACTCTTGCTACCTATAATACCAACTTCATGGCCAATTAATTGTTCACACTACAAGACATTTCTGTCCATTCTGACAGTCACTATGTCAGATTAGGCGATTGTGGAGCCGTGACTTGGCTGACAGACATGACACACTATACGATGGTCCACGACCAATCATCGCTGATCGTCTTTCACAATGTGCCTGATGCCATCGGGTTATTCTTGTCCTATTTTTATTATTATTACTCATTATATGCTTATTATCATTTCAGTCACTGTGTCTGTTCATGTGCCAGCCAAAATGTTGTTGTAGTAATGTAAAAAAACACCACCAGATGGCAGGAGCTACATTTGAAGCACCGTACGCAAACATACAAGTCACTGAATCCTCCACAACAAGTTCCTGCAAATGTTTCACAATAAAAGCCTATTTAGAAAATAAAGGGATTGTCTCAACCGAAGTTATAATGGGCTTTTAATTTGAAATAGATACAGGAAACGTTGAGTTTGAAATGATGACGTGATGCATTAACTTTATCAAGGCAAAACGGAGCAGATAAAAAGTAAAAATAGAAAAATACAGAGGCAATAATGAATAACAGCCCGTTTATAATGTTGCCTGTTTCAAATGAAGCTGGTAGCCTCTGCAGTTGTGGTGAGTAAAAGCCCAGCAACTATTTGTTAATTTTCTTACTTTATGTCCGTCTCCAATTTGAAGAAAAAACATTATTTGCCAGCTTGATGCTAATGGCAGTACTCAGCGGGTTGATAAAGTGTTTCTGATGTTTCACACCATAATTTTTCCCTTTTAACTCTGTGTGGTAACATCCCTAGAGGAAATATATAAAAGGCTGGGGTGTTGTTGTCATACAGTTGTCTACGAAAGCAGATTGCTCTGTGTTTCTACTGGTCAAAGTGATGGCTGTGATAGGAGAAGTTGTGAACGACAAAAAGGAAATCAAAAATACTAGACATTTTATCTGGACACCATGACGCCCAGACAGGGCGTTGGTTGTCTACTATGGCACACTAAAAGAGATAAAACAATTTATTATTGCATACGACACTCACTGTTGTTCATGATCTGAGCCAACACTGTATGACGCTGTGTTGGGCTATAATAGGTCTGATGTTGTGTAGTGTGAATCTGGCATAAATGATAAATGATCATACTTTGACTTTTTGTAAAGGGGATTCAGTTTCTCTCATTTGCAGCTTTCTCAGTGGCGATCAAGGACATAATTACCTTTATAACATTAGTGGTGGTGGGGGGGGGGGGCACTTTTAATCCTAACCCAATCCTCCTGGGGGGGTTTTGATGAGTAAGCTTCATTTGAGGGAGCCAGAATATGATTGAGGGCTGCACAGGAAAAGTGCACACACTATGACTTTTCTTTGATACATTATACTAAAACATTTTTAATCACTTAATTTAATGACATACTATACTATGACTTTTTATGAGCTTTTTTATGACATTTTATGACTTAACAAAAACTATACCAGTTGATGTTATACAGTGATACAGACTACAAAACACTTATTCATTATACATTCTAATTTTCATTCATTCATTTTCCATAACCGCTTATCCTGTTGGGGGTCAAAGTGGGGGCTGGAGCTTATCCGAGCTGACATTGGGCGAGAGGCAGGGTACACCCTGGACAGGTCACCAGACTATCGCAGGGCTGACACATAGAGACAGACAACCATTCACACTCACATTCACACCTACGGACAATTTAGAGTTATCAATTAACCTGCATGTCTTTGGACTGTGGGAGGAAGCTGGAGTACCCAGAGAAAACCCACACTGACACAGCGAGAACACACATACTCCGCACATAAGGGCTACCCCACCCTGGGTTTCGAAACTTCCTGCGAGGCAACAGTGATAACCACTACATCACCATGCCACCACATTCCAGTTCTTCACTTTTTAATACATTTTTAAAGAAATGAAATAGAGAGAAAGCACAGCGTTTGACATTGACTGAACCTCCCTACAGCTGTCAAGCAACGGCTTCTGTTAGGGTATGGCAACAACATTTGGTCAAACCACAGGCAGAATTGTAGTACACCTTAATAGTAGAACCACTAGTAATAAAAATGGCAATTTGTGAAGTTTATTTATGAATATGAGCCCATTTGCTAATGATTATTTCAAATGGCAGTGCTGGATTGTCTGATGTAGCTTTTCCCTTCCCCCAGCATATATAATAATTACCACCTAGATGGAAATTCACATTTTTCCTTTTTCAACGCCTTGTTTTCTTAATCTTAAGCAACTGGTTTGTAACCGCCTAATGGTAGTCGTACTTCACCCTGAGCGCACTTTAGTTGTCACGCATGGTTTTGAAGGTATGTCTCACTGAACATTAAGCTGTAAACACATTAAAGTGGGGAACATATTTCAGACATGGTGACTTTGAATGTTCTCTCTGGTACGTGGGATCCCTCTGTACTGCTGCGCTTTTAAAGAACAACCCCCCGCCTCGGCTACATAACACTCCAGCTGTGAAAGCAAAATGTAAAAATGCCAAATGCAAATGAAAGGCTGATAAACTGCAAGTGTCCTACAACATTATGAAGGACATGATGTGGAAATATCAAAGAGCGGGGTAATGATGTAAGATTCTGTAATCTTATCTTCCAGAAACACTATAACTCTAGGGTGCTTTTCAGTGTTATTTATTCAGTTGTTATCCCTCCTCTAGTCACTCTGTTCAGCATCCTCTGAGCGCTTTTTAAAAAAAATATTATTTACTAAAAATGTTGAAACATAAAAGAATCCTCCTAAGGAAAAATACATGGGGATAAAGGTCCCCTTTTACCTAGTGGTTGAATCCACTGGGATGAGCCTGTTTTTGAAGCCATTTCTGTTTTGTCCTGGAGGAAACTGAGTCTCACATCGTGTCCTCCACCTGTCACCATACTATTGTTTCCTAATGAGGTGTTCAGTCAGTGGCGGCGTTTTCATTTGCTCCCTGATCACTGGCGTCTTTTCAATGAGTTTTGAACTTGCTCCTATTCCTGACCTCTCTCCTCTTCAAAATTATGTGCTTCTAACAACCAGACCTCCTGCCTTTTCTCAACATTTTGTTAGGTTGTAACAACCCAGTTAATATCTTTTATGAGTCAACATAATATCTGAGAAATTCCGATCTGGTTTTAGAGCCCCTCAGCGCGCAGAGGCTGCTCTCCTCAGAGAGACTTATGACCTTCTTTTTAGCGGCTGATGCTCGGGAAAGATCTATTTTAATTCTCACTGCAGCCTTGAATATTGTACACCAAATAATTTCATTGCAGTGCTTAAAGGCCCATGTTGGGCAGGCTTCACATTCAGTTTGCACTCTTGGAAAGTCACCTTGAAAGTGCATAATGTTCAACACAAATATTTTTGGCTGCATTTCAACATTTTTAACTGGATCGAGAGCTCTGGGTGAATCCTATCTGTGTAAATAAGACTACTGAGTGATTACATGTCAGATCATCATTGGTGATCAGCAACCAGCAATTGCTGATGTACAAACAATTTTGGACAATGGGACAGAAACTATTATGATAATGCCAACATAGGAATATATGTATGGACTTACAAGTGAGTCTCAGGTCTTGCCTTCAAAGGCCTGAGTCACATTTAAAATCAAAACTAAGCCCAAAAAGTTGTTTTCAAATCCTGAACAAGTCATCGTAGATTAAGAACAATAGTGAGGTTAGGCTAACTTTACTGCCAGCCACTGATCACAGATGGTCAGAGAGCTAACGTTAGAAATGACCGTTTATTGACTTTAAAAGACAACATTTAGACTTGTTTTGGATGCAAAAATTTCATCATCATGCTGATTGTGTCAAAGGGTAATTGGCTAATTGATTTTTATTTTTTATGACTTTTTAGTTTAGGAATATTCAAATCAGTTGGAACACATGGTCTAACCAAGAGGGGTCATCCTGCTATAGAGTGGCTCACAAATCATGAATATACCACACACATTATTCACCAAAAAGAGACATGACAGGGCATAATAAATAAAATTCTGTCGGTAAGCTAGAAGGAATATCTGTCTTGACAAATAAAAAAAGCCCTGTTTTTCTGAGAATTTTTTTCTGTTTTTTTTTGTGGGTTTTTTTGCATCCTTCTAGTGTAGGCCTATCGCTCAATGTAACAGGTTAGATTAGTAACAGGTTGTAACAGCGTTAGCTGACAAACGAGTATGGGCATGATTTCAGTTGTCAGATAACATTGTTACAACCTGTTACTAACCTAACCTGTTACATTGAGCGATAGGCCTACACTAGAAGGATGCAGTCGAAAACATAGCTAGATTATCATACCCTGTGTGTAACTAATTACGTGCCTTACCCTTATTGATCCCGTAGTTCAGGAGCAGGAGCACGGATGCAAAATACATCCATGAGCGGGAGTCACCATGGATGCAGGGGTCACTTGCAGGTGCCAGGTGGGAGCTTCTTGCGAGATTTTGAAGTATCTCGTCTCCTTGATCAGGAAAAAAAATTAGCACAAAAAACAGAAAAAAAACCCCCACAAGAAACAGAAAAATAAATACCCCAAAAAACAGAAAAAAATTACCACGAAAAACAGGGAAAAAATTACTCAGAAAAACAGAAAAATAAATAAATTGCTCCGAAAAACAGAAAAAATTACTCAGAAAAACAGGGCTTTTTTTATTTGTCAAGTGAATGCAATATGCTTCCGTATAAAATAATATCATGATATTTCAGGGTATTTTTGTGAAAATGATATTTTTGAAGATTATTAAAAATGAGTAAAAAAAAATAAAATAAAATTTCACGTGCTGCCACCAGAGGAACTGCTGAATGTTTTCTGTGGTCACGTAGTACCAATTTCAAAAATATTTACCTCTGTCTCGACTGCACAGACAGCCCAGTTTTATAAAAAGACCATCTTTCCAGCAGTGAAATACTTCTTTAAGTCCATAGAAATTAGAATTGTACTTCACAGCGTAAACGCTGTAGTTCTTAACCGTTTTGAGGTCTGACTCTTGTGACTCCTCATTACAGATGACAGCTGTAGTGTTGAAATAAAATGAATGCAATTCAATCAAAGAGCACTTTTTCCAACCAAGATGATTTATCTGAAAGATTTTCAAGGCCCTGACTCCAAAGTTGACAGCCACTGATAGAACATTGCTTTTGCATCTTAATTTATTTTTATACATTCTTAGGTTGAAAGCTCAAAATGCAAATGACAGATTGTTTAGAAAAACATGAAATATGTTGTGACTTTCTTTAACACCTGTACATTTCCCTGTGAATGTGGGTGGAAGTCTCTATTGTGACTTTGTTTGTTGCTTTCATTAGAGCTGCACATCAGACACCTAGCTGGCTTCAGACTGATCTCTTTAGAAATGACAGACATGCTGAGGAGCATGCACAACTGATCCCTGATCAGTGAAGACTGACATGCAGTCTGAGCAGGTGTGTTACAATACTTTTCCCTTTAACAGTCTTTCACATGGGGTGTATAATGTCCTAATCTGTGCTCCCTCTCTCCCTCCTCCTCCCCGTCTCATAAAATGAAATATAAAGCCAAAAAGAGCCAAGTCATATGAATACTGATTCTCCCACTGGCAGGTCAGAGCCCAAGTACAGTCACACGTTTACATGCAAATGCATGCAAAAAGCATATGCGTGCATGGTCACACATTCTCAACACCTGCCATTTGGAGCAGTTGCTAGGAGCAACAAGTGCGCTGATATTTTCCCTGGCTAGGTGTGATTATGAAACATTTGTCACGGGCCCCCTGTCATCAAAGGGGGACAGTGCCTGCAGGAAAATGGCTCCTGATGAACTCTTTATTGAAATGGAAATTTTTCACCGATAATGGTTTCCAATAGATTCCCCATCACGTCTCGGTAAGGGCTGCGCTGATCTGCTGCAGTCTGTCACACTAGACTGTTCATCTGTGCTCGCGTGCTCCCACCCACTCACACACTTCATGCTTGATCAGAGAGGTAGTTCCTGCAGACTGAAAACTCTCACAGCACACTGACTGAATGAGGAACTGGGTGGGTTATAAAACGGCAGTATCTTTTTAGCCTTCAAAGGGGACGCATCTTAAAGCTGCATTAAAGGTGATTTAGGAGGGCTAGTGCAGCAGACGACCCCGCTGAGGATCAACATAATACCTGGCAGCTCTACAACACATCTGACTTTTTCATTTTCTGTTGCCTTATCAACAAAACCAAAACAATACCAGCCTTACACAAGCAAATTAGACATTACAGCAGGGATGCAACTCACAATTATTTTCATTATTGACCAGTTTTTACTAACAAATACTGACAAATGTCTATCACAATGCCCTGGAGCCCAAAGTGACATCTACAAACTGTTCGACCCTCAGTTCAAAACTCACCGCAGTATATTTAGTAGCAACATAAACTTCTGTTAGTCCTCCACATAACCTTTCTTTGATAGACAACTTTTGCACACACCAACTACACACACACACACACAGACTAATATTGCGTTGCAGTTGTGGAAGCAGGCAGCCGAACCCAGGAGCTAACGAGGAATAAGCCACCGTTCTGGGCTGAACAGGACAGGAGTGTTGAGATCTAAAAAATATCTTACGAGGAGGGAAAAAAGACTTCAGACAGGATGAATGAAAGGTTTTAAGTTGTCAACCACCAATAGATGCGCTCTCTCCAGCACCAAAAAAGAGGCAGCAAACAGAGGTGTAAACAAGGAGGGGACTCACACAAGGGCATGAACAAGTCTCGGTTCTCTTGTACTGTAGAAAAGGAGGAAAAACTGATGGTGCTGTGGAGGGAACAAGAGCCGACGTTTAGTTTGGCGTGTATCTGATCCACCAACTGGCACTTATTTTAATGAGAATTCTTTATTTTTTAAAAAGTTCGCCTCTCATTCCCACAGTCTTCTCCCACTAAAATATCACAGTTAACCAACGGAGGCTGGTGGTGAGATAAAGCAACAAAATCCAAAATGCAAATCTGTACTCAAATACAGTTCAGTCAGAGAAAACTTTATTTCCATTTGCAGTATTGTGCTTGGCAATATGGCTCTGTTCTGGGGCCTCTCTGCCTTTACTGGGGCCTATGCAGAAAGTCTCTTCCACGTGCCTACATGGAAAGCTTAAGGCAGAGATAGCAAACCTCCCTGCCCTTCCATGTGCACGCAAGGAAAGTCTTAAGACAGGGAGAGCAAACCTCCCTGCCCTTCCACGTGCAAACAAGGAAAGCCTTAAGACAGGGAGAGCAAACCTCCCTGCCCTTCCATGCACCTACATGAAAAGCCTAAGGCAGGGAGAGCAGCAGGAATCTAATTGCAGATCCCCAGTCTTTGCAAAATCCTACAGTGTGTGACTAAAAACTCATGTTGTCTTCAGATGAGAGAGGGTGTCCAACTTAAACCTTTACAAAAAAAAAAATTCAAAGTGTATAATAGGCAGAAGCCAAAACTAGTTTGTAGAAAGTCTAGCTAAATTTAACGAGCATCCTGCCCTGCTGATACATTTGTACAAGAGTAGCAATAGTCAAAGGAAAGTCTTATAAAGAGTTTTCCTTGGTAGAGATGGGAAAGATAAGCATACAACATTTGAGCATTCACATTATCAGACAGCTAAAGAAAGCAGTATAATTGCAGTATAATTGGGTTATTTGCACAAGCACATTAACAGTATATATGCAGCATTATACCAATTACAGTATACAGTATTTGCAGAATTATACCCATTACACTTCGGTTCAATTATCTTGGATAACAGACTGGCTGACAAATGACATCGATTTTTTTAAAGATTATTTTTTTGGCCTTGTTGCTTTAATGACGAGACAGTTTGAAGTGTGAAAGGGGGAGAGAGAGAGAGGGGGCGACATGCAGCGAAGGGCCATGGGCTGGGATTGAGCCTGTGGCTGCTGCGGTAAGGACACTATCTTTATACATGGGGTACCTGCTCTACCCACTGAGCTACTGGGCGCCCCATGACATCCATTTTTGTTTGCCTTTGTTTGCCAAGGTGTTTCAAATTCTGGAGTTTCCCAGTCATAATTTATAGACTATATAAAGTTTTATCAAAACTTTATGCAACAAGGTTACACCAATAAAGACCTGACCATGATGGCAGCATAATGTAACAAGGTGCACACAGAACAATAGGCAACAGATGAAACAATATCAAAAAAACAGGAAAAACCAGCTAAGAACACACAAATTCAGAATACAGTTATTCACAATAGAGTTTTCAATGATCTTGATTGAAACTGATGATTACGATGCTTCTAATATGACATGAACGCAGCATTAGCCCCTGCCCGGTCTTGTTTATCCTGAACCAACATTAAGCCGCATTGCATTCCAAACGCCCTGATTTCTCCATCAGCTGGGCTATGTTTTGTAAATGCTGTTGTGTCCCTGTCGAGCAGGTATAATCATTTCTGCTCCACTGAAGTCCAAAAGGCTCAGAGCGTTTTTTTTTCTCTCTACAGTCTCTATCAACAACTCTGGGAGGAAGAAGTGTCTTGATCTTTGGTGAAGAAACTTCTCTCTTTTTTCTCCGAGCTTCAATCCATTGAGTCAGTATCCCTCCGGTCGTCTGCCTGGCCCCAGGCGATGGTAGGAGGACAGGGCTTGAAAAGCATCAGACGGCAGCCCTGTGGAATTAATCAATGTGAGAGAGCGAGGGAGAGGCTGTGTCAGGGAGAGGAAGAAAGAGAGGGACGGAGAGATCAGACAGAAATAGTGTCAGAGAACAGATGAGAGGGAAAGAGAGAGGAACTCGGTGTCTGGCATTGTGGCACATCATGTGTGTTTTCACTAGAGATGTGATCGGATATTGTCCAGTCACTGTAGTCCGCCTCTGATGTGGATATAATGATATTCATTATGTTTATTGATCAATATCATGCACATGTACAATAATATCAATGGAATAATTGGGAGTTCTCCACTTCATGGCTTGTTATTATTTATGTTAATAATATGGTCACAAATTCCAACAATGGCAAATTCCAGTAATGTCTGCCATCTAAATCATTTGATTGGTAGATTTTGTTGGCACACATGAGGTTTTTAGTGGGAGCTAAGTTATCCACAGAGGTGTCTTCCTCTCCAAAACAAACAAACCCTGTGATTTAAACCAGTAAAAATACTGAACAAAGTTCCAAGTTTCATATTAAAAATAAGTGGTTTTGCTGTTCAGCTCGTTGCAGAGGGGCTGCAAACGACTGTATGATGGCTAATGCAAAAACACGAATGGCCGTATTTAGAGCAAGCGCTTGGTTTGTCTGTTCTGGGCTACTGTAGAAAGGTGCTCTATAGGATTGAGATCTGGTGACAGTGGAGGCCATTGGAGTACAGTGAACTCATTGTCATGTTCAAAAGACCAGTTTGAGATGATTTGAGCTTTGTGCCATGGCACGTTATCCTGCTGGAAGTAGCCATCAGAAGATGGGTACACTGTGGTCATGGGATGGACACAGTCAGCAACAATACTCAGGTAGGCTGTGGTGTTTAAACCATGCTCAGTTGGTACTAAGGGGCCCAAAGTGTGCCAAGAAAATATCCCCCACACCATTACACCACCACCACCAGCCTGAACTGTTGATACAAGGCAGGATGGATCCATGCTTTCATGTTGTTTATGCCAAATTCTGACCCTACCATCTGAATGTGGCAGCAGAAATCCAGACTCATCAGACCAGGCAACGTTTTTCCAATCTTCTATTGTCCAGTTTTGGTGAGCCTGTGTGAAGTGTAGCCTCAGTGTCCTGTTGTTAGCTGACAGGAGTGGCACCTGGTGTGGTCTTCTGCTGCTGTAGCCCATCTGCTTCAAGGTTTGATTGACGTGTTGTTCATTCAGAAATGGTCTTCTGCATACCTTGGTTTTAATTAATTATTAGTTACCGTTGCCTTTCTATCATCTTGAAACAGTCTGGCCATTCTCCTCTGACCTCTGGCATCAACAAGACATTGTCACCCAGAGAACTGCTGCTCACTGGATGTTTTCTCTTTGTCGGACCATCCTCTGTAAACCCTAGAGATGGTTGTGAGTGAAAATCCCAGTAGATCAGCAGTTTCTGAAACACTCAGACCAGCCCGTCTGGCACCAACAACCATGCCACTGCAACATCACATTGACTTCTGAGTCCGCACTGCTCAGGCTCAGTGGCTGACACAACTGGTTTTAAAAGTCACATTGTTTTATTTAAGTGAGGGAAATGTTGTCTGTTTACGGGTCATTGCCTTTGTTTCCATCTCGGCCCGCTAATGTTTGGTGTCCTACAGGTTTTTGTTCCTTGCTGATAGCTGAGGAGCAACACCTGGTGTCAGATTAGGTGTGGCTCATTAACCACCAAGGAGGAAGAAGTCACATCTGCTCTGACACAGAGGAGTGGATGTAATAGGGTAAACTTTCAGCAGTAATGTTTACCAGTGATAACAATGTACAGCATACGTTTTCAGACAGTACATGCAATATGATGCAGCAATGATCTGCAAGTCTTTAGAGATGGAACCAGTTTCACAACTTTTAGACAACAAATATGAGACTAAGTGAGAGAAAGAGCTCTGAGTGTTTTTAGCACGCAGCAAAATCAGTTCATGCACCATCATTCAAATGTCAAACAGCTATAAACTGGCGAGAGGCTGAAGTGCTGAGCAACACAACTGTTTAGAGGTTGAATGTTTTTAGGGCAGAAAGGACATGCATTATTTTACCAGCGATTTTCTCCAGAAAATCAATGTGTTTACCGTGCCACTCCTGAACTTCACTTTATAAGACAGTGTAAGTACTAATAAATGTTGTCCCATCAGTATTGTAAAGTCCAAAAAATACCCACTGCCTCTGTAATTTGTGACTTAATCTGTACAGCAAAATACTTTCTCTCTGTTGAACATGAGTTCTTCAGTTGCAACACAGCCAAAATGGTACCAGACTTAAAATAGGGAAATTCATTAATGTTTTTGTGTTGTAATAAAAACAGTGATACTTGATATGTGAATGATTTAACAAGATTTACTGCCATGATATATTGCTGTTAAAATTTTTTGTCTCACCCTTGACACCAGCTGTGGGAACTTATTTTCACAATCAGAGTATTTTTCTTTTGTCACTATGCCAGTATAAGCAATTACTGTGCTTGAAATCCCTGCCATGACTTGTAAGTGTGACATATCAGACAACACAGTGAACCAGGACTGCAACTAACACTTATTTTTGGGATTCATTAATATGCCAATTTGCTGTTTTGATTAAGTCATTAATCATTTGGGTTTTTTTTAAATGTTAGAAAAAACGTTACCAAAATATCAGTGCAGTTTTCAGCTCTAGTACTATGAACCACTGTTTAAAGATGTATATTTTCAGATTGTTCATCAGTCCATCCCATACTTGTGGACAAGATATCTCAGGAATTTCCTAAAATTTGGCACAAACGTCCACTTGGGGTGCTTTTTATCATGCTAACGAGTCTCCTTGCTTCCCTCAGTCACTTCTCTTCCTCTCGTCTTAGTGCTGCCCATGGGAGAGTGTCTCACCCATCAAACCAAGTGGTATGCATGTCAACAGGACCCTTTATTTAAATAACAATTTCTAAACATTATAGTATCTTTGACAGACGGACGGTCGGTCGGACAGACGGACCGACCAACAGACAGATACATAGATAGAATAATTTCTTATTTCTTTCTTAGAAACAGATAAGTGTTATTTAATATGATTACTTAAGCTATTTATTTATAACATTATTGTTATCTGCACAATAATACACCACAAAGCATTGTAAGAGTATGTGTGTATCATTTGTATTGTAAACCTCCCCCAACAAAAAACAAACTACCTCTTTGTTTGATGCCACAACACTTTAAAATCAAATAATTCTACTTCTTCTTAAGTGTTACACTTATCACATACAAGGTGATGACAGCATAGGATTGGATAAAACTGAAAACAGTGGTGTAATGACGTTCTATATCCAATATGTCAAAGGTCAACTTCACTGTGACATCATACTGTCCTGCAAAGCACTTTTCTGACCATCATTCAATGCCATAACTCAGGAACACAAGCTGCGACATGTCATGGCTAAATAGCCATAACTGCAACTTGACTGGTTTGTGGAGGCGCATAACTGTGAGGCTAGTTCTTTTATGAGCGGGTGTCCCATTCAAACACACAACGATGCACAGGCATGTATTTTTAATTGAGACTACTCTACAGTGAACCGCGGCCAATCGTGGAGTGTTGGCTGTCACAACCTGCGTGATAAAGGTAATTGGAGGGGAGGGACCAGAGACATTTGTAATCAGGAATATCAACAACCGTGGCGTCCAATACATCACGAAGCACGTCAAAGACATTTCCAAAACAAGCTTAGGACTTAGTTCTATCAGAGTTTGATGTTTTACACAATGACACACTGCACAGGATATAAAAAAATATAGCCACGCCTGACGCTAATTCACATTCCCAACACCCAACATCGATTGGACTGGGTGATTATTGGGCTGATACTGTGTAGCTTCATCCCAGCATAACAAATATCCAGCCTGTTGTAATACTGTAGATTCTACGTACAACAGGAGGAAATGAATCTGCAGAGACCAGACAATATTTGTATGCAGTGATGTGGTTGCCTGTATCAAGCAAGTCTACCTGTGTTGGTGGATAAGAGAAATAGACGACCAACGTAAAGCTGTACATGATTTCTTACTCAAGTCTTATTCAGGAGGTGGAGAGAACAAATAAGTACTTAAAAGATGAGGTGAGAAAGGAGAGTTGGACCAGCCTGTGAACTACACACAGAGGGGAACGACTGCGGGGGAGCACAGGAGCTTTATGGGACATGAAGGCTGCAGGGGCTGTTGATTTACTTCTGCGGTGCACTTTGGGAAGTGTGGAAAAAAAGACACACACAGATACAGACAAAATGTACAGGGAAGGAAATGCAGAATAAAAAAACATAAATTTACTGCTGTTATTTTTTGCTGGAGAAGATTCTGCAGCATGTTGAATGGCCGCACAAACACAGAGCCCCTGAGCAACAGTTACAGCCTTCTGGCTCACTATATATGTCCAACAATGGGTGTCAGCGGTGGTAAAAGGCCGACTCATAGAAATGATTATCCACCATTGAGCGCACAGCGTGTAGGAAACGAGGGAAGAGGAGCGCTTGTCGAGAATCACACTTCTTTTTACTTCCTGTTGGGATAGATCTCCCCAAAAGAGAGAAAGCATGGAGAGATAAAGCATCATTGCTTTCTCTCTCCCTCTGCCAGCGTTTTATTATGTGATATGTCATTTCATAGCTTTCCAAGGTCTTTCTTATTGCCATATACTGTTACTGTACTGTCCTTGGTTTGTACATACCAATAAACTATATTTTTATTGGTTTGATGATTAGATACACAAACAAGTCCCACACAGACACACAAGAAATAAAATATAACTTCCAAGAAAGTTGAGAAGAAACGGTCTGGTTTTATTTTATATACGGAAGCAAGATACAGGGTCAGTAATAAAGCTGTGCTGTGTCAGACCAAGAGAATATCATTATAGGATATATCGCATGTACCAAGGTACCATGTATCCCAGGAGGCTGGTGATAAATTTGGTAGATGTTACATGTAACGAGGATGGAGAAATTATGTGAAATCATGTAGGGCTGTATTAAATATCTTTTTATTTTCATTCAAGCCTCTATTAATGTTTTCAAATGAAGCTCAGAATGTTTGTCATTTTGTGACATCATCAACCTTTAGAAAAAGAAAATTGTCAATTAAAAAAAATGGTGATTCACCGGGTTCAACGAGTTAGTCTTTTAAAAAATTAGATCAACATTCCTTTTTATTAAACTAATTTTCTTTGATGGATAAATGTAATTTATGGTACGGTTCAGGCTGTTCTCATGGACTTTTCGTACTTTTTCCTACGAAAAGTAATACCCCAAAATTTGTACATATGCCACGTAACCATGAGCCAGTTATTTGTGCATAACCCACGTATTTGAGAAGGCTGCAATCACGTGACCAATGAAGTGACTGGACTAAAGGAGGAAGCGTTCCCATTAGGCAGGAGGTTAGGGTGATGGATGGACTAGGGCTGCCCCCAACTAAGAACTTTCCTAGTCAACCAATAGCCATCATTTAGGGCCATTAGTCGACTAGTTGCCTGTATGTTTACGATATTAATTTAATTATATATTTTGGGCGGGGCAACACAATGGTTTGAGTTGAAGGTGTGAGAAAGAATAGTATCAGTAACATTGTTAACACTGTGCTACATTACAGAGAAATACAAAACCGTATTAATGAACCTTCATTAATATAGGCCTATATTTTATCTACAAGTGCACGTCACACACTGAGCGAGCCGCCTGTTAATGACGCTGTCTGCAAAGTAGTAATGATTGTGCTAAGTGGCTAATGGGCATGTAGCTACTTACATGTTTCAGATGATATGTCATGTTTGTAGTTGACCAATGAAGATGAGTTTACATATCACCTTGGGTTCGTCCTTCACCTTCTCAAAATGATCCCACACTTTGGATTTCCTGCCCGACATGTTATTAACTAGCCCTGTAAATTAATGTGACTCCTGCTTGACTGCTGAGTGTGGCCACTTCCTGTGTCTGTTTTTTTGTTTTTTGTTTTTCTGTAACTAAGCAAACAGTGAAATTTTGCCGACTAATGACTGGTTGACTAACGTTTGGTGTACTCTCAGGGCGCAGCCCTACAAAACACGAGACTTTTCCCAGGAGGCTGGCCTTCAGAACCATGTGACCGTCACCATGTTCCTATCATAAACCTATACAAAATAACTTTATGTTAAGTACCTAATGTCATTCATGAGGCGCTAATTTGTAGGATATCCTATAAACCTTTTTGTTTGAATTCTTATAGGCTATCATACGAACTGTTGTTTGTTTGCTGTTATATTGCTGCTAGAACTCCTCACCAGGCTTTCCCTGCTGGGATTGCCTGCCGCAAGTGGATCTGCTGCTAGCATAACCCAGCTTGTTTTAGCATGGCAGTTAACTAGCCAATGGGGACAACAGATAATATCACTGCTGTTTTGCATTATCACCACCAGCACCTCCAACCAGGAGGAAACTACGGCTGCCTAACCAGCTTACCACAGGTTGATCCATCGCAACAGGCCCAGCCTTTGAGACCCAGCTGCAGGATCCTGTAATGGGGCCCTCGCAGGTAAGTCTTGCCCTGTCTGCAATTAATAAACAGCCAAAAGGAAAACAAAAAATAAAAGCTATGCAGCATTTCAATGTTGATTTGGTTTTCAAATGTCATTGTGAAAGTAGCTTGGAAGTTTTAAAGTATTTGGTACAACCCAGGAATCAAGCTAAAGGCTTGCCAGAGGCTGTGACTGTGAAAAATGTAAAGTAAAACTACACAATAAAGAAAGGTCATTAGCAATAAAAAAAAAAACCTGGCTTCAACCTCAGTGTGTTTTCTTTTTGGGTTCACTAGATGCCAAGAGAGTCAAGAGGCTGTTAGATCCAAAGCAAAAAGGCAGACTGATGAATTTCTTTTGGTTGTGGCATACAAAGGTCATTAGAGTAATGTAAATTGATCGTAAGTAACATTTACTGATTCATCTGATCAGACCTCCAAGAAACATAGCACACCATATGCTTCTTTAAACTACATAATTAACCATGAAATCAGAACAAAATTCTTTCACCAGATAAAGGATTGTTTCCCCCAATAAAACCCACAATTAAACAGAAACTCTCCTAATGTTGATCCCCTAATGTTGTGTTATTGTTGTGCCTTTGAAACTGTAACTATGAGCAACCTTTCACGTCAGCATCCAACTTTTAATTCGGAGTCAAAAACATAACTTTCCCCTGTCAAAGTGGCGAGCTGCGACCACTGTGAACTTGCCCTTCCACGTTCCATTGTTGCCTAGCAACAACACAACTGACCTTAACAGTGTGGCCAGTTTTAACGTTACACTGCAGTTTCTTTAACCTCTATACTTGTACATTGCGAAAGTGAAGCATTTACAGCACACCGGGGTTTCTGACCTTTCTTTGTATCTAAGTGTTTTGGTATCAAAGGTTGTGAAAGTATGAAAGAACTGGAATAGTAGCTGAATTGCTGTCAAGGAAAACAAAAGAGAAAGAGGATAACCTCGAGTTCATGTGCTGATTAAAATGTTCCCACCACCTCTGAAATTAAAACCACGTCTTTGCTTCATTACAGCTATTATCTGCTACAACAATTATTAATGTAGAAAGGGGAAGAGAGAAAAAAATCCCATTCTGAATCAGAGAATTTTCTCCTGGGTTTCACTTTAATGAGCAGGGAAACAGTTTGTGGTTTAGAGATGGAGAGAAGCGGAAGATGAGACAGAAGAAAAATAAAATCCACAATTACTCTTTTACACTTACTTTATAGTGGACGTTATTTGTATTCTGTGTAGAAACCAAGTTCATTTTTAAAAGATGTTGGTTATTTCTTTAAATTGTTACTTTTAGATCATTTTCTCAAACTGAAACAAACACACATTTATGTGCATAAACAGTAATGAAAAAACTAAAGTTTGTGGTTTTAGGGGGTGTTACTTCTTTGGCATTTTTATTAATTTTCTCACTGAAAATTAATTTATAAAACTGATATTTCAAAAGATTTTTATTAACAAAGGAAATACAATTTCTTACTGTATTGAAAACAGATGATCAAAATAAACAAATTATTACTGAGTTTAAAGAAATTAAAAATAAAAAAAAACAGCTTTATTTATTTAACAGCATGTGATTTTATCTATAGCTTACATAGCTACATGTAGCAACAAGCTAACGTCAAGTAGCAAGGTTGCCCCAATTTTCCCCAATTTTGGATCATATTCCTGTTGGAATGGTGCCATGCCATTGTACTAATGGCTTGACATTCCGAAGCTCCATTAGTCATAAGAATGTCCCATTGGACTAAAAATTCATTTCTCCAACAATCCAAAAACAAACACTCACTGCTCTGAAGTCCTGTTTCTCTGAAAATAATGCTTAGTGCAGTTAGTTTCAATTTCCTAGTGGCATTTGAGCCCACGATCCCAGATGTTTTAACCGACCCCTTGTAGCATTTACCAGCAATGTTTAAACCACTGATCCATGGCCAAACCAAACGAAGAATGTGTTCCGACCTCGATCTGAACCAACTGCAGTCACATGACACATTGTTTGGGTTTAACATGAGCATGTTACAGTCCTGGAGGATTATTAATGTGCGCCTCCTCCTGTGCTGCCTTAATATCAGCACATTCAATGCATCAAAACATTGTTTTCTAGATGGAGCCGCGCCTCGTTTTCAAACTGTATGGTTTGACTAAAATGAACATTGACAGCAATATAGTCCACGATGAACAGCGCTAAAATCAACCTGCGTAGTTGTCCCTCCATTGTGACATTACAAAGTGTCACATTTATCTTGCAAGTGTACTCTTCTTCAACGTTTTGTTTACTTCCTGGATTTTTCCCACATGGAAATTCCGACCAATCAAGAGCAGCTTTCTCACACAAGGCATTTTATCTGGTCCACTTGTAAATGCTGCCGTGAGAACACGAACCAGCTCTAGGCAATTATGCAACTTTGGAACAAGTCCCTGATTCAGACCAAAGCAAGACAACTCTAGGTCTGAAAGCACCCCGAGACTACCAGGGCGTCAGAATTTTGGGCCGCTGGGACAATGGACAGTCCCTGCAGGATTGCCAATAAAGACCTATAAACGCTGACCAATCAGAGGAAATTTTTTTTGGGGTGGGGTGGGGGGCGGGGGCTTAAAGAGTCCGGCACTAAAACAGACAGAGTCACCCTCTGACTGATACAGGTGTTCCAGCCCAGACAGAATGAGGAAAATAAACCACTTTTTAAACATGAAAGCATGCACCTTTTGTTTGTGTGGTTTTTTATTATTTTGGGGTTTTTTTTAGTACTGGGTATTTGATTTGTTGTATCTTTTTTTCCCCCTTTAGTTAAATTCATACAAAGTTAAAGAGAAATGCAAAATGCTTATTTGTGAAAAGACGAATGTATGAACTGCACAGCATAAATAAAAAGTTAAAAAAAAAATAAAAATAAAAATAAAATAAACATGAAAGCATGTAGAAACCCAAAATACAAGTCTGAACCTGAAAATTAGCATAACAGGTCCCTTTTTAAAAAGCTGTGTCTCTGAGGTGTCTGCAGGAGACAAAACTCTGGTGGAGTTTCTGGTCTCTGTGGCTCGTTTCAGTTCATGCCCAGGTTTACCATGCTGGTGTTGACCTTTTTACATGCTGTCAAGCTGATGGCCCCTTGGACACTTCTGAGACAACAAAAGCCACAGTTCTTTTATTGATGGGGCAAACAACTTGATCACCCCACAGAGAGAAGCCTGTTAATTGGTAGAAAATACGGCTTATTATACGAGGTGGGCGAGAGGGCCGAGGGGAGCTTGTTGTGTATGCAGGGCCAGCAGTGTCTAATATGTGCTCTCCCCATTTAAATTCAGTGTTTTACATTCTGCTTGGCGAACGCAGTCCCACATCACTGATTAATTACAGCAAACATGGGCCTACACTCTGACTGTGTGTGTCTGTGTATACGTGTGTAAGTGCATTTAGAGAATCTGACAAAATAATGTGCAACTCTGCAACATCTCTAAGCTAATTAGTGGTGGGATTTCGATTAGAAATGCTGACCGCAGCAGGCAAACACTTGTTTATGAGACCTACTTTTTTACTGTAAACGCTGAGCAATACTGCCCGTATCCCTACGCAGCATGCAGAGCTTTGATCCTGATTATACAGCACATCAGCCTGAATGCTCTGATAAAACTCAATCATTTTGTCGGTATAGCTTCGGGGTGAAAGTGGGCTGGAGCCAGTCAGAGTAAAATAAAATATACTTTTCTTTTGTAGCCGTGCCAGCAGCTCTGGGCAGCTCCAGGTAACAGTGGCTGTCAGTCCACCACTTTGTTCCAGACTGAAATATCTCAACAGCTATTGGATGATGTGCCGGTAAATTGCTCCAGACATTTGGTCAGGCAAAAAAAAACAAAAAAACTTTGGTGATCCTCTTTGATGATTTTTCATCTAGTGCCATCAGCAGGTGCACATTTTTACAGAATATCAATAAAAAAGTGTGCACACTTAAAGTGAAGTGAATTTTTGCCATATCATGCAGGTATCTGCACCTGTCTCACTGTACAAAAAACCCACTAATACCAGCTAAACCCTGGCTTTTCTATCTAATGGGAAAGGTTACAATTGGCGTTCATTCCCAGGTAAAATGACTCTCACAGGTATTTATCAGCTTCAGCTCCAATTGGCTTTGGTCACCACTGATGGAAGTACGACACCCAGGTTGAAACGCTAATTTTATCCTTTTTGCCGGCAAGATGCAATGACGGGCCGTCACAAAATACCTTCCAAATTAGTCAGCACTGTGTTTGACAGAGAGATTGAATAAGAAAAAGAAGCAACCACCGTAACATTTCACCTGTCTCCATGCTGCGTTCCACTGTTAATGAACCTGTTTACCAGCCAGTCCGTGACGTCAAACGTGACACACCAGAAAAAAATACAAACACACACACAGACCCACAGAGAGGCGCATTCCTCTGCTGCAGAGCCATGTACACAGCTGTGGTCTGCCGGCAAGGGGAAAGAAGTCTATTGTCTATTTTAGTGGGTTTTTCCCATGTTTAAAAAATGTGTACATTTTAGGGGTGGGAGAAGGAGTAAGGAAGTAAATAAGTGATGTAGTTTTACTTTGCCTTCAAATATTCAGTAAAAACAAAACAAAAATTATCTCTCATTTCTTTAGTTTGTAAACAACAACAGTAACTCAGAGTGAGATTCAGATTCTGTATACAATATTAATAGTTCAACAAATTAAAATCTACCACAAATTATACATTTAAACAGCTCCCAAATACAAAAAGTACCCTGAGATCTATATTTATATAAATCAACAGGTGATTTCCTTCTTTTAGCAAAATCCTAAATGATTGAGTTTTTTTTTTTTTTTCTCCCACCTGGACCTTTATGCTCTGCCATTTCTCCTCTAATCATCACAATCTAACCTGTGACAGGCTGTTATGCTACCAGAGCTATCACACACTCACATTTATGTAGTTTTTTTGTCGAGCCGTGAGCGTCACGTAGATTTACATTATCAAATGTTTAATCACTTGACGCCACCTACTCCTGCGTGCCCATTATAAGACAGGAGAAGGAGAGGCACTGTGCTGCTGCCGGAGGAGCCGCTGAATGAGTTCCCTCTGAGCGGTAAGTTATTACCCCAGCTTCTCCTCTTTCTGGAACCACCATGGAGTTGGTACTAATTTCGCTTTCAGCCTTGCATGTTGTTGCCGTGGGCAACAGTATGACATCAATATGTCAACAAGCCCTAATATTGCGGGTATCACGATATTAATTTGTTTATACGATATCGAAAATTACACCAGAATTATCGTGAAAGATAAGACACGGCACAAAGCAAGTACATTTCCCTAATTTGATGGAAAAGGGGTATAAGCAGCATAGATGTTAGCCGTGGCTATGTAGCAATGTACACAACAACTGTGAATCGCAGGTGCAATTTTTCTTGTAAATAAGTACATTTACTCAAGTGCTGTACTCCAGTAAAGTTCAAGTACCTTAAATTTATTCTTGAGTATTTAAATATTGAGAGTTTTTCTATTTGTGCAGCATTTGTAGCACTGGATTATCGACCCAGAACCTCACAGACCAATTGCCTCAAATCATCTCAGTCAGTTATCATCCGTTTAATCATCACAGGTGGTGCCACTCAGCCAATCAAATTTTTCCTTGTACTCATAATGCTCATCTCAAGGAGAGATCCCATGAGACAACGGTCAGAGAGCTAAGTGAGTCAGAGCAGAGTAATTTCACATGGCGTGTTCTAAAGAGAGAAAAGTGAAAACAGAGCTTTTAATCAAGGACTCTCACATGTTCATTCTTCTCACGGCAGTTCAAAACCAGCATGTCTCTTCATATGTTCAGAGACCACAGTGATTATTAAAAGCAGCAGTGTGAAGGGCCACTAAGAGACAAAGCACAGAGCATCTTTTAAGCAAACATATCCACTCAAATCTGAAATGAGGGCACAGAAAATAACATATTTTACATGGCACTAAATCATGACACAAGTTAGACATTTGTAAAAATATTACAAATTGTCCCACATCAAAGATCCTTTTTACAAAACAGTCTTCAGTCTTCTGAAATAAAAATGAAGAGTTTCAGCTGAGTCTGAATTCAGAGGAGGAATGCATCTCAATTTTTAAATGGAAGTGACACTGTGTCATGAGAATTACAGTATTATACCGTATGTGTTTCCATGCGCTCCTAAAAAGGATTTTCTTAAACTACTAGTGTAACACATACTACAGCTTCCAGGGATTAGGAAAATAGAGAGTGTGTGTGTGTGTGTGTACTTGCGTACCTATACAACAGTGGACTTCAGCGTCATTACACATTCACCAAGAGGGGACCGTTAAGCCCACAGGGGACATTTTTCAGGTCCCCTCTCAGTCATGCTTTAAATCATGTCAAAATCATGTCTAAAGCATGGGTGTTTTTTTTTTTTTTTTTTTTGCCAAGAGGGGACCTGGAAGTGTCTGAGTGTGTGAGTCTATACTCAGCACTGCCCCTGCAGGCTGGAACAGGTTTTTCAATGACTCATTCACACATGTCGTTTTCTCACACACCTCAGGGGTGTGAATGGCTCATAGCCCAGACAGTTTCTCAGACAGTAGAGGGGCTATTGAACACACTACTTAGGGTCAGTTGAAACACAATTTATTGTTTTTGTAAGAAAATGGGAAGGCACAGCTTTAGTGGATGTGTTATGTTTCAAGCTTGACACTGTATTTTAGATAAGTATTTTAAAATCAAAATAAAGGAAGACCATAAAAAACTCCAACTAGGATAAAATAAAAAATAAAATGGTCAGTAGAATGATCTTTTCTTTGCGGTTTTAAATAAGTACTAAAAACTGATTTAACATCAGACACTAGACTTTTGAAGTAGTTCAACCCCAGAATACTTGCCTGACCAGTTTTCAATATACCACGACAAAGTTCAAAATAAAATGAGCAGTTGTAATATAATTTCTTTTCATTTTAATAACTCTAACATCACTTTTATTTGACCTTGAAAACTGTTCAGTAACCAAAAAAGTTTTTACAAGATTTTTTTCTGTGTAATTGTGTGCTTACTCTACATATTGAATTAGTTTGTTTTATGATGCACATTACAAAAAAAGCTTCACATTTATATTGTATGAAATGACAGGAGTCCACTGTTTGTGGTAAATAATGACACAAGTTCCCTCTTGGATAGCATGGAGCGATACTCACACCCCAGCATAAATGAATAAAAGAAACAAGCAACATTAATTGTACTTTAAAAAAAAAAATCAACTAAATTCTCTCTGAGACTTGATTTATTATTTTTTTGTTTATTTATTTTGTTTTGTTTTTTGGTAACAAAATGGACAGGCTCAGCTTATGTGGATTTCTTAACCAGATTCAAGTTAAAGACTTTAAGGGTCCACACTTGTACTGTGTGGAGTGACAGTGTTCCACTGTTAACAATGACACAAGTCCACTCTTAGATAGCATGGAATGATAATCACGCTCCAGTGTGGATACATTTTAAAAAAGCAAAATTAATAATACTTGGGAAAAAATGAAATAGTCTTTTGAGACATGACTTATTATGTTTTTGTAACAAAATACAAAGGCTCTACTGAAGTGGATTTCCTGGCCAGGACTGTTTTTAAATGAAATAATACACATATGGCAGCAGAATAATTATGATAAAAATTTTGATAAGAAAGAACGTAAAAATAAAAACAACCACAAAGAGAGAGAGAGAGAGAGAGAGAGAGAGAGAGCAATACTCATAACACAGGTTCCTACAACACAAATAGAAAAAAGAACAAGAAATGCAGAATTCAGTTTTAAAACCAAAGTTTATTTAAGTACACTTACATCCACATGGACACTCCTAAACTGAGAGTTTCTCACTTGCTTTTGCTGCACTCCAAACAATGGAAATGGATTTTCACATGATACGTAATAAAGACAGCTTATCACATGAAAAATCTCATAAGCTCACTATAAGAGCCCCCCCGTGGTAGTGCAGACTTTCCACTCTCAGTGATGAGTGCTATTAAACATATTGATGTTCTTTCAGTAGTTACATAAAGTAATAAAGTGCAATAGTTCAAATGCTATGACAGTTATGTTTACATGAACTATCAATGCTATGACACAGTTATGCGATGTTTACATGAACTATCAATACTATGACACAGTTATGCGATGTTTACATGAACTATCAATGTTTTGACCCTCACACTGATGCTCCGTTTACATGAACTACCAATGTTATGACCCTTACACTGATGCTCCGTTTACATGAAATACCAATGCTATGACACTTAACACTGATACCCCATAATGCGAGCTCCCAGTATTCAGGCACATTACACTGATGCTGCATAATGCAAGCTCTCAGGATTCTGGCTCATTGGTCGTCACAACTTTCTCTTGATAGCTATTATTTGATTGTACACAAAGTATTTTACTGCTTTCCAGTCTCTTCCATTATGTTGTAAAGTCTGATTTTCATCTAAGCATCTTTGACAATCCAATTTTCCAGGGATCTTCGTTTTTTTCAGGAAGTCCTTAAAATGGTGTTCAATGATTCTTCTCTCAGTTTGTGACCAGGGCTTTTTAGGTTGCCCTATAAATAAACAAAGAATGTAAGTGAATAAATAGATTAATGGAAATGACCAACATCAATTCCTGTCAACAAATGTCAAGATGTACCATGTAGACAATATTGTTTCAAGTCAATGTAGTAACATACCCCTTTCACTTGATCGCAGTGATGTTTCAATGTCCACAACTGCCTTTCGTGAGGTAGCGGCCCTTTCTTCTGAATGTCCATCTTCTGAAATCACATAGATGGAAATAAAACATTTACACTTAATTAAAGAGATTGAACAATTGTGTGTCACACTGCATTTAGTGGACAGATTTTTCTTTACCATTAATTTACTACATGCAATAGAAAATCTTACCTTCTTGACTTGTGGTACCAGTCTGCTCAGATTGGACATCCTCCGCCTCCGAGTCGCTGAAGTCCGCTTCAGCTGCATCAAAATGTTTAAAATGAATACTTACTGAATAATTTTTACATTAAGTATACAGCCTTTGCTTTGTTTAATACAAAATGCAGACATACATGAAATCCTTTACTTACAGTTTAGGTTTGGTATGATGTCATTCAGAGGGTGAAGGGTTTCTTCAGGGAGTCTATAAAACTCCCTATGGACATCAATATCATGGCCCATGAATGTTGCCAGCTGGTCTAGTTCATGGTTTTTCAGATTAAGGATCTGGGAGATTGTGGCTACATGTTTGCTCAGTTTTGTGGGTGTGAGATTTTCTGGGCGTCTCACTCCACAGCTTAATGCATATCGCTTTATGCTGTCACATCCACGAATGTGTTCCTGGGATCCATAGCACGGACGAGCAAAAATGTATGGATTGCTCTGGGAAATCCCAACCTTATCCCTGGTCTCAATCAGAAGTTCCATGGACTCTCTGACATTTGTTGGGAACATCACGGATACTTTACAACCCCTTTTCCCCTGTACTTCTATCATGATGAGATTCTCAATTAATTTTTTCTCAAAAGGTGTCAGGCTCTTCTTAATTAAATCCTGCATACTAGTTTTGTTTCTCTGCAGGTATGTCTTCACTTCCATGCCAGAGACTTCTCCTTCATGATGATGATTGAATAATATCAGCTGCGTCAGAGTGACTTGAGAGAGCTCACTCCATGAGCTGCATGATGGATGGTCAATCAGAGCTTTTTTGTTCACCTCTTCAAGACATTTCAAGTGATTATAGAGCTTCTTAATGTCTTCATTTTGAGACAGCATTTGGGGGTTGTTCCATTTCTTCCAAGTCTTTAATGCATTGGATGACACGGGTGTTGTCCATTCCAGTTCAATTAATTTGTTGAACTGCTCTGCTCTCCCCTCCAAGGTGTAGTCCTCTTGTCGCAAAGCCTCTCCTTGCAAAATATATGTCACCATCACAAGGGAATGGCGCAGTTTAAGAGCTGTTGAGGAAGCTGAGAATCTGTTTATTAACTCATCAAACCTGGTCATCGTTTTTACAGCCTCCAGTACTGTGTTGAACTTTCCTGGGTTGATCAAGTCCTTCAAAGATACAATGTCCTTGTCAATTGTTCTCGCCACCAGAACGAGTCGAGCAAGTTCTCTCATCTTGTTTCTGATGTTGGCCCGGTGTTGTCCAATTTCTCCTTGTTTGAGGAACATTCTCTCTCCCAGCAAAATGATCAGCATGTCAGATGTCACCACCTGAGTCACAGCATCATAAGTCATGTCCTCAAGAATTTTTTTGAGTCCCCTGGAAATTGCAGTGTTTGTGGGCAACATCAGGGAAAAATTTGCTTGAACTCTTCTTTTCACTGACCGATCCTCTTCAACTTGTAATTTGCAACGCTTATGATGTCTCCGCAGGTCTGTTTTAACATACATAGCATAGCAAAACTTGCAAGGCAGATAGTCCATTGATGATGATTGATGGGTTGCTTGCCTTTTTGGAATTATTTGGCCTTTTCCAGAGGACAAGACCAAACAGTTATGATGGTAATTGCCCATGTTTCTCACTTTGCTCAACAGAACATTGCGCATGGTGGATCCTTGCCTGTGTGCAAGTGCCTTAGCCACTTCAACTTTATCCGAATGCTTCTGCTTCAGATGTCTCGCCATTTTTGCATAAGGCCTCTCACAATAAAGGCAGTAATTTCTCTTGTCATAGACTCGTTTCAGTGCAGTGTTTGAGGACATTTTCACTTTGATATTATGTTGGTCACCACCATGGGCATTTGGATCCCTTGCAGTTACGTTTTTTGATGGTGGTTTTCCCATGATCAGGTCCTTTTCTGTGAATTCCTCTGCTTCTGATTGTTGTTGTTCTTCATCTGACACTTGAAGGAAAAACTGTTGCCCAGGGGTCTGGAATAAAGAAAAATAACATGTTTATACACAAATAATAATAATAGAATTAGTTATACTTCTTTTCATGCAGTTTTCATAGGCCTATGTGTTTTTTACGGTTTTACAATTAAACACCAAATAACCATTTCAGGCCCAGATAATTCCCCTTCAGTGGAAGAAGATGAATCTGCTTCAGCTTGATGTTGTTCATCTTCATCTGACATTTTCAGGGATAGAGAAACCTGTTGCTCAGTGGTCTGAAATAAAGAAATGCAACTTATTTAGTAATTTGCAAATAATAATGGAGTTCATTCATACCCACACTGCGTTTTTCCCTTTCTTACAAAGTAATCATATTAATTTTTCACCATCTTTGGTTATGTAATGAAACACCTAATTACCATTCCACAAACAGACAATTCCTCTTCAGTGGAAGAACAGGAATCCATTAGGTCACTGTCAGTCATCTCTGGCTGATCACAGACAGCAGTCTCTGAGATGTCCATCTCAGTTGCTGTTTGGGGACAGCAATTTGCTGCATCAGTTCTGTCCTGTGACAACAATAAAATAAAGATAAAATGAAAAATATATATATATTTTTGAGTCTACAGCTGATAACTTTAAAATTAGGTAAAAAAAAATTCATGCATCACATACTATAAAATGGTTATAAATAGGGCTGTCTTTTTTTAGCTAATCTAGAAAATTATTAACCTCACAAATCTGGGATATATAGCCTTTAAACAGTCCTGCCCATTAATGTACAGCTTTTCCGAGAATGGTCTTAAAAAGATATCAAAGTGATTTATGCCCTGAGTTAAACAGTATCATAAAATCTCTCGTGTAAAAAAAACACTTACATAATTGTACCTTTATATTGTTTATACAGTAAATAAACTTACAACAATTAAGTACTTACTTTATTTATATTCTCATTGCCAGAATTGGTTGTGGCTCCATTGTAATCAGACTGATGTGTGAAACCTGTATATACAAAAAAATAAGGTTAATCTGTAAATATATAAAAATAAGGTTGATCACTGCAACTAATACTTTTTATTCCTAAGTTGAAGAGAGTGTTAGTCTTGGTACTTACATGTGACAGCCTTAAGGCATTCTTTAATGGTGGGACGTTCTTCAGCTGATCTGCTCAGCATTCTGGTAATAATGCCTTTTTGGCTCATCCATCTTTCTTCACACTTAAGAGTGAAGTTGCCCGTTCTGACATTTTGAGATAGCCCAAACGGATCATTGGAGTAGGGTGTCGTGGTTTGATAGGGATGTTGCCCATCAGTCAGGATGTAATGCACCAAGCATCCTGCAACCTAAAATGTGATGGATTAATTTAAAATAATGTCCACTAATGTTCACTAGTCAATTAACCAACCAAACAATACAAAATTAACAACAACAACAACAACAACAACAACAGTGATAATAATATACTTACTTGGATATCTGATTCCTTCTTGTACTTATATTTTGGGCCCCCAACATCCTCATAACTGGACCGAGACAACAATGCAGTCATTTGTGCAAGATCCAGTTTTCTGCTTGCTACAAAGTCTGCGATATACAGTTTGTTGTTGATATCTGTAGAAAAGGAAAAATGTTCCTTGATTATATACCAATTAAAACAACAACATTACAAAATAACATTCTTAAAACTTGTGCACAAAATGTATTTTACATGGCTGGTTTATTCATAGTTTCTTTTACCAAACAAAATATTTTCAGGCTTTAGGTCTCCGTGCAAGATTCCATGAGAGTGGAGTTCCTGAAGTCCCAGCAATAACTCCTCGCAAATCCCCAGTCTTTAATGGTCAGTCAGGCTATGTCTCTCGGGAAAGTCCTTGTTTTCAATTAAGTCGATCAGACTGTACTCACAGAGAGGGGAGACAAAATAGGCAAAGTAAGTATCTTCCAACACAGCAATGGGTTGCAAAAGATGTTTCACATGTAAATTTTTTGAACATAGGAAATAAGCCATTTCCAATTCATTTTTGGAAATATGTTTTGGAACTCGTTTCAATGCCACTAGGCAGTTGTGAAAGAGTCCTGGGAAAATCTCTGCAGCATTGCATCCATTTGCAATTTTCACTTCTGGGTTGAAAATGAGGTCATCGATTTTCAGCACACCAGGCTTGGAGTCAAAATTTTCAAATGAATTCTTCCAGCGAGATTCCTGAAAATGCATAAAACCCTGATGAGATTATGCACATACAAAATAAAACACAATACAGTGTACACAAAACATAACTGGAAAAAATGCTGAGAGCCCAGAGTTTCAGATGAAGAAAGAAACCTCCATATATCTTTACCTTCTTTTCCGTGTGCTCAACACAGGAGGAAGCATTGGTTTTCTAAAACAAAGGCATTTAGAGAAATCAATCAATGAATCATTTTAAGTATGTAAGCCATTAACAGTATTTGAATATAACGTCCTCTTGGCATGTAATATAGGCTATAATAATCATAACTACAGCAAGTGTAAACCTTGACTAACTGAAATTGGTTAGATAGGTCATCTCGCAACTCATATAGAGACAGTGTATACAGACATCTCTACACTGTTTTTATTGCTCATGTTAGGGGCAATACAACTTCCATACCTTGCAATTATTCCTCAAGGATGGAGTATAGCTACAATATGCTTAAAAGAATTTATGCCAGTTTGCAAAACATATTTACAATATTGGTAAGGATGAGAAATGTCCTGACTTATTAGTTAAATAATAAAATCCCTGAGATAAGTATCGTGGAATAAAATAGGTAGATATAAATATAATTACATGTTGCCGTGGACAGTTGGGATCTCCGTAGTTGTACACAATTTCTTCTCCTGCCTTTATTTTTGTGATTGCAAAGGCACACAGATGTGGGCTTTTCTGTTCATCCAGGATCTGTCGGTCACATAAGCGCAGACACAAAAATCAGGATGACTAAAACCTGGTCACTTTAATAGTTAGTCTGTGTAAATCTGAAATAAAGTTATTCTCAGCAGGATAGTATATGGTATGATTAAAACAGAAAACAAACAGGTGACTCTTAACTGTGTTACTTACTATTTTGATTTTGCTGTTTGGCTTTACGTGATCGTCATTTATGAACCATCCAAGTCTTGCTTTTTCCTTGCTGCCATCAACACTGTATAGGGGAAAAAGTATTTTACTGTTAGAAACATTACAAAACATAGTTGGATTATCTATGGATAGATATTCATTCAATTGTTCTTACCAGAAAGCCTGTCCCTGAAAGGAGTAGAAATACAAAAATGCTGCATCTGCATCTGTGTACTCTTTGAACAGGGCCTCCCCTTCCGAGCCAGAGACACGTCTTCCAACATACTCAAGCAAGAATTCTCCTGGCTCAATGTTTTTGGTGGCAAATACTCCAAAACCTGAAAAATAGATTATGAAACTGATTAAACTTACTATATTTATTAATGAATTATATTATGATACAAGTTTAATAAATGCTGTTACCACATACCATGAACAACTGACACTATCCCAGTTATTCTAAAAATTGATGATGATACGCAATATCACTTTCAGTGTTCAGGGTTAACAATTGCTGTATATACATCAATATAATTACACGTCACAGCTCTGTACATGGTTTATAATGGCAGTGAGTATTCATTTGAAATTTCTCCTGGTTATCACAATTTTCTTGCTGAGAGTTACATGAGAAGATCAATACTACTACCATAACAAAATCTACACAGAAATTTTAAATTAGACACTGCAGCCTTAGCTTAACATAAAGATTGGAAGCAGAAGAAAATAGCTATCCCAGCTCTGTCCACAGTTATAAACAAATAGGCCATTAGAGCAATGATGTTTTTGTATTGTTTTGTTTTATAAATATGAGAGTGGCATTGATCTTCACATCTAACCCCCAACAAGAAAGTGAATGTTACTACAATGCCTAACTATGCCTGTAGACTATTTTCGAGCTGCACCTCACATGGCAGAATATAATAATTAGAACACAAAAAAGTCTCTTCCTGCACACACACTTATCACCCCTTTATTGATTTATTTTAAAAAGTGTTGACGTTTCAGTCACAAAGACCTTTCTCAAGACATATCTGGCATTAAGTGGCATGGTGCTAAAAATAAAGACCGTGATTGCATCACAGCTGTTTTAAGGAAGTTGCTGTATATGTGATTATGGATATAGGCCTGTCATGATAACAAATTTTGCTGGGCGATTAATTGCGTGAGAAATTATTGCGATAAGCGATAATATTGTGTAATATTGTGCTTTTAAGACCATTTTTATTATTGTTGTAATTTTGCTGTTATAAAGGCATAATGATGCAAGTACACCCTTTTACCCTCGGCACACCGGCCCGTCCAAATTACTGGGCTCCCCTCTGTCATTTTGTTTAAATCCAAAACACTCCCACACAGGGGCCATGGCATTTGGTTTAGGAACAAGTTCCATGTCTTTCTCTTACGCTCAACTCTCTTTTTCTCCGCCCCCCCTCACGAAAATCGCACTGTGTGTGTGTGTGTGTGTGTGTGTGGCCCATAGCCCCGCCTCCCCCACAGAGACAAAGACATTCGATGACAAGAGCTTTCCCTTCGTTCATTACCCTAATGAACCAACTCACCTGGCTGCCAGACGATGCATGGAAGTGAACACTCTTGTTGTCCAGTCTCTTTGGTGGAGAGAGACGAGGAAAACAAACACGTATGAATATGGCAATTAATCACGGCCGGAAAAGTTATCGTCTCCCTTTTAATTTACCACGCAATTAACCGACTTATTGCATATTGCGACAGGCCTATACGGATAGTCCCCATAATGCAATCTTTCTGTATTTAAGCACTACGCTACTGTATGCCTTATATGTCTTGAGAAAGTTTTTTTGCGACCCAAACATCAACACTTTTTGAATACATCATTGCAGAGATGATAAATGTGTGTGGGAAGTGACTTTTTTTCTTTGGAATGTATCTTTGACAGATTTCCAGCATTGCAAGGGAGACAAAGCAAATGGTTGCCTTCTCTTTTTTCAAATATGATAATTATACTGTACATGTAATACTATGCTGCACATGCTGTGACTATTGACCATTTCCTGCCTTATAATTCATCAGCAACTCTACTTTAATTAAATTTTGTACCTACATGCAATATTGAAGAGAAAATCTTATATTCTAATCAAATAACATACCTTTCTCCTTGTTGATGAACTTTTTCTGGAATGTGTCTTTATCTTTCGCAGAGGCAATGAAGTGCAAGGCTTCCTTTTCAGGACAAACTCGTCTGGGTCTCATTTTTCTGTGAAATATTTAAGAATATATTATACATGATACACTGTCTTGACCTCTGACAAGTGATGAAAAGCATGATAACTTGAGGGACTTTGTGAAAGGCTATGATGTTGTCACAGGGTTTCCACCATATTGTTGTTAGGCAATGGCGGACAAATGTCAGACAGGGGGGAGTTGTGTTTCGTGCGTTACTAGCTGTTACACCTTTAACATCAAGGCTAACACTCTTCACTTTAATCACCTGGTGGGAAGACACACAAACTTAGCTAGAGTCTTGAGAAGTTGTTGCACTTATTCAAAGACAAATAGCAAAACACACTGCACTACTACATTCACAGTTCAAATGCTAACACAGCGCTGTGGATGTACAGAGACCATCATAAACAAGCTGTCTCGCTGTCTCTTTCTCTCAACTGCACACTTGCTAATATCATGCATACAAGCCACACTGAGTAAATCCTTAAAGGAGTTTGCAACTTGTATAAAACATTACACATTACGGTTTAGGCCGGCGGGGGGGTCAACTTAGGTCAAGCGAGCAACTGGGCTTACTGGTGGAGACCCTGTATCAGTATTTTTTACAATATAGTTTAACCAGCATACTGAATTCACAGATTGATACAAAGGGAATTTCTAAAGATATAAAATGAACTTACCTCTCTATTTATGGGTCGAAGACAGAAGAAGTTGAATGGTTTCAGAGCTGTAAAAAAAAAAAAAAGTAGATAAATCTGAGGTTTGGGTTTCCTCCTACAAAAACTTGCAGTGGTTGAAAATTCCAAAAGGTACCAAAGACTGCTGTGATCCTTCTGTGAGGGACATATATACACAGTTCTGACTAGCTATGTGAGCAGTGATTGGCTCTTTGGATCAGACATCGATTGCTGACTATTGCTGGCACAATGATGCAAATGTTCTCTGGCAGTGAAATTGTAAAGCTTCATCTATGGAAATGAGTTTGTGTTGTTGTGTGCTGTTGAGACACAAATGTGCAATTGATTTCAGGTGTTTTAGCCACCAGTGTAGAGTGAGACACTACAGCTAAAACATATGGTAATTACCACTTTATGTGAACAATGCATCAGACCAGGCCAGACATGATGCTCTAAACTATCGTTGTCAAATGGGCAATTCCCTAGACCAAGGCAAATCTGGCCAAACACATGATAATCATTTTCCTCCAACATCCTTAGTACCTGCTTTCACCTGTCTTCTCTAACCAACAATGGTAATGGAAATATGCCCATTTCACAACAGTAACTTAAAGCATCACATCTGGCATGTTCTGATGCACCTTTCACATAAATGAGTGGTGATTACTGCGAGTTTAACCAACAATGATGATGGAAATATGCTAGGCCAGATTTACCTTGTCTTAGGAAACTGCCATTTCACAACAATATCTTAAAGCAGCGTGTCTGGTTTGTTCTGATGCACCTTTCACATAAATGGGTGGTGATTACTGCAAGTTTTACCTACAATGGCAATGGATATGGATTTTTTTTGTCACAGATGATCTTCCACTGTTTGCAAGTAGAAGTGCTGCCTAGAAACAACAGTGTAATGTTGTATGTGAAATTAAGATTCATCAGATTTTCAGAGATATGAGGGATAAGTCAAATAGAGGATGGATTAACCTCTAAAAGCCTATTGTTAAACGACTGCAACATAATTGTCTACATATGTATACACACATAGATACAGTAGGGGCAAATACTGTGTGTGTCAGTGTATATGTGTATGTAAATGTGTGTGGTGTGTGTGCGTGTGTGTTTGTAAGCAACTGTGTTGAATAATTCATGATTATTTTATTGTATGCTTAAATATTTTTAATGTGGACTCCACAAAGACCAGACAATAAGTTAAAACAGATCCAAATAAAATCCAAACAAAAATGCACCATTGCAAATACTTGACACAAAAGGGAACAACCTAATATTTGTTGATTCACTGTTTTTTCCAACTAATTTGACTATTCATGTTCAGAATATGGCACAAGATCTTTATGGACTTGTTTTGAGAATGATCGGCAGGATAACAATATGATTTAATAATTGATTTTGTATACATTTTGGTTGCTTTCTGATTATTTTTTTTAATGGTTGGGTACATAGCTATACACAATATATAGCTGCATACATGTAGAGTTTTTCACACAATAACTTTGTGTTACTGTAATAAGCAATGCAACTTCATTACATTCACACGCAGCTTTTTAGGAAGAGTTACACATCTTTTATGGGTCTACAGTTCATGATGTGGACTGAAAAAATGTCCTCTACATTGAAATAGTCAAGTGACCAACACCCATGTGCTTCACGGATCCTAACTTTTAAGGTTGAATTGTGGAGAGTGCTACCTCTGCAAAGAGAGTGACCTGGAGCAAGTAATGGGTGTGAATCTGTGCTAATGAATCCATCTGCCCATGATTGTCTGCACTGTGGGGGATGGTAGTTGACGATGATCACTGGGCCTTTCAACACTGGGCTTCAGGGTTACTAACTTCTCACAGCCGATATGCTATATCCAATTCAGAGTGATACACGAGTCATGAGAAATGAAAACTAATGTTTTAAGACAGAAAGGCATGCAAAACAATGTCACCTAAGCCAGGCGGGCTTTGGTGACATGTTTGTCCAAATATTAACCTGAAAACCTAGGTCACACTCTTTAATGGAATTAAACTCTAATGGTAGAAATACAATTGCTGGTGTGTGTGTGTGTGTGTGTGTGTGTGTGTGTGTATGTGTGTGTCACCCACACATTTTAAATACAAAGCTTTTGTCATACATCATGGTTCTAATCCAGAAATTTCATTCATGGTTGTTTCTATGAAAACAAAAGAAGGAAAAATATACCAAAATAAGAGAAATAAACAGATAATCTCTCTCTCAGATAAACCTTTTCATCTCCCTCACATCAAAAATATTTGTTTCACATACATGTTAACAAAGGTCATTAATACTACAGCGTGTGTATTGGAGGGGTTGATAATGCCAACTACTGTACACACACACACACCCCAGGGACATTGCCTTTGCACATGGGACACCCGCTCTACCCACTGAGCTACTGGACGCCAATATTACATAGTTTTTCTTCCAGGCTATAACAAGATATTTTGGCTGTTATCACAACATATTTTATACCCAATTTTACAGATTTTACAAGACACTTTTCTTGTTATAATATCATATCATGTTACATCAAGAAATGTTTTCATTATTACACTAATTAATGAATTCATGAAACAACACATTCTAACTCTTCAAATACCGACACATGGTCAGTGGCCATACATGTCAAACTATGATGCTCTAGATACTCCTCCAGCATCAGTTTTTATGCTCAGGGTTGGTGTGTGAATTCGCACTTGGCACATGCATTGTGTCTTTTCAAAATAAACTTCCATTCTCTGAACTTGACTTGACTTGAAATGTACACTTTTTGCTTGTCAAATGGAAACAGACTTAGAACGCAGGCAAAAAACTTTGTTTTTAGGTTTACTTCCCTATGTTAATGAAACAAAATCAGGTGGTTATGTTAAGAAAAAAAAATCTTAATGGTGTGGCTTAAAATACGTACATTTGTTGCGATTGAAAGGTAATGAATATGCATCACAAGTGCAGCATGCTACACATAGTCGCACACTGTGTTGTTATTAAATATACCTTGACTGACTTTTGGTTTCACACTGGAAATGAACAGTGGTCTGCCAGCTGAAAGTCTGTTGTTTTTTTGACCTGCCAACCCTATCTGGACTTTTGATACCATGGTAGAGCATCAAAAAATGCCACTGTCTGGCATCTCATACCGCTGCCAAAGGTTGCCTGGATGCTGTGGTATGTGACGTTTAGGACTGCTGACTAAGTTTCAGTTTCTGAGCACAAACTTCTTGTGTTTATTTGAATTCGACAAGTTGCACGAAAAAAACGTTTCTCTTATATGTTAAGTAGTTATACTGGTATTATAATGTATCTATAATATAATCTATAATAAATACAAAATAATGTCAAAAAACATTGTTATACTGTAAAAAGGATCCTGTTAAAATCAAATTGCGACCTCCAGGATTGAAAAATGAAGCCAATGTGGCAGTGCCAAAAACTACAGTTCCTCTAACTGCCACTTGAGGCTGACTTCAGGAACAGGTGAATCAGCATAGACCACACCTTTTATTTTTATATGTCTGTGGTTAAAATGAAATAAATTTTGCAGTAGCATGATACACCTTGTATCTTCTAATTCTGATGGCAAAAACAGCAACACTTGCTCAGACATATTAATGCAACACCATCACAGCACATCTCTGCACACTGTAGTGTGTTTACATTTGTCTGTAACTCCCACTACATCATGTATTGTTTTCTGATTGGTTGTAGGTCCAGTTGTGTCCAGAGGCATTTTAAACTAGGGCCATTGATAATACCCCTTGGAAATCCAAAATGAACTAAGAGGTGCCAGACTACCTCACCTTTGCGATTTGAGCTGGTGATGACAGGCCGATAATGTGTTGCCATAACTTGATGTCTCTTAAATCAAGTCAACAACCAAGTGGTCATGAGCCAGAACTGATTTAAAACTGCATTTCTCATGTTGAGACATTCAATAAAACTCAGACCAGTCTGCCTGTTAATCGGTCCGTGGCTATTCTTGAGCTGTTTAACACAACCCTTTAACAGTCAATCAGGCTCCTGTTCATTCAGTGACACAACAGGAAAGTTTTGTTGCTGACTTCCGATTATTTAGGCATATAGTCTCACTTTTTAACCGAACCCTGAGGCGAAAGGAAGAATGAGGCAACTTCTATTGACATTCATACTGTGTCCTTGACTTTTGAGACGATTCACTCTGTAGACTTTTCAGTCTCCAGAAAAATTGGCTCCACACTGAAGACCTTATCAGAAAGGACACGGAGACCTACACCTGCCAGTCACTGTGTCTAAGAATATGCTTGTGTGTGTCTCTCAGTTTCCTGCTGGCTGATACATGGAGACAAAGTTGCTTCTGAAATGAATATCTTTGATACTGCATGCTCATCGTAGCAGGATAACTGATGAAAAAGTGCTGCTGAAGGAGCACAGGAAAGGTCTGTGTCAGTTGTGTCTGTGTTTTTGTTTGAGAGCGAGCAAAGATCAACATTTTAATATAAAATATAACCTTTACTGTTTAGTACTGGGCTTATTACATAATGCTTTGGTAACTATTACCAATAATTTCTTCATGGTGATATTTAAGTACGTATGTATAATAGAGTACTCTCATCACTTTTGCTGCCCTCATGCTATTAATTCAGTGCAACTTTCTGATCTCCTTTCATACACATTTCATCTCTGTCACATTACTATTAAGGCATGTTATGAAATACATACTAATTGTGTAATAAATCCCTCCATCTAATAATATATGTTTATCCTCTGCACCCTGACCCTTTGTTTCTAACATATCAATCATCTATTTTCTACGAATACAATTATGTTCTTAATATATTTGTTTCAGATGAAAGTATAAAACTAGAAAATACTTGTGTACGCTTCAAGCTGCAGGTGCAAACACTGTAAACTGGGAAAATATCTTACATCTTATACCCTAAATGTTAATTCTTTGCATGTGAAATATTGTATGGGAGCTGCAGTTTGAGTGTAGACACTAACAGGAGCTCAGGTGTCAGGTGAAATGCAGAGAGCAGATAAAGTCAGTTTAAGTGTAACAAATGTCAATTTAATGCTGCATTAACATGGAATCAGGGAGACAGGAGACGGCAAACATGATATGATTTTAGTGGACAAGAGTAGGACGGTAAAAGTAGGTGAGGCCGGCAGAAAACATCAGCAGTAACAGAACGAGGGCAATCTGGACAATGACTGGACATTACTATGGAAATTACATAAAATAATGAACACACAATTATTTTATCTAATATATTTTATTCAGTTTTTTTGTACATAAAATATAAAAGTAACACACACCTGCATCATAACGAGGTGCTGATCACCTGCTTATTATAGGAAACATGTGTCACACAATCTGGCTGCATATCCATCTCCTTTATGCTGATGACACCTCTGCCTTTGGGTCTTCCTCTAGATCATATGATTGTTTATCTAGAAGAAGGCCCAAAGGCCGAGGTGTCATCAAAATAAAGGAGATGCATATGGAGCCAGAATCACTTCCATTCTTAAAAAATTTAAAAGATTCATATCGTCCAGCTGTTTTGTTTTACCATCCTGCCATTCCATCGGACTGTTTGCCTGTACTTCCATGCCATCCTTAAAGTGTTATCTGTCTGCTGTCTACCGATTCCATGTCAATGCACCATACGCCCTGTATAAACATGTCATCTTGTACTGTATGTAAATGCTAATAGTTGCTCGATTAACAGTTGAGGAGTAATTAATTTTAACCCTAGTCCACGAGTGAGAGATGAGAGCAGCTGAAATGTCAGTCAATGTCAAACCCTGAAAGCAGCAGAACAGTAAGTTGACGTGAAAGCACCAAAATTTAGAAAAATAAAACTGCCACTTCGGGCTGCAACTAACAATTATTCCAATTAATCTGCCTTTTTTCCCTCCATTTTCACTCAAGTCTTCACTTGGTCTATTTATTAGCAGATCATACTGAAAAGTGTCCATTATAATGTCCTTGAACCCACAGCAACGTGATCATGTCTTCTTTGAACTTACTGATAGTCCTAAACCTCAAAATACAAATATCCAATTTACTATAAAGTAGGACAAGAAAACACAATATGTCGGGTCCATGTCATTGGTTCGACATCCCATTAGTCCAACAGTCCGCGGTGCTGAACGGCTCGCGGCGGGCGTATGGTGCGCCGTGACCGGCTTGAGGCGGAGCAGGCTCACGGCTTATGTGTTTGTCACTTTCTTTTTCATTTTAACCCACACCACGATCTTTTCCTGACCCTAACCAAGTGGTTTTTGTGCCTAAACCTAACCAGACCTTAACCACAGGGCATCACGATGATTTCAGAACAGACTTAGGAACAATGAGTTTAATATGGTCGGAACAATGGGATGTCGAACCAATGGGCTGTCGGACCAATAGGCAGTTCCCAATATGTCTGGAGTATTCAATAATTTTCAGGCCAAGGACCCCTTCACTGAAGAGAGATTGAGTAAGGACTCCCTACGACAAATATTGTATAAAACACACATACCCTACTAAATAATAATTACTGGCAGATTCATAGGTTTAGGTTTAGGTTTAGGTTTATTTATTTAGCACACATTAACATCAATGGTGCAAGGAGGGAACAAAGCCCAATGGGCTTGTGATTAATCACAATCAATTCAGATTTATAAGGCTAACAAATAAAAAACTTTGAAAAATAAGGAGACAAAGTACAAAAATAATCAATATTAAATGAGAAAAAAAGAAGAAGAAAAAAATGGAGACAAAGTACAGAATAATCATTATCAAGTGTAAGACAATGGAAACAAAATAATCATTGTAGAATCAAAAATAAGGAGACAAGATAGTACTGTAAAGAACATCAATGAGGGTGCTCAGAGATTGCTCAACTTCATCCATCTCTTCTTTTACCTTTTTGATGGCGCTCTCCTCTAAAATATAATCTAATAAGTATTTTTGAACTCCAAACTTTAGTTCAAACAGCTCAGACGAAATGCACAGGTGTCAGCCATCTCGAAACTCAAAAAGACTATTTAGACATCATGTTTGTTGCCAAGGCGGACAGTATTAAGGAGTCTCTTGCTCGTAAAGTTACAACACAATCCAGTGTGACTCACAAGAATGTCGGTACACTTGAAATAATTTACTCATTGTCTGTAACTGCTTACCCAGGGTCACGGGGGGCTGGAGCCTATCCCAGCTGACATTGGGTGAGAGGCAGGGTACACCCTGGACAGGTCACCAGACTATCACAGGGCTGACACATAGACACAAACAACGATTCGCGCTCACACTCACACCTACAGGCAATTATGAGTCACCAGTTAACCCAACATGCATGTCTTTGGACTGTGGGAGGAAGCCAGAGAACCGAGAGAAAAGCTGTGTCAGCGTGGGAGAAAACCAACACTTTCTCCAGTAACCCATAGAACTCTGGGAACTCTGGAGTTTGAGTCATTGACTTATTGCAGCTCACGTCATTTGAACTGTACAAGATGAAAGCTACTGACAGTTCTGTTTAAGAGCTGGAAGCTGAGATGTGTTAAATGTAAATGTGTGTGTGTTGGTATACCAGTGAAAGAGTGAGAGGAAGGTTTCACACCCATGCTGACACTGGTTTTCTCTGGATTCTCCAGCTTCCTGCAGAACATGCAAAGAACATTCAAACTCCACACCGAAGGGCCCCAGCCAACCAGAGGGTCTGAACCCAGGAACGTCTTGCTGTGAGGCAATAGTGCTAACCGCACGTGTCGCTCCACACTTGGAAAAAATCGTAAAGCTAACTGGGCGATATGTTTCAATAGTACGTAACTGTTAGCTAACTAGTCCACTGTGATGGTGCCACACAATGATTTAGCATTTGCTCGCTAACATGACTGCAAAAGGATTCATGGGTAACAGTTAGCTTATCATTAATGTCATGTACTTTTATGAATAGACCAATTTATCTTTGCTAATAAGATGTTGGATACATAATGTGTATTTTCAGACATATTTTCATTTTTTGGAAATAAAACTTAAGTGGTGGCCCCCTGCAGTAACTCTGACGACACCATAGGGGTCCTGGACTCCCTGTTCAGGACCCCTGCATTAGATGGCAGATGGCATTTGGTGCTTAAAAAATGACTTTAATTAATCAACAAATCGACTCAGTGACTAATTGTCGCAGCTCATGTCATTTGTAAAAGATGAGAGTGATTGAAACTTCAGTTGAGGAGCTGGAAGTTGAGATGTGTCGACTGTAAATGTGAGTTTGTTGGTATATCAGTGATAGAGGGAGAGGAAGGTTTCAAAACATGAAAAACTCATTTACAAAAATGTGTTAAACAAACCCTGCTCTACGTGAACAGACTCACAGCTGATCAGTGGAAAGCTTTCCTCTTGCCTCCAGGCACTGCACCTCTTCATCTCAGAGAGGGGGGATTAATCGCATTGATCACATTGTACGAATTCATTTCAACATCACCATGGCTACCAAGTAGGGATAGACACAGAATGAAGAAAGTGAGTGTGCAATTGTGTCCCTGAGTGTGTGTGTCTGAGGCTTTAGACTCATGGGGTGATGGAGAAGAGCTCTATTTTCTAATTGAATAGTGATTCAATCCTCAGACTCGAGCGAGCTGAAGTGTAAAGCAATTAGCCGATTGATGGTGACCGGTCCGGGAGGTGCGGAGAAGAGGGAAGGGTGTGTGTGTCTGTGTTCTTTTATCCCCCAGCAGCCACATCAATCACCATCAATCATCTAATTGCTCTCTCAATGCACACACACACACACACACACACACACACACACACACACACAGTAAGTGCAGAGGGACCCCTGGTGTGTGTGAGTGTGAAATTCCCTTGGCAGCAAATAATTCAGAGTATAGGCATGTAGTCGCAGTGTGAAATCCCGGCAGTGTGTGGTGGATTACTGCTACTCAATTCTCACTGCCCCTTTGAGAGACAAGCAGAGAGCCTGTCAGTCAGCCTGCCGTGTTCGGCTCCACGTAAATTGTGAAACACACCCTCTGTCTTGCTGTAACACACACACATACACACTTAGTAGCACAAAGCCTGTAGAAGAGACACATGTGAGCATAATAGAAATCAAATCAAAGGGACGACGAACAGAAACACAAGCAGAGATTGGCGTGGAGAAGCTGATTACCACAGAATTTAGTTACATTACGATAATCATCTGCAGATAGAATTTCATTAGATGTAGACAGGCTGTGTATGGTGTCACACAGAGACATATATTAAGTTTATAAGACAAAAAAATAAACAGTATAACCACTGACCTTCATCGTGCAACCAATTATTGATTATTTTCCTAATCAAGGATTCTATTGATTATTCTGAAGAAAATATTCAGTTACTAAGTACATTGCTGAGGTGCTGACGGAAGCATTCATTCATTTTCCATACATGCTTATCCTGTTGTGGGTCACGGGGGTGCTGGAGCCTATCCCAGCTGACACTGGGTGAGAGAGAGGCAGGGTACACCCTGGACAGGTCACCAGACTATCACAGGGCTGACACATAGAGACAGACAACCATTCACACTCACATTCAACCTGCATGTCTTTGGGCCATGGGAGGAAGCCGGAGTACCCAGAGAAAACCCATGCTGACACAGGAAGAAGATGCAAACTAGATTGGCTCCCCCACCCCAAGTTTGAACCAGAAACCCCCTTTGCTGTGAAGCGACAACGCTAACCACTGCACCACTGTGGCGCCAGCAGAAATCATGTGATGACAAAACCATGTGAATCTGTGGCAAACCTGAACTCTGGGAGAAGATGTGCTGGTTGAAAGTATCCTTAGTATCCAACAGTTCTTATAACTTTACTTCCATGTATGATTGTTTGTTTGTGAACTATTCTTACTGTTTGTTTTAATTACTGTTTTTGTTTTTTTGTCCCTGCCAAGGGACAACGGATGTAAATTAGCAGTTCTGCTAACTCTGGCATATTTACAGATGTATTTATACTGATGGTATCAATATGAATTGCCCCTTCCAAATAAACGCTTAAATAAAAAATAAATATCTTATGAATTAGTGCCCCTATGGTTTAGGTCAGGTTAAGGAAAAGGATCATGGTTGGGCATTGTCACTTTTTAACGTAATGTAATGACGCTACATGACGTTAAGTTACATGCATACGTAACTTAAAATAACTGACTTTTGGTTTCACATGGGACACAAACTCCAGTCTCTTGAGCCAAAGCTGCGTGTTTGTTTTTGGAGATGTCAGTTTTCCCAAAATCCAAGATTTAACAAAGCAATTAGTTTGATTGAATTTGAATGTAGCGGCTCCGCTGCCTCACTTAGGCAACGAACTAACGTTAGCATGTGAGCCTGTACAGTAACGCCTTGTTTCCACTTTCGTTTGTGCACAGAGACAAGGCAACCGGAAGTCCATTCATTCCAATGGAAATCTCTGTGATATCCGATGTGCCTGCAAAACTCTTCCCCTCCATAATATTTTGGTCAGGAATTTGCCTCGAGTATGTTTAAAAAATGAAAACTTTTGCAGTGGATTTTGGAGAGACCGCATGACAGCGTGCTAGCTGAGCTAATAGGCTATTTCCTTCCATTGAATTGTCTGTATTGATTGTCAAGTGAGTTTGTTTGATTAAACAGAACTCGTTCATCTAGTTTTAACACAATGTGAATCTTACTAATGTTATTCTGCTAAAATATGGTTATGCATCATATACAGTCAGATTATCTTCATGACTCGTTCAGCCAATATTTCACAAAACATGCCACATACCTGGCAGGTCCTGTTTTTGTCTCGGTTATGTTCCAAGTGCATATTATAAACTACTGGATGGTGACAAACAAACAGCTACAGGTAGGGTCTATGAGGTTTCTATCCATCAGTAAAGAAATGCACTTCCTTGGGTTGGACACTGGAGGCATCATATGTATATTTACGAATCTACTGACACCAGTCACCTACGTAAGTGGAAACAAGGTGTAAGACAGCATCTTTGTACAAAGTCAACAAACAGCTTTGTTAGTTACCTTTACATCTATGAAGTAAAACCAAAAATACTTTCACACATTGCTTCTTAGATAGTCTGGTGTCTTGATTATCCACTCAGGACAGCTTTGCTCATCAGTGTGCTCCATTTTTGTGACAAACAACAACTTTACAAATTTAAGCTCAGTTTATTGATTGATTGAGTGACTGGTCAAAAGTGCTATGGTCAAGGGGTCAAGCTGAAATTTTAGAGCACCCTCTGCTGATCACAAGGCAAACTACTACAAACAGTGTGCTTGCTTGTAGACAGTCTAATAAACAGTCTGTTGCGCTGAAAGACTACCTCGCAATACAGTCTAATTTCAAATAAGAAGTGACAGGCCTATTTTTTTTTTTTTTTTTGACTCATGTACCATCTCGACCACCTCCCTATGTGGACGTTGTCACTCTTCATACTACGTGACCTGACTTCCTCCTTTGCTCCCCTAAAATGGTTGTATTCAGCCTGCACTGCATAGGTCACGTGATCACAGCCTCCTGGCTCACAATTACGTGGATTATACAAATTATAATGCATTACTTTTTGTAGGTATACTTTGAAAAGTAAATGAGAACATCCTGGCTGGTTATTTCACTGAACATGAACGCTTGCAGAATTTTTAAAAGGAGCCTCCTGGTTTGGTTTCGATTTTGCCACTCTTAAAAAAATAAATACTACATAGGAATGAATGAGACAAACTGTGTCAGACAGTCCCCAAAATGTCTTCAAGTTCAAACAATAATTTTCATCTTTGCACAGTGACTGGTATCTATAGAGTCATGTCTCTTAAATTTCATAATCTGCACGTGCCCAAAGGTCTTCACACAAACCGCATGGACTCTACACATAAACATGGCAACAAACGACATGGATATGTCACTGCTGTTGTGGTGTCAAACCCCTTTACCATCCCTAAACAGCAAGACACTGGTGGCAAGCACAGTGAGCTTGGACGCTTTGAAATGTACTGCTGAAATTTGATCTTTTTATTGTCCATGTCTTCTTTTTCCTCTTTGCTATTAGCTTTTTCCTTCATTTTTAGGGCCAATTCACAGAACGAGCTCTTGCTACAACAGTAATTATTATGGTTTGTGCTTTTGTATAATAGTTATATGACAAGGCAGAGAATATGAAAAAGGTTATAATTACTCATCTTTCTTGAGAAATTCATTTCAGCTCCACTCAAAGCATCCTGAAAGAAACTTGCAGGGAAATACAACCTCGACTGACTCCACGTAAAAGGATCCCAGGATGTGTGAGTCATTTTTGGCATTTCCACTCATGATGAACACTCACTTATCAACTGCCGACACCATTATATTTGTCTGCACAGTTCCGCTCTGTGGTATGCTGTCACTGTGAAGTCAACAGAATGCTTTAGATTCAGGTGTCAACACACTTAACAGAGCTGCACCCAGCAGACACAGATCTTTGAGACATGGAGTATACGTGTTGCAAAACTCAAGAGATGCCAACACAAGTGCATTAAACAGCGGAGGCAACCAGTTCAGAAATAGATAACAAGCAAAAACATAATCCAGAACAAAATCTTCAACGTTGATTCGAGAGAACAAGGGAGCAAAGATGTTCTTTCTGTCTCAAAGTGATGTAAGGAAGGCCTGGAAAGCTCATCAGCATCTAAGTATTGATTACACAATATGTTGAATGGCACTGAACCATTATTACATTGCTCCCATCAGAGAGAAAGATTGAGATTTCTGTCTGTTGGGTGGACATTTCCCTTAAAGGGATACTTTAAGGGCTCAGTGGTCAAGCGGTAGAGTGTCCGCCCTGAGAGGTGATGTGGTTAGATCACCACATCACCTCATCTCCCAAGTGCGGCACTGCTGCTGCTCACTGCTGCTACTCACCGCTCCCTTGGGATGGGTCAAATGTGGAGAACAAATTTCACACACTCAAGTGTGTGTCAATCAGTGACTTTAACTTAACTTTAACTTTGCCAATTTTCAACCACCTTTGTATCATAATGTTGCACCCACAAAATAAACTTTCAAAAAATACCTTCATCTTTTTTTTTGCAACTTTTATAAACAAAAATCCCTCAGTTCAGTACAAGCATATTTTTCTTTATCCTTTATACTGCATGTCTCCACAACGCTCCCTCTTAAGGTGACAGCGCTCTCTTCTAAAGGGTAAGTACAACAATTTTCTTACTTCACAGGAGGTAAGCATTCAGGTAAGTAATGTTTTTAACTATTGTAATAATAAAAATATAAATTATATGTTTTGACTGGACACACTGATATAAAATCGTCAAGAAAAAAATAAATAACTGAAATAATATATTTCAGGGTGCTAGAATAACAAAGAACTCCTATCAATCTGTAAAACTAAGCAGTCCTGATCAAATGTAAACCAAGATTCTCTAGCTGTACTGCCTATTACTTGCATCAGATTTCTTGAGAAACATATTTTAGTGCACTGCTTGGCTGTAATATGAGAATTTGTGAACTGGAACCTGTCAGTTTACTGATTTCTGTATTGTAAAAATGGAAGTTGCTGAAACTGAAGAATCTGTTACTGCGCTGCCTATTTCTCAATTCCAGCTTTTGTGCCTCTGTGCAGTGCATTCTGGTAGTTGTAGGTCTTCTACCTCTTGAATCAAAGCGAATGCCACGGGCCTTTTCCTTTGTTTTCTCTCATCATGAAGCACCAATTTCAAAAGTATCTGAGTCTTTCTACTGCAAAGACAGCCCTCTTTTATGGAAAGATCATTCTTCCAGCAGTGAAATACTTCTTTAACTTGCTGAACTTTACTACATATTTTGGGTACAAGCACTAATTCTCGTCTGTACTCCTGGAAAAGCTGTTTATGCAATATCCTGACCAGCACCCACAAATACTAAATGCCTGCTTCACAGAAACAGATTCATTATAAGATCTTGCTTTCGGCCTATCAACCCTAAACACACCCTGTATGTCACATATACAGTAGCTCCCCTATAGATGCTCATTAAATTCACTTGTCACTGCAGATGTTTGAAAGCTTCTACAAAGAGTATTATCCTGCTTGAATAAAGTGCATGGATGAATGGCTGAATCCTCAAACTCCGGCTGGGATCTTATAATGAAATCTCCTGGGTAGAATCCCTGCAGTATTGTCTGTTTTTTTTTCTTTCTTTGTAATTTACTTCGAAATAAAAGTTTGGTTTGGGTAAAAGGCAGTCACCTTCTGGAAAAAAAGTGTTTCACCACCCAAAATACAACAGTGAGGAGGGGAAGGAGCGACAGAGGCAAAGACAACAACAAAAACAGGCGGGGATGAAAAGGATGGTTCTTGCTTGTCTCAAACAATACAAGGCAGCGCTCTGAGTGCCCTGCATAAGAATCCATCAATTATGAATGTATGCTGAGGGTGAAGCATATCCACACAATGAAACTAAAGAGGGAACGGTTGGATCGGAGGCCGAGGGCAGCAGGCAGTCATTAGGATTTCTCACTCATATTGGTAATTCTCAGCTTATTTTGCTTGAAGCCACAGAAAGACACAGAGGCTGAAAGGCTGACTTTCAGCTCGGTGGGAACGCTGAAGCCGCTCTGGGAAAAGAGAGAAGGAAGAAAAGAGAGACAGAGGCAACGTGGGGGGAGCGAAAGAGACGGGGACAGGAAAGTTGAAAGCTAAAGAACGACGGGGGTGAGAGATGAAGTGGATGTGTGTGCAGTGGAAACGAAGTGTGAGAAAAAAAAGGGGGAAGGCAGCAGAAAAACAGCTTTAATATTACCATCCATGTATTAGCCAGTTGTCCTCATTAATTTAGGTCAAGCTCTTTAATGATTGTGTGAAAGTGCTTTACTCAAATCCCATGTGTCCCTGACTGCAAAATGAGGTGGAAACGAGTTTTGTACGCATGTAATTACAGTATATGAGTGCAGGCGCTTCCTGATCCATCAGTTAACTGAGTAGCCATAGCTGCGTGTGCATGCAGTTACCCAAGAGTCATCTGGGGTTGGACTGACACAGTGGGACATCAGGGGGTTTGCGTAAGGGCTTATCTTAAAGGAAGACTGCAGTTTCACACAACCCAGTTCCTCTTTTCAGGAACTGTCCTCCCCCAATAACAACACCATATGTCATTTCTACAAGCAGTTTATTATAACACATAATTGCATTTAGTGTAGGCAGCGACCTCTAATGGACATAGTTATTATGACTGGGGCAAATGAGAAAGTCTGGTGACGTAGCTTAAAGAACGACAAAGTCCACGTAAGAAGGCAGTCAAGGTGGGGGAAACAAAAACGAGATTTTGACCAAGAAAGCCTGTGTGTATCCTGTATGACACGAAAAAAGGTGATGTTTCATGTCAAGATGTTTCTGTTATGTATTTATGTAGCATCATGTTAGGCCATCATCATCACGTAATGTCACATTGTCACGTTGGGTACATAATGTGATTGCATTCATACATGATTCTTTTCCGAAACGAGTAAGTGCGCTAATTTAAAAATGCTCTTGTGGGTCATTTTTGATGGTGGGAACAAATGACGTATGTGGTTGTATGGGGTGGAAGGCTTGTTGTATTTTCCTAGATTTGGCTACAGTTCTTATTGATTACATTAACATTGTTCTCACCAAGTTAAGTTAGCTATTGTCCAATCATGGAGTAACAAATTGAGCATAGCGTTAGTTAAGGCAGGAAACAATGTCAAGCTCAGCTCACATCCCAGCTACATCAGCTGATCTCAAACAGCCAGTCAGCTGATGAAGCAGCTGATAGATCACATGTTTCCTTTCTATGCAACCAATTGGTAAATCTCATTCAGGGCGCCCTATTTAAACTGCTCTGTCCTGCCTACTGTTGCTGCTTCCTCTGCAGGCTGCTTTGCAAACTTCCTCCACCCCAGCTCCTCCTTTTCATGCTGTGTCTGACTTATCAATGTCATTTCTGTTTGTCATTGATGCTGCTCTGTTCTGTTCCCGGGGAGTCTTTGCTGCTGCTCTCCCTGCCTTAGGCTTTACATGTAGGCACATGGAAGGGCAGAGAGGTTTGCTATCTCTTCCTCAGGCTTTCCTTGTTTGCACATGGAAGGGCAGGGTGGTTTGCTCTTTCCACCGTAGGCTCTCCACCGTAGGCTCTCCACGTAGGCGCATGGAAGGGCAGATAGGTGTGCTCTCTCCGCCTTATGCTTTCCACATAAGGGTGTGGAAGAGGCTTTCTGCATAGGCCCGAAGAAAGGCAGAGAGGCCCCAGAACAGAGCCATGGGCAGTGCCCTTGTTACATTAAATCTGGGGGCACCTCTGGCCCCCTTACAATGTTAATATATTCATACATTTTTCAGCTCACATATACACCCAGAGAGGGGAAATTGTAATTATTCATGGGCAGTCATAACTAAACAGTTAACATTGAATGGATATTCTTGTTTTTATTATTATATATAAAATGATGTTATATAAAATGTTAAAATATTAGAATGTTGTTAACTTAGAAGCACTCCCTTTCTTCAACATTTTAAAAAGTCTTTTAAAAACTGCCTTAAAGGAAACATGTTGCTGCTGTCTATAGTACTTGACCTAGGTGGATTGCATATGGACATCATTTGTTTGCCCTGTGTACGCCTTTCTCTCACTTTTTCCCCTTGTATTGCTTAATGTACTGTAGGTGTGTTAATATGTGACATAGTTGACATAGCTTATTTTTTTTATTGTTGTAACAGATTGTGTTGCTGTCTTGACCAGGACTCCCTTGTATCTCAGTGGGACCATTCTGGCTAAATAAAGAATAAATAAATAAATAAATAAAACATGTCTGTTGTTAGTCCTGTGCAGAAAAAAACCAATTAGGGTGGTGGTATGTAGCAGCTGTGGTTAATATATTTCCCTAAAACCACATGTGGCCCAGCCTGGCCCCCATTTAAAGTGGTGTAGAACCGCCACTGGTTAGCTGCTCTGCCCTGCTCTATGTTGTACTTGAGGCAACAATGTCTCAATGTACTGAATAAGAACAGAGGTGTGGATGTGAAACAAAAGCTTTCTTTGATCATGAAGCATAATGCCACTGTGCAATTTTGAGTTTTAGCAGTGAAGTGCACGACCTACTCTCCAGACTGTGTCTTTGCTAACAGTGACAAACAAGTGACAGCTGTCCCATATGATCACGTCCAACAAGGGTATAATGCTTCAAACATCAGTGTTATATGTTGTATGAAATTTAAAAAATGATGACAAATTTCGATAGTAATTTATCACCATTATCACAGTGAGCTGCATAGGTTAGGAGCTAAAAAAGGAAGCGTGTGAAAAGTTGCTTTTTAAGACAGTATATTGATACAAGACATCAGTTCAGTCCAGACAAATATAGCATTGTATTTTCAGGCTCCAAAAACCCCTGCCACGCCGACCCTAATGTGAAAACTGCAAATGTTTATAGTCCGTCCTTGCCTGTTTAGCATGGGATAAACAGACATGTTTTACTGTTTGCTTGACGCCACCCTTAGGGTTATTTATGAGCCCACTACATACAGCCTTTACTTCACAGCCAAACACCCTGGCTGCTTTATGGTTTGTTGCTTCTAGCCCAATACCCATTGTAAACAGCAGACACAGCAGGGAAATTCTATCTTGTTCAAATGTGGTGGCGAGGAAGGAGAAGAGGATTTGGAGAGAAGAAAGGAGGGGAGTATAAGAAGGCTGCAGGCAAGTGTTGGTACATGAGGTGGAGATGATTTTATAAGTGAAAATCGTCCATTTTATCTTTAAAAAGAAGGCGGTCGCTTAAACTTGGCAATTCATCTTCATTTGCTGCTTTGTGAAGTCTTTCTTCCTGCACCTAAAGTATATTTACTGACGTGATCTCAAAAGCTCTGTTTCATTTAACCTCAGTGTTTTTTGCTTTGTTTTCAGAGAGTAACAGATAAATCAGAGCAAAGAGAGAAAAGATAAACGTTGGTTATAACATTTTATTTTGAACATCCATGATGATCGTCAACTATTGTGTCACTAAATGTTCTCTCTTGCCCCTCTGCTGCTTGCCTTTAGACCTTTTAACCTGCTCTGCTGGTCATTACTGTTTTCTTGTACTTCTTCTTACGTCCTTGGTGGTGCATCTTCAGTGTACACGACACCCTACAACTGCAATAAAATGCATCTTAATCTCAAACCTGCACTGACCTGGAGTTTGTGTGTAGCAGCTCCTCCATCAGAGTGAGTGAATGAGGCGTTATCACACGGAGTTCACACAGTGTGAGAACGAATTGCTCCTGAGAAGTGCAGGTACACAGATAGCGCTGAAATATGTGACAGATATGGTTGATAAATCACAAGGCTATCTCAGGTTTCAGCATTCATACACTTAAGAAAACGCATCACTGACTGCTGCAGCTTTATGGGCACCTTTCACGAGACAAAATGCTCTCTGCAGGCATGCTGGAGGTCATCATGTCGTGGCAACATCATGCTGATGGAGGTTCTCAGTGGAAATAACAGACATGTATGTTTACAATTTTTGCTGACATGTGCCAGTGCTGTGGATCATGTACAAATGGTATGCCACTCATGCTTCGCCGGCAGATACAGATGGTATGCAGCTCTTCAGTCTTGTTCCACTGGTATGCTTTCTTTCCGTCAGGTAGTGTGTAAAACATTCTTAATGGAAGGTAACCACTCCTTTTAGACAGCTGTCACTGATGAAGACCACACTTCTCTGGTAGCTGAGGTAGCAAGAATTACAGTTGGCCCTGAGAGCTGAATGCACTGCAAATAAGAAAACACATGCAACTGAGGACACTTCTTCATCAACCTGAGGACGTATACAGAGTCCAGGGAAAACTAGAAAGTGATGTACATGGCTGGGTCACGCTTGTTGCTGTTATGGTTTGTGGCTTATTAAGTCGTCCTTCCCCACATATCTGGGTGTGAAGCTTGACAGAACACTGTCATTTAAACAACACCTGGTTAGCGTCAAGGCAAAGACAACCGCCCATGCTGCAGTGATTTGTCGTGTAGCTGATACCACATGGGGAGCCACTTAGCCCCCATGTCAGGAAGCTGAACACTGCACTCAACACCGCCCTACGAACTATCTGCGGATGCCTACGAGCTACCCCAACAAACCAACTGCCTGTCCTTGCTGGTATCACTCCAGCAGAGGTCAGACAAGAAGCAGCCATGCTGGCCCTGGCTCAAAAGGCACAGATGAGTGAATCCCACCTCCTCCACAAGATGGCTACGGAGACACCACAGTGCTCACGTCTCGAGTCCACCCAGGAACGGCTCCGTACAACACCATTTGGTAACTCCAAGGCTGCCTGGGGCAAGGCAAGATGGAGAGACCAGTGGAAGTCAGCAGAGCCATCAAGGCTCCACAACTACATTGAAGACCCCACAGATGGTCCCGGCCAGCACCTGCTCCAAAAGCAATGGACAACCCTCAATTGCCTGATGACAGAGGGCAAACTGTGGAACACCTAATAACCAGCTGCCCCAAACACCAGCGACTGAATGACGATTGTGGTCTAATTGACCTAGATGATGAAAAACTGGACTGGCTTGCCTCATCAGAGCTGAGAGTCTAAGAACATACGCCAGAAGAAGAAGCTTATTAAGTTTTCCAAGTTGGCTATCTGTCATTGTGAAAAATGATTCACATATAATAACAAGCAAATAGGCTCACGCTAGGTTAGGAACAGATTTCTGCATCAATATCTGATAGTCAGCTTCAGTGTGTTCATCCCAATACCTGATCTCGCATCCACGTTTCCCTCACTTGCGTCTCTTAATGCATCTTAGCTCCACCCTCATAAGACACGAAGAGACGCGAGGATGAGATGCATGGAGAGAAGAAACAAGGAAATACGCCTTAAGGGAAAAGCGACATCCTTTCCTCTGAAGCGTCACATGAAGCGATAAAGATAGTTAGCAGTAGCAGAGCAGCAGTGTAGCAGAACACCTGCACAAGAACAACCAGCTGCATTCTACACTTTATTGTGTCCTGTTCAGAAATCACAGAATGCCTTTACATTATTTTTAATTATTTGCAAAAGACTTCCGCAAAGGCTGCACTGCACTGTGTATCCTTGCTTCCCTCCATTCTGAAAGCCTACTCTCTCCTCGACTCCTCTGAGTGCATTTAACGAATTGAGACATCCTTTAAGATGGTCATTATTAATCGATTTCCGGGTCAGGTGATTGAGGAAAGAGGATAGAGGAGTCGAGGAGGGACACTGAAATTAACCCAATAACTTCATAATCCACCAGGGCAACAACAAGTGCTGCTTGTAGCAGCCCTGTGCATCACTTTTTGGTGTCCCCTAGAATAGTAGTAGCTACATATCCCTGTAGAGCTAGTATAGTGAGCATAACCTGCTGGACAATATGAGTAACATACCATTTATAATTCCTGTATGGCAGTAGAAAAGCAGCAGTTTATAAATACTGCTAATAATACAGTAGATATATGCCACTAAAACAAGAGTGGTACAGCCACTGTCCAATCTTGCCGTCAAGTTCCAGATGCAGAATAGATACAATAAAGTTCATTCATGAACCATCTTCCCTAGATAACATAAAAATCCAGGGTCCATCATCTCCATGGTCATATTCACAAAGAGTTGAAGCTGCCCGTTCCACTGATAATATATCCATAAAGTCTTTTAACCAATTATCTATATTAAAACAATTTGATCTGTGTGATTTCCAATTAATCATCTTGATAGGTTTAACTGACATAAAAGCCAGCACAACAATGCGGTGTTTAAGCTTCGACTGTATATTTTCTATCCTTGTGCCTAAGAGGCAGACTGATAGACACTATGTCATTTTCACATCCAGGATAGAGACCAAACGTAATATCACCTTGTCCCAAAAACACATCACTGGGGGCAATGCCACAGAATGCATGAGTGATTCTGCCTCACCACAGCCATGCCAACATAAATGTGAAATGGAGTGATACTTTTTTTTGTAATCTGCATGGTGTAATATACGCCCTTTGCACCACTTTTATTTGTAAAAATTTTGTATCGAGCACATTTGGATACCATTGTTGTGTTTACTGGGACAGACTCCCACTGGGCTGAGGTCAGGGATACACCCAAGTCCCTCTCCCACTGATGACTAAAGGAAGCCAGGCTGTCTGAAGAGTCGAGACACAATAAGGCATACAATGCTGAAACTGCTCTCCTTCCTGAGGCAACCCGACTCAATTTATTATCAAGTTCTCGATTGAGCCCCATGGACATATCCTTTGAGATGAGTGACCTTAAGATTGATCTTAACTGTAGGCATGACAAAAAAATTTAATTATAAAAATCTGCCCCAATTCATTTATACCACAGCATTGCCATGTGTTGTTTGGCAGTGGTCTGCCTCCGGCAATTAGAAGGGATTCTCTAATTGCCAAAACTTTTATTTATTGTCTTTTCGCTACTCCTAATTTTTTACACCAACACCAAATATCTGTATCAGTTTTGTATGTTGGCAGACTTCAGACTGTATTTAAATTTGGAAACAGCTAGTTCATTGGTGGATCTCCATTACAGAACCATGTATGGACCTTAGAAGAATACTCCGACGATTTGGGAGTTATGCCCTTACTCTGTCATTTTCATAGTGAGACAACATGATCGACATCTTTTTTGTGTCTGTACGTCCAGTGGGTGGGTCTCAGCGGTTAGCATTGTGGCTTAGCTTAGTGAACACAACTGAAGTCTATAGGGGGTCAGTAGCCTACTCGGTTAAAGTGAACAAATAAACGTTACAGATACCCTGAAGCTGGCATTTCTGCACGTGCATTTAAAATAAACATGTTTAAGCATTAATTCAAAAAACGAGGGTCCTTTTTAGTCATTTTAGAAGAAGTTTGATACATGGAACTATAGTGTGTTTACGTCCTGCGCTGTGATCCGCGGAGGGATACACCGGTGAGCAGGCACAGGCACAGACGTAGCCTGTAAACAAAACTCAGTTGTTTATTTAGCCTAACGATATCTCCGGACTATAGTAGCTGCAATGGACGACAAGGCAAGGGGCCGAGGGGAGGATTGGTGGTATAGCTGTGGGGCTTGCCAACCTATGCCTACGGAGGTGGAATCATTTTGCTGCACAGAATGGGATTCGGTGCTACCATCATTGGGGAGATATATCACCAGGAGGAAAACCGCCGCAGAGAGTGCATCACAAGGAGTGAAAACTTTGCAGCAATCACTAATCCTGGCGTGATTGAAACATTCAAGTTCCTAAGATGAACTGGAAAAACGCCCCAGGCCTGCAGGAGCTGATGGGCAGCTTTCAGTCGAGTGATTAATATCGTCCGTGTCGTCTCTTTGTTTGCTTTTACCAAGTGACCTAGCGTACCTGTCCCAGAGCCAGCTGCAGCTGTTGCTCACCGGTGTATCCCTCCGCGCAGGACGTAAACACACTGTAGTTCCGTGTATCAAACTTCTTCTAAAATGACTAAAAGGACCCTCGTTTTTCAAATTAATGCTTAAACATGTTTATTTTAAATGCACGTGCAGAAATGCCAGCTTCAGGGTTTCTGTAATGTTTATTTGTTCACTTTTACCGAGTAGGCTACTGACCCCCTATAGACTTCAATTGTATTCGCTAGGCTAAGACGCAATGCTAACCGCTGAGACCCACCCACTGGACGTACAGACACAAAAAAGATATCGATCATGTTGTCTCAATATGGAAATGATAGAGAAAGGGCATAACTCCCAAATCGTCGGAGTATTCCTTTAAAAGATAAACAAGTGCAACACTAGACAGCTAGTGTAAGTAAGCTTACTGTTGGGTTGGGTTTTGTGGTACGCTGATCTACTAATAACTGATGGCTTATGTGTTATTTGTACTCCATCTATACACAAAAGCGTGACCTGGTGGTACATGATGTCTCTCCATGGGTCAGGTTATGCCAGCCAGCATGTTCGGGCCTTTGAATGTAATCTTTTTTAACATGTTAACTACAATGTCAGGAATAAATGACATTAACTACATTCAGTCTGATTATCCTTCCTAGCCACAGACTACTTTGAGTCCCTCTCAGTCCGGTTTTAGTTTAGAATGTCTAGAAGTTTAAAATTAGACAGAGGTAATCACACATTATTTACAATCACAGCTGGTGTGAGCTCAGTGAACACCAGAGAACTGGAGTTTCAGATTCAGTGACTCACGGTAAGGAATGTAAATAGGAATTGCACAGTTCCTCAGTTTCACAGGGTCACAGTGAGACTAAAAGGTGGAGTAATGGCATCCTGGGCAGAGAATAAAGTCATGCTTCCTCCTTGTGTGTTCAAATCCGAGCTTCTCTGTTTGTTGTGGTAGATGGTCTGGCCGTGCGTACATGTCAGTGCATGAGTCCCTGTGTCTGTCTCCCACTGGCTAGATAAAAGTTGATGCTCTGCACTGAGCTCATATGGCGGTTACTGCTGATTACTCGATCCCAACTAGAGCCAGCCCCTATATGAACCTGCCAAGTCTCTGTCCAAGCCTTACCTGAACCTGAACAAGAGCAGCAGTTTTAGGGCTGAGACATGGTTTCAATATTAGAACATGTAATATAAGCTAAGGGCAGACATGTTTCCTTGCGCCATTTCTCCTTCTCCTCTTCTGTCTGTCCTCAACTCTGTGTCTTGGCACAACAGGTTCAGCAGAACAGCCTGCGTGCCTCAGTGCATCTCTATCTTCAGGCGTGCACAGCGGGATGCAGCACGCAGATGATAACTGCTCTCTGCTGCATGTTATGCACATCTCTCCCACTGCTGGGGAAGCAGAAGCAAACACTGCTGAGTCGCCTTGCAGCCACTCTCCCTCTCGTTTTCCCTCCAGTCCGATGCAATTCTTGCCAGTTATGCATGAGAACTGCAAGTTTCATGCGTCTCCTCTGCAGTGAACATACATTTGTGTACGCTTTGTGAGCAAATGACCCCCTAGTTCTAATGTTTGCTAAGTTTGAATCCAATCCTAAATCTCTACATTTTCATTAATTATAATGGGTTGATAGAAACACAGCCGATACATTATTCATGACATTACACAGACTATTAGATTGGCATAAAAATAAATAAATGAAAAGAAAAGAACAAAAACACAAGGAAACACACATTTAAGTAGATTTAAAGGGGAATTTTGAGAAAGTAAAGCCTGGGCCAAGCCCAGAGGATCTGTCCCAACTAGGTTCACAGAAAGAATCAACCCCCTAGTCCCGACCTGTGGCAGGACAGCGTTGTCACAGAAATGTAATACCCACCCTTCGCATCCCCTCCTCGTGACACCGTTAGCCCTGTCAGCACTGTTCCTGTTGTTAGCCCTGGTCGTGCTGCTACTATCGTTAGCTGCTAGCTCTGCAACCTATATGCTGAGAGCTGTGTGAAGACAACTTGCATCGAACAAACTGACGTTCACCCGGGAGAGCAGTGTTCACATCCCATGAGATTACAAAGCCAAACCCTGTTCTTTTTTCCTTAATCCACCCATGTGTTTTTGTTACCTAAACCCAACCACGTATTTTTGTTGCCAAAACCTAACCATGTGTTATTGCCTAAACCCAATTACGTGTTTTTGTTGCATAAATGTAACCATGTGCATTTGTTGTTAAAGGAAAAAAAAAAGTCAATTCACGTTGCTGTACCAACGTAGTGTGTTTATTTTGAAAAAGACTGTGTGTAAATGTTAAATTTCCTGTGTAAACCTTAGTGTATTTTGAAAGCATCCCAGAACGTTAACAGCCAACACACCCAGGGTACCTTTCACGTCGTATCTGGACGTGGTAAGTCCATGACCAAACATCGATATGTGACAAAGTTGGAGCGAGAATGTATTGCCTTTAGATTTTGCCAAAAATTAAACTGAATTCCAACAGGATGGCTGTTCATCCACTTTAACAGGAGCTATTTGAGCTGGCTCATGCACCTAGTTGGGTGTCCCCCTGGGAGTTTACCTTTAGAGGTATAGGACTGCAGGGAGACCTGGAGGCAGACCCAGGATATGTTGATGGTGTAAAATCTCATAGTTGGACAGAAACTGAGGAAGTCCTGAGGGAAGCTGACAGGGAAGAGAGCATTTTGTCTGCTCTACTTGTCCTTCAGACTAGAACGGGGAAAGTGGCTGGAAAACAGACTGATAGATGAATATAAAAAGTTCCACTTTACGTGACCTCAGCTGTCACCTTTCCTCAGGATTTGGCTCTCCATTACACTTCTTCCTGCTTCTTTTCTGATACTTTTGTTAAATGAAGTTAAACCCAGCTCCACATTGACACATCTGTGTCATTTTCATCAACGCTGCAAACTTGTTTATGTTTGTGGCAGATGGCCTGAATGTTTTTCAGTCCCCTGTGAAGTCAGAGATGAATGCGACTTGTTTTCCTTTTTCAGTTTCTTTTTTCCCTCCTTACTCCTCGTTCTGTCACAACTCATCTCCTTCAGGTTGCTGATGAGTTTAAGCAGCAGCGCTCGAAGCAACGAGATAATTGTCACTCGTCTTTCTACTCCCACATACAGTTTGTGTGTGTGTGTTTGTGCACTGGGGATCTGCAGGCCTTGTGGCAGTCTCCTTTTCATTGTTTTGTCTGCCATAATTAGCAGACTTCTCTGAAAAACGCTCCAACACACATACATACATACACACCGACACACAGAGCCACAGGAGCCGGAGCCCCCCGACACTTAATGCCATGTAAAGACTGTTATTTTCACATTGAAATTATTGTTAAACCTGAAATTTGCTTTGCTGTTCTGCTCCCTTCCCCCCCTCCACTCCTGCAGGTCATTAGTTATAGCACAGTGCCGCTGATGGGAGAACATGAAAGGGTCTCCCAAGTTGAGCAATTGACTCAATCCTCTCAGATCTCAGAGCAACACACTGATCAATAAGGAGGTATCGCTTGGCATGAGAAAACATGGGAGGAAGCCTGCTGTTTTTATGTGTCTGCTCAGCAAGACGTTTATCTTCCAACACAGCACCACTTGGTCCGTCCCTGCAGCATCTCTTCATTCAATTTATCTATACATCATTCTATACAGGTTTTTGCTATTATTGCTGAGGGGACATTCCACTGCTGCCCGTCTCTGCGTGGCACCACAATAGGCCCGATAACAATATCAGTCGTGTTGGACTGAAGGTCATAACAAAAAATTGGCTTCATGCAGGAAGTGATATCCAAACAAATTTTATCTTATTTGTGTATGTCTTCACCATTATTTTGTGACCACCTATTAATTTCTGGGATCTGCCAATTATTTTTGCTCTTTTCTTCTGCAAGAGAAAATTTAACAAGCAGTCGATATCGCTCTTGTCAACATATGAGAAAACCATCTTGCTTTCACACTTCACAAATTCATTCAAATTTTAAATACTACTATGCTTTATGTACTCAAACTTATATTTAGAGCAATTATAATGATTGGATGATTAAATTTGCGGGGCTATGGAAATACTGTTGGTCCATTCATTCACCTTCAGACCAGAAAAAACCCTTACTGCTTCTGAAGTTCTTCTTACAGCCTTGTTTGGCAGCATCTCTCCAATTCTTAAGCATTTAACAGAGTATTTGCGCACAGCCCAGCACCAGCCCTTATACAGTGTTTAGGGGGCGATACTTATAATCAGAGGTGACTTATGATCAAGTAGGATTCATGATTCAGCACACCTGGGTAAAAGCAGACTTGGAGTGTTTGGTGCATCTGGAGTTGACTTCTGTTATTTTCAGGGATGCACCAATATGGATTTTTTTCAGCCAATACCCATAACTGATAATTATGTCCTTCTCATGGCTGATAACTGATAAATTTACATGTTTGTATTTTAAAAAGAAATTGTATAACCTGTCGTTTATGTACACCTGAGGGATGCCGCTTCTTCCTCTTCCTCCTCCCATGAAATCTGCCAGTCCACGCTTGAGAATAAACAAAACTTTGCACACTGGTCCAGTCCTATGCCAAAGTTCTAAACGGTCATTGTGGGTTTACAGCAACTGTCTAAGTTTAATACTTAACAAATTCAAAACAAATCAGTCGTAAAGGCTACGACTTTGTAACTTTAACTGAAATGTTGGCCCACTTGAGCAGAAAACATTCAGATACTTTGAGCTGGCCTCAATTACAAAGTCCATCACTCTATTTTTTTCTCAAAAAAAAGTAAAACTATCCTCTCACATTTTTTCGCTCAATTAACACCAGACTTGTGACACAGCATCTTCAGACCGTCCTCCACCAACAATCTAGCCAGATTTTGGAATTTTTAAAAATTGAGCCCACAGTGCATCAAAATGTTTTAGTGTAAACAATACTGTAAACAGCTACTGCCAATTCTCACTCATGAAAACAAAGAAAAAAAATGTCATGGTAGAAGTACTGTGGTAAATTTTAGCATTGCATCTCAAAAAAAAAAACTAATTCATGATGAATTTTTAAATTCTATTCTCATGTAATCTATTGCAGTCAACCAAACAATACATTAGTTTGTTCATTTTGGAGCAACTGACCTTTGTTAAAATAAATTACAGACATTACTATGTTGTTTAGACAAAGTACAAAAATTCTTAGAATTTTGTTTTGATAACTGAATATTTTGACAACAGTTTGAAATCTGCCTTTACAGGCTGGTGATTGCCTAAATCATAATGTGAAGTCAATCTGTGGTTTTTGACTCTGCAGGTAGCTCAACAAGATCATGAGTTGTCCTTGGTGTCAAAGTTTGTAAGTTTGAGACCCGAATGATGCAAAATAAATATGCTGATGCCAACGTAGGCAGTGTGCTGTGTGGACTAGAGACGTGTGATTCTTAAGATAATTTTAACTTAAGAAGTTTCAAAAAGTTATGGTCCAGAAAGTTCTGCTGACGAACTTTTCTTGTTTTTCCATTTTTCACCCTCCTCTTCATTTTTTTCATCTTTGTCCTCTTCCTCCTTCTTCTTCCTTCTCAAAATGCCTGGCTCTGACTCACTGTTGTGCAGCAAGTATGATCTGGCTATTATTTTCTTGGTTAATTGTTTGGTCTATAAAATGTCAAAAAAAAAAAAAAAATGATACCAGCCAACTATTATTCCCTAAGGGCATCATAATGTCATCTATTGTCCTGTTTTGTTCAACCAAGTCAGAAACCTAAAAATAATCAGTTTATTATCACACAAGATGAAGCAAAGCGGATAATCCTTACAACAGAGAAGCTGGAACATGGACATATTTGACATTTTTGCTTGAAAAATTACTAAAATGATGAATTGTTCTATAGTAAAGATTATTTTTCTTTCTAACAACTAACCAATTAGTCAACTTATTAGCTAAGTTTACGCTCTGGTTGTTTTTGTAATTCAAACCTGAAAACATTTATTACACACAGAACCTTCCAAGTTTCGTTATCAAATTGTTGCTCTCAGTTTTTAAAGCAAGTCTATGTAGCTTTTGCTGCACAATAGCCACTGTGACCAGTCGCAGCAACAAGTGGCAAAAATGAAAAATACTGCAATGCTGTAAGTAAGTAAATTTTATTTATATAGCACTACTCACAGAGAGGACTCACAAAGTGCTTCACAGGAAACAATGCAAAATACACAAAAACAAATAAAAAGTAAAGTGCAGCGAAATACAGAGATGATACAATGGACAATTAATGGAATGCATGCCTAAACAGATGTGTTTTTAACTGCTTTTTAAAAATGTCCACGGAAGAGGCTGCTCTCAGCTCATGAGGTAGTGCATTCCAACAATTCGGTGCAACAGCCTTAAAGGCTCTATCACCTTTCGTCTGCAATGCTTACACTTACACTGCAATGCTGTGTAAGTATTGCACAAGTAAAAAAGTGAAAAAGTCAATTGACTCAATAGTTAGTCAGCAATATCCATCTGCTAATGTTAGCCACCTTAAGCCGATCATACGTGAGCTGAAAACTGAACCACTAACCAAGACTAAATTGCCAAACCATTCACCTCAGTAGGCCACACTCACAGAAAAAAACTGCCATATGGTTCAACTGTACAAGCAGTTTATAACGACCTATCTAGTGGTTGTAGTAATTAATACAGAAGCAGGGAAGAAAGTGATGTGATGTAGTATAAAAAGCGACAAAGTCCATGTAAAGTTGTATAAAGATTGAAGAACCCCCTACAGGGCAAGAGGGAAGGGTGGCAGATGGATCAAACAAGCACAGGACTTTCACCCAGGAGGCGAGAGTTTGTGGCTTGACATCAGCTTTGATTTGTTTTAAAAACAACATAGGGCAGTATGCTAGTTGTGTAGTATGCTACTCTTGTAACGATTTGACTTACATGCGTGACATTTCGTTAGTGACAAAGGCATTTACTTAAAGCAAAACCATTATGTTTTATTAACCCTAACCACCTAGTTTTGTTGCCTAAACCGAACCACAAGAGTGGGATTGATACTTATGAGTCAGCTCTATGCAGAGCCTGTGCTGCAGCCTACACATGTGGCCTACACACGTGGCCTACACTGTTGTAAACATTTATACTTGTGCAGTGGTGTGTTTGTGTCACTCTGTAGTTACACCTCCAAAACACTAGACGGCGGTGGGGTTTCTTCGAAGTGCTGTTAAGTTTAGTTGATTCAAAACACACCCAAAACACACATTAAACATGGCAATTTCAAACTCAAGTACACAAACGGCTTCACTTTAACTCGCAACATTCACAGACAAACACTTGTCTTTATCTTGACACATTTTCCCCACAAACACAACATGCTAATGTTTTTAGCACAAGCCTATGGTATTTTTTATCATCTAAATTAGCCTAGCAGCTAGTGAACTTTTCCCCTACTCATATGAAGGCTGGGACATCAGCAACATTTAACAAAGGTAAAGTTACAAAATTCGGGTCCATTACAACTCACAAGGTTCACCACCAAAACAACCATCTTACAATAAACATGTTTTACACACAAATACAACACACTAACGTTATTAGCACAAGCCTATAGCATTTTACATTGCATAAATTAGCCTAGCGGCTAGCGGAGGTTTCCTCTACTCATAAGACGCTAGGATAAATCACACACAAGACTTAAAATGCTATGTGGAGGCTTTAATGTCTTCACAATTTATTGTTTCTTATCTGTGAAATTAAAGTAAAAGCTATGTTTCCACTGAGGGAAATGATTTTCAGTTTCCAAAAATATACAGGTGGTCTGCGTTGCCGCAACGTGCAATTACATTTCTGGGGAGGTGCAGGTCAGGCTATGGCGTAGGGTACGCCTTAAATTGAACTTTTAAGATGTGTTTAAAACTGACATTGAGGTCAGTAATACGTCAGTTTGGGGAAGGTCATGTATATCATTTTGGAGAGCGTTGCACCTCAGCTATAGCCCCCCTAAAGTCTGGCTGTAGTTTCCCTTTTTTCTTGTAGAAAAATAAATTGTGCTAGTGTTGGTAAGATCTTTCAGTATGTCTGTCTCCATGTGTGCATTTACACAGCAGACATGGATTGCAGATAAGATTGGAGTAATTTTTTGCCACAGTTTCAATCAAAGCACGTTCCATTACCTTTTAGCTGTGATTACAGTACGTGTTACTTTCACAATTCCTGTTTTTTTCAGGGTTCTGTTATGTCATGTGGTCAACACCTCATATAACAGCAGTGATTGGTTACAGTACACTGTATAATCAAAGCACCCACACTGATTACATACTAACAGCAGTGCTGATGGATCACTGATGGATGTTTCTCAACTTTTGGGCCTCACTGTCTACAGAGGATGCTGGGGAAGTGCAACAGAATAATACCATAGGGAAGCAACTTTATAAAAAATTATGTTGTTCTGAACTTCAACTAACAAGTTTTGGCAATCATGAATAGCAGGAAGTTAAACAAGGACATGCTGAAATAAATTGCACTGTACTGAAATCTTAACTGAAGGCAATAATCAGAAAATCTGGAGTATTGCCTTCAGTTACAATTTTTCATTTGTTTTTGTTTAATGGGAAATAAATGTATTGTTTTTGAATACGTGCGGGACAACACTACACAAATTTAGAAACACTGCTTGATACATAATTGCTGTACTACAGCAGCAAACTGGAAAACAGGTTCACAAACTCTATTCAAATAAAATATTGTCTTTAAAGAATTACTGCAAACACTATTACTGACCCAGTGATAAATCATCTCTTCAGATTAATCCAAAGGATACTGTACAACAAAATGATAGTTCAACTGCCCCCCATTCGTCACTGAAAATATTATAATGCAACAGAACAGACTGGACATCTGTAAAAGTGTTCCATGTATGTTGCTTTTTGTCAGATGTTTGAAATGGGGTCACTTGAATTGGACTCAAGTCAGACTCGAGGCACAAGTTTAATGACTTTAGACTTGACAGAATCAAAGTCTTGCAACTCAACTTGGACTTCAACACCAATGACATGTGACTTCACTTGGCCTTGAGCCTTTTGACTTGCAAATACTTGATACCTTCCCCCAAGCCCCAAATTGATTTTTTATTTATTTATTTATTTATTTATTTAAGGTTTAGAGATCAGGGACAATGCACATTAATAAAACATTTCTTTAAAAAAAAAAAAAATGTAAATATGCCAGAATTAGCCAAAAGGCTATTTTACATCTGCTGTCCCTGGACTGATGTTAAATAGTCACCCTAAAAGAATATAAAAGATTTAGTTACAAACATACAAATAATACATTAAAGAATAAGAAAACTAAATCTGAATAAAGATTAAAATACAAAGAACAATGCAAAAATTCATACATACACATGCATGCTAACAGAGACTCAGCTCAAACTGCAAACAGTTGCAACAGACAAAAAACAACACTGACTAGCAACACCAACATCAACAATTGATTACACATAACACATTAACAAACTGACAGGCCACAAGCAAGCAGGACATAGACAATAAGCACATTATAAAAAGCCATGCACAAAGAGCAACAATGATGCAAGACAATTAGTAAACTGACAGACAACGTGACATGACAGATGGCATCAAAAAGCAGCGGCATGCAGAGCAGCAAACACAGAGAAAATTTAAGCACTAAAATTTAATGTTGACAGCTTTGACCACTAATCAACCACTTTTTAAAAAACGTTTAAAACAAGCATAATTTGATAAATTTCTAATGTGAGTTGGGATGGAGTTCCACTCACGAGCAGCCCTGATTGAAAATGCAGACTGGCTAAAAGCACTTTTTCTAAATGGAACAACACAGTCTCCTCTAGCTGCACTCCGTGTGGATGTTGATGATATTTTTATAAACTGGCTCAATACAGGTGGAGCGAGTCCATGTATGATTTTGTACATAAGACAGGAGTGTGAATACTTAATCAAGTTTTCCCAGTGTAGCAACTTGTATTTCAATAAAATATGGCAGTGATGATAGTTAGTTAGTAAAGTATGTTATTTAAAAAGTGTGCCAGGAATTGATTAATTCCCTTTCATTTCCTGAATCAACTATCATTACAGCAATTCATATCCAGCAAGATTTCACTAAGTACCCCAGATGACCCACCAATCAGACAGCACTAAATCAAATTGCAGAGAGAACCATGAAGAAGGAATGGTCTGTTATCGAGCCAGTCAATTAAGTTAATTTCATTTGCACATGAGAACCCAACAAAGTTTAGAAATTTAAGATGGTAATGCAACAACTTCCAACTTTTTTGTAAATTTAATTTTGTTACTAGCTTTGTGCAAATTAGTCAACTATACAATTAAACTTTGCTACCCTCGCTAGTCGGCACCAGAATCTGAGCTAAATTTTGACTGATGTTTTCTTACTTTGGACTTGTCATCCATCCATCCATCCATCCATCTTCAATAGCTTATCCGAAGCCTGGTTGCGGGAGCAAGAGGCCGTGCAAAGTATTCCGGACATCCCTCTCCCAGCAATGCTTTCCAGGTCCTCCTTAGGGATCCCGAGGCATTCCCAGACCAGATGAGATATGTAATCCCCCCAGCGTATTCTGGGTCTGCCTCAGAACCTCCTACCAGTGGGACGTGCCCGGAACACCTCGAACGGGAGGTGCCCAGGAGGCATCCTGATCAGACGCCCAAACCACCTCAACTGACCCCTTTTGACCAGGTCTTGGACCACAGGGCTCAGTCGGGCTCAGCCTGAATGAATAACATGAAGCCGCCACCCTGTGGGCCCACCACCTGCAGGGACTGGCATCAGGCCGGGTGCACTGCATGCCGGGCGGCAGGCAGGGGCAGGTGTTGCAGACTGGCTCTGGGGACGTGGACTTCTCTACTGGTCTAGGTTTAAACTTATGTTTAAACGTCAGGGAAATTAGTCATTAGGGACATCTATAATTATTACCATGTGGAGATTGCATTATATTTGGTGAAGAGTGCATAAGGACTTGTTTAGGATTCAAAACTCAATGTTTAGGACTTAAGACTTACTTGTGACTTGCAAAACAATAACTTGGTTCCACCTCTGCTTTTTGTAGGTAAAAATTTTAAATATCAAACAAGATAACAGAAAATAAAATCACCCCTTCATCCATGTCTGTATTGTGACGGCCCGAATTAAATATGTTCTATAAGGTGATGTACACACAAACACATTAAAAGAGAGAAAAATATGTGTCCTCTGGCAAATTAAACAAAATCATTTTTATTCTGCCTTTGTATCTGCTCTATCCTCCCTCTCTCTTTTCTTTCTTTCCTATTCTTTCTAAATGACTTTGCTATTGTACAAAAATGGTTCTGTGCTAACAAACTAATACTAAACAAGAGGAAGTCCTACAATATGTTGTTTGGCACCAGATTCAAGATCTCACAATTGGATCACTGGCTTATTACATATCTGGATGGTACACCATTAGAGGAGGTAAATAAATACAAATATTTAGGGGTGTGGCTTGACTCACAACTCTCCTATAATTTTCATATTGAATTTGTTATCAAGAAAATAAACTGCATTTTAGGTCAACTTTATCGCTCCATTAACTGTTTCACTCTGCAAACCAGAAAAAGGATTGTCTCTCAACTCATTTTACCCATACTTGACTATGCAGACGTCATTTATCAAAACACATCAGACACTCAGCTCCATCCTATCAATATCATCTATAACAGTCTGTGTAGGTTTATTTTAAGATGTCCGTACAGGACCCATTATTGCTTCATGTATGACTCATTAAACTGGTTATCACCCAAAGCTAGAAGGCATTTTCACTAGTTACTTTTGATTTATAAATGTATTCACCTCAGCTATCCCCCTTACCTTAAACAATACTTGACCCCTCACAATTTACAGTACAACCTCTGTCATACAGACTCCATATTTTTCTCTGTTCCTAGAATACATAAAGAACTTGGTCGGTATGCCTTTCAATATAAAGCTCCCTCTGATTGGAATAAGCTACCCATTTCCCTTCGAACCATTTCTTCTGTTCATCTTTTTAAGAAATCTCTATTTTCTCATTTACAAACACACTGCTCCTGCTATTAGCTTTGCTGTGACTGGGTAATCATTATAGTTGGTGTTGCGATATATTTTTGCATTTATAATTTATTTGCTAACATGTACATGTTCCGTATTAATAATGGATTTGTGTTTCTAGACTTGTTGCAAACAAATATTATACATATATCTGTATCTGGGGGTGGGGGGTGTTAGGCTGGGAGAGCTTTTTGTAATGTCTGGGTTTTGTCTGTGTCAATTTGTCTTTTTTTCTTAATGTCTGTACTGTATTTCTTTTTGTATCGTCAGTACTGTACAGATTGTCTTGCCATGTTACTGTCTGGTTTGTCTCTTTGTTTGGGACCCCCTCGAAAACGAGATGATTCATCTCAAGGGGCTATCCCATAAATAAACAATTTACCAAATAGGAAGGGAATAAAAAAGGAGAAGAAGATGAAGTTCACGTGGAAATGGACTGTTAACTCTCACAGCAGTAGCAATATTTATCCTGTCTGTCTCAGTGTGTGCTTTGGTTAATGCATGTTCATGTGTGTTATCTTGTTTTATCTCTCTTTGCCTCTGAGGCTGCAGGCGTAGCTCAGCAGAGTGGATCTCTGTCCAGAGCTATTGATTGATCTGAAGTTTGGTTGGCCAGTAATGGTGGAGGGGGGCTTGTGAGAGTAATCTCTGCTCCCTGGAAACCAGAAGAACCAAAGCAGCTCCACAGATTAAAGTGACACTAACCAAGATTTTTATGTACAAATACAAATATATTACCAGCCTAAATCACAAAGTGGAACTGCAACAATGCTCAGTACTGAAATACCCCAGATCTAATTTGCCCTAAATTAAATTCTGGTGATGGGTATGGTCACTTTTCTGCCTACAGGAAGTGATGAATCACAAATGGAGACTGAAATACAAACATAAATCCTCAAGCCAAAGATGGTCTTTCACCTCTCTCTAGTGGCACCCCCAGCATTTTCAAAGGGGTACCTTGAACTCTCAACTCAAGACATCTGAATGAGAATCAGTCCCATTTCCACCAAACACTTTCAGTATGGTACCTTTGGAACCAAAAGTAACCCTTTAGACATGGTACCTAGACCGTGGGTGCGCTTTAGCGTTTCCACCGCAAACAGTACTCTTAAATGTGGGCAGGGTTGTTGTCACTCACTGCTCCATCCAGCACTCTCTGCATTTCCTTATTACCAGTGACATAGAGGGAAGCCTGCACCTTGTTTTTCGTCCACAGAACGAGGTTGGACCAGATGTGTGTGCTAGGTACCCCAACTGAAGGGGGACCAAAAATGGGGACGATATGGAACAGTTCCATTCCATCCACAACTTTTTACAGTGGAAATGAAAAAACAGCGTACTGAACTGAACCGTACCATACTGCTGGGTGGAAACAGGGCTATAAGATCTATGAATGCCCACGAGTCTCCCCTAAACTTGAGTTGGCTTGTTAACAGTAAATGTTTTGTTACTCACAATCAATGTACTCCTTCAAATTAAAGCTGTTATACCTTTGGACAATTTAGACACCAGTTAACCTAGCCTGCATGTCTTTGCAGTGTTAGAGGAAGCCAAAGAAAACCCACACTGACATGGGGAGAATGTGCAATCTTCACATAGAGGGGCTCTCCCCACCCCCAGGTTTGTACCAGGAACCCTTTTGCTGTAAGGCGACAATGCTAACCACTGTACTACGGTGCCGCCACAGCAAAAACAAGTTTCTTTAATTCAGTTATGGCTTTTAGTTTTGGTGTGCTACCCAAAGATTTTCAGTGGCCCCATCTGCTCCCCCTGTGAAAACATTTTTGGGAGGCCACTGCCTCTCTCCTCCTTTGGGCAAACTTTTTCATACAGAATCTCTCAGGTTAGTAAAGATAGCAAGCAAGTGCATTTAGAGTGCTTTGGATATTGAAATTCATGTCTTTACAGTTTTGTCTTGCTGCCATTTTCCACCTGCCAGCATACGACACTCCCTGGCAGCTTGAACAATAACATCAGATTCATTCAAACTGCCTCCAATGCTGACTGTGGTTCTGTTCCTCCCCGCCTCTCTCTCTTTCAGCATTGCAGCCTGCTTTCAGAGACTTTACAAAGCGACTCAGAAACTGCCCTTGCTAGAACTTTCTTTTGTTTCAGCCTCCAAGAATTTTCCTTTCATTCTTTGTTTTCCTGCCACTGTATGTCTTTCTCCCCAATGCTGTGACGACATAGAAGGCGGTGTTCGGTAATTAGGGGAGATAAGATGCAAGGCCTCGAACGGTGAGCACTCAGTAAGCTTGGGACGAGAATCACAGACAAAAGCTTCTGCAGTGGTCAGCAAAAAAAAAAAAAAAAAAAAAAAAGGAACACAGAAGAAGGCGTTTTGGATCAAAGAAAGGTTGGAGGAAGAGAAATGTGAATATAGGCGGAAAGAGGGAAGAGGGGAGAGAGACATTGATGACGAACGTACAGTTAAAAGATTTCCTGCATCAAACAATGGCTGGAGGGATAGGGACGTAAGGATATGGGAAAACAAAGAAGAAACTTAGCAAAGATGGCTTCTTTTGACTTTTAGCTGTGACAGGAAAGAAATTTCTACATTCTTTTGTTGTACTTTAATCTGAAAGGACTACAGAAACAGCAATATGTATATTGATCTTAGCTGAGTACCACTGAATCCTCTATTTACCATTACGATCTATTAGTTTATACCAGAATTATCAGGCAACCCGGTGCACAAATGCACTTGCTATCAGGACTAGTGCTCTCTCTGACATTATCCATTAGTTCCTATAGATTTCTTAAACCCTTCGATTTCTAACCCCCTTTGCCTGCCTGACTCATTTCTTTCGTGTCCACTTTCTGATACCCTACTTTTGTCATTACCTCCCTCCCCTCCATTTTTATTCCCTCTCCCATTCTCTCATCAGGTCAAGTGACAAAAAGAAGTATCATTTGGTGTCTAACATTTCATAGAGCGCCAATCAGAGTCATCTCAAAGGAGCCGACTGCGGCTAATGATTCTCAGAAATACAGCTCAGACCCTCAGGCCAACTCGTACATGAAAGGAAACTTGGGGAGAGGAAAGGTAAGGAGCTAACTCGCTTCACTGTGCTAATTATTCAGACAACTTTTAACTATTTGGTACATTATTTGGTACTGTACAAGCCCTGACAGCAACCCGCTGTGAATATCTATTCAGGCCACGGCCAGAACAAGGACGTCATGAAAATTTAAATGTCCTTTTTTTCTTTTTCACACCATAGTACTACCAAGAAGGAAATAATTATGAGGGAGTTGCTTTGCTCCATTACAAATCAGACTAAAAAAAATAAATATTCATCTCTGTCTCACATTAGCAAAACTGATGGAATAGGAACAAGAGATGATAGCTTACACAGACAGAAAAGAAATTGCAATATGAGCTTAGAAGGATCTTAAAAGGTGTAAAAGTTAATTGTTTTTTGGAAAGAAAAAAGCTCTGCAGAAGCACTGCCATCATTTTTCAAAAACGTATTCTGATATTTATCTTACTAAACTGTTAACCCTTGGTCACACCAGAAAGTGGAGCAGTGAAGTTTATCTAAGTGTCTCTGCAAAGCAGGCAGTGATAGATGCTTGATGATAGATAGTACAGGGACTGCTTGCACATGGGACAAAATACTGTTACTGCTCTGCGCGAAGCAGGCGTTCAGACCAACAACAACAATGCGTTAACAAAATGGAAGGGGCTGCTTCAGGTATTGGTGAGACAAAAACATGATCCAGGAAGTCCAGTTTGAGTAATACAACCATGAGTTTGAAGGCTTACCTTCAAAACTCTGCACAGCTATTGAACCACGACAGTGCACTTGTATTTACTGAACTGCCCAAAATGATGCCTGGCCAGATGATGTTGCATTGCATTGCATTGTGTTGAAAGTTGGATACATTCAACTTTTTGCCAAACTTCTCTGCGTTTTTTTTTTTTCAGAGTATGGTGAGGGTGCTTGTGACAGTCTAAATATGGCCTAACATGCCAGCCAGCAGGGAACATGCTTGTGCTAGTCAGTCACAAAGCTTTTAAAGTTAGCTTGTAACAGTTCGTTGGCTGACAATCTCAGTTTATCGTTTATCAGTCCCTCCAGAAAATCGTGATCTTGCTATCGCAATAATTAACGCAAATTCAAGAAAAGTCCACAATATTTGTGGGGACTTGCAACTTTTCAAAAGTGCCGCAATTTTTCCGCCTTTTTCTGCATTTTCCGGCTGACTGGAAGTCAACGCGCATGCAGCGTCATTTGAAACATCATCAGACACGTCATCAAATCGCATTAATGGCACTGAAGTATGTGGAAACGCTCTGTACTGACATAAGAATTTGCACTGTTTAAATGCATACAATATGTGTTGAATTCATTAAAAGGTTATGTTTACATAAGATGTAGCTTACATGTTGTTTTACAGTCACATTGTCTGGTTTGAGAGCAACAATATTCACTCAGGCTTACAACATTATTGTACACCATGTTTTGAAACTAATTAAATAACTCATTTGCTGCAATTTCCAGCAAAAAAAAAAAAAAAAAAAAAATCACATAAAAATGCTGCAATTTTATCGCAATTTCTGACAAAACTGTCTGCAAATTCAAGGGTTTTGGGCTGCAAATGCAAAGTTTTTTTGCCGCAAGATCCTGGAGGGACTGGTTTATTCAAGGGTATTTCAAGTCACATTGACTCGTGGAGCAGTTTATACTTTGGCAAAGCAGGGTTAAATAAAGAGGATGTTGCATTACTTCATGTGTCTCAGGTAGATCGCGTAGCCGTCAGATTTCTGAGCTGAATGTAAATGCATCCAATAATTATTTGAGACAGGCTGAGATAAGATTTGTGATGTGGCCAATGGAGACGCATAAGCTGTACGAGTGTAAACAAAAGTGTAGACCACATATACACTATGTCAACCATGCAAGCAGCTTACTACCCACAATTGACATTAATTGTAAAATGGCACCCTCTAGTGGGCGCAGTAATTATTATAGTAGCTGAAGGTAAGTGAAGTGACGTAGCATAAAAAACTACATGGATCATGTGATGGTACAAATATCAAGACCCTGAAGGGTTGATGCGGATGGACCGGTCAACCAAACACAGGACTTTCACCCATGAGACCAGTGTTCGTATCCTGAAGTTAATGTCCTTCTTTTAATAACAACATAGCCTAGTACACCACTTGTAACATGTGGGAAGTGTCGTAGGTGATGCACATCACATCACCGTTATTCAAATCCACACTATGATGTTTTTCCTAAACCCAATCAGGTAGTTTTGGAGCAAAATTGTTACCTTTTCATGACATAAAGGACGTGTTTAAAACTGTGACTGCTAGGATGGTAATATATGTCATTTTGGGGCCAGTCATATAAGCCGTTTTGGAAGTAGTAGTAGTAATGAACTAGAAATGAACTTATTCTGTCTTTTAGGTTTGAGAGCATTGTAAATATCTGGATTTTATTTGGACAAATTGGTCCAAAATTTCATTGTTTTACTTGTTGACTAAAACTTCATGGATCTTTAATGTTAGCATTCCATTCAATACCAATCAACTACACAACAAAGTTTACTGAAAAACTATTGGAATCTTGGTTGTCATGTTTCTGACTTACAGTACACATTTTGTTTTCACAAATGAGTGATACATGTGTGAACATTTTTTAATTACAGCAAATTTAGAATACAAAAGGATATAAAACAACTTGAGTCTTTGATCAGGGGTTTTGCAATTTGACAGTCAGACTACATTGTTCATACTCTAGACATTAAGTATCAAAAGACTGCTAAACGTAAAAGCAGAAAGGAACCATCTGGCTCTGAAACTAGGAAGTCAACCCTTTCAACCTTTTCCCCCTCCTCCATACACAAGGGTATAAACATCAGGCACTGATGCTTTCATGTTCTCATGATCCACCACCATCTGGTTAGGCCCTGATGATGTGAGTATGTGCATTCACGAGTGTCCTGTGGCAGCAGTGGAAATTACCTTCCAATTAGATCTAATAGATAAAATTAGAGTCCACAGCATAAAGTGAGGCTGCGGTTATTTCCTCAGGCATGGATTGCCCTGGGTTTAGAAAATTAATTAGAGACTGCAGAGAGAGGTGTTCATAACAGACAAGATGGCATTTATTCTACTCAGCAGTCCTCCCCCCCTTTTATCAATCACAATAAATGAAAAGAAAGAAATGAAGTCCAGAACAATCTTCTGTCACCAAAAGGGGCCAAACAAGACTTCTTCTTTAATAGTTTAATCAGGTAGCCGGATGCTGATCCATCATCCTTCAAAAATGTCTTTGTAAGATACACACACATAAGGTTTCTTTTTAGGTGGGGTGATTATAGCCTTCACATTTATCTCGACATAATTTCGAAGTCTTTAAAATGGAGGTAATACTCTCACAGTGGTTTGACAGAATCATAGTAAAGCCTCAAAGACTGTTAGGTTCTGTGCAGACTACTTTAGGTTGAATGCAATTACTGAGCTCAATGCCTATCTGATGTCCAGGGTCAATGAGCTCCTGGAGTGGTTAACAGCGGCTCCTTTTTTTTATTTAACAATGGATTTAAGGCAGATTTTCCACCAGGGTCGAATAAGAAAATGACTTTCTCCACACTCTACTGTTAAGGACAGTTTGTTGTGTCCATTGGTCACTGAAATGTGGTAAGCATTGACAATGGAAAAATACATTGTTTAAGAGTCTTTTAATTGCAAAACTTCTCTCCTAACTGTTATTGATTATTGATGGGTCAAACACAGGACTGGTGCATTTTGTCTCAGGAAGTGGAAATGCAAACTACCTTTTGCTGTATTTGAGCATTTTTATCGCTCTAGGCCCAGTGTGGTATGTATTATTGCAACAAAAATAGACTGAGGGTGGACGATGGAAATGAACACTTGCCAACCAGCATTTGCCAAATGAATTGGCCTGAGAGAGTCATCAGGGATTCCTGAGCAGTCTGCTATAGTCTACTTTGCATGATTCAGCTTTAATTAACTGAGGAAATAAAAACCTTGACTAAACAATATTGATCAAGCAACCAAACTCAGATTTCAAACTTTGTTTCCTGTTCTTGTTTTCTGTAGAGTTTTGTCTCATGGACGACAAATGCCTGAAATCCATCTGATCTTTCAACAGCAGAGGTAGATGATTGTTCAGCTGTTGCAGCCTCCTAAAGCTGAATGTCAAACCACAGGTGATCTGGTAGAAAAACCCATCTTGTCTTGTCTTGTTTTGTCCACACATTGTCTGCCCACCTTAAAGAACTTTTCCAACCACAACACAGCTATCTACTTAGCATCCTTGAATTTAATATAACTGCGGGCGAGTAGCATTACTATGTCAGACAGGCAGGCTTGATTGAATTGGTTGCGGAAATCTTTTGTTCTATAAAGTGTCGTACACATGCCGTGTTTTTGTGCCCTCAAATTCATTTTTTTAAATGTAGATGTGTTGCAGTCAAGTTCAAATACTGGAGCGATGCCACTGAGGCGCACACACTCGACCAAGTGCCTATTTTCAGATAAACTGAGTTCGACTTGAGTTCAACTGTGAATGCAGCAGTGTGCACTGAATGTCACGTGACAAGAACCAACCAATCATGGCTGACAGATATCTTTCCCTTCACCTGTAAATATCAGTCTGTGGTAAATATGGAAAAGTAGTTAATCATTTTTGTGCAGGGCTGCCAGAGCTTTACAACAGCACCTGGAAGAAGATCAACTCTGCACTCAGGATTTCAGGTAAATAGGCTATGATATGGTGCTTGTTGAGACTGCTTAGCAATCTCTTGACGCAACCTGCCACCGTTCTCTTGAAAGCTGGCACAGAGAAGGCACAGGAGTAGCACCCAGCTCCTGACCTCATGTTTTCCAGGTGATTAAAGACGCGGCATGTGAATGGCCCCTAAGTGTGTCAACCTTATTAAGTAAGAGAATGGCTTCTAGTTGCGTGGGCTGAACAATAACTATAACAGAAGTCATTAATTTATTGCACTCCATCCACTTTTTGTAATGTCTGATGCAATTTGTAGTGTTGTTTGTTGTTTTCTTTGGGTTAGGTTTTTTTTCTTTTTTACACTGTCAGACTTATTTCGTGCACCCCTACCCATGTTCCAAATAGGGCTAAAAGCATGTTCATGCTTTCTTACAGGTGACTTTTTCTATCCACCTTGCTAACTTATAACAGTATGTGGTATGTACCTTGTGCTTAGAGTGCATGGAGAAATTAAAACTCAGGAAACATTTTAAATAAAACTTAAAAAATGGACCACCACATTTTTCTTAATTGCCTCTCGGGGCTTCCGTAGTGATGGTTCAAAGCACTGAACCATGAGGTAAACTTTTTCTCTTGCTTGGTGCACACTGACATAGTCTTTAGTAATCAATATTCAGATCACAGCCTAGTGGTGGTATGTTACACACAGCTACGCCTCAGATGCCACATAATGTCACGTGTCAGTTCAAAACATGATTTCAATAGTTCCATTGCCCTGATTTCAAACACATCTATGTCCCTTTTCAACACTCTTTACATGTAGTCCTCACACACGCACACATCTGCATGTCTTTGGATGGTAACCTTTCAGGCAGAGTACTCCAGAATCACTACCCTGGCCCTCTAACGGCACACCCCTCTGTAGCCTGTGTGAGAAATGATAGGAAAAAATGCAAAAGCACGAGTCTGGAAATTGCACTTGACATCAAGGCAAAACCTCTTCCATTAGACTATGACTTTTCAAAAAAAAAGTGGCTAGTAAGTGGCGAGGTGCTGCAAAGAAACACCTCAGATCTCAACATTATAGTAATGGACTTCCTGACACAGACACTACACCAATGGGCCTTGCATTATGTATTATTTGTGGCCATCTGCACAGCTTTCAGCTTTGATGCACGGAGAGACGCTTCTCATTATGCTGCAGCAGGGGTTTGCCTGCTGGACACTTACAACTGTGCGAGTGTGTTCATGTGTGTGTGTGTGTGTGTGTGTGTGTATATATGTGTCTGTGGCTGGTGAGAGATCTAATATTTGTGATTCACCACGTTTCGAACCTTTTAGGAAGTTTGTCCACATACTAAATGTGGCCCGCAGTGCAGGGTGGGCCATGGCTGCCAAGACAAGTACAGACGGGGAATGTGATGAGAACAAGCAATACTGATGCAAAGCACAATGCTCTAGTCTGCAGAGGAAGAAGGAGCACATTACATTATCCCTGACAGACATAGTTAGAAATAGATAGCTAAGAGAAGGCAACAAGATTTAAGGTATTACCTATGGTGATGGCATTCTTCCCAGAAAGTCTGTTGACTTTGATGAAGTGAAAATTACTCTCTGGTGCACCTCCCTGTATTGTATGTGCTGAATAATCTTGAATCTTTAAAAGGACCGAGTAGCCCTTCATGTTTATGAAGAAACGATCTGGTCACATTCAGTTTTCCTTACAACCTGCCTGCAGGGTGCTGCCTGAGCATCTTTATTCTGTGCTCTGGCTCAACAGGAGATTC